>NW_021703773.1:11911710-12048524 GCF_005190385.1 Monodon monoceros | reverse complement strand
CATAGAGGAATGGTTAGCCCTCGAGACTCTGAAACAGAACCCGTAGTTGACCACTCTTCCTGCCTCCTGCTTCCGCTGGAACAGAAGACTCTCCACCCAGTAAGGGTGTGTGTGGAGAGTGCAGGAGCAGAGGGAGCAGGTGATCTCTCTGAAACTTAACAGAGAAACCCAAGAAACGGAGGGGAGTGTATTCATGGATAGCATTATAGAATCACATATTCACAGATAATATTATAGGATCACAGACTGACCCCTAGAGTTAGAAGGGGCTTTAATTTCACACCTTCATTTAACAAATGAGACCCAAGGTTGCCGAGATCACTGATGGAAACAATCACTCTTTTGTTCGTTTTTGCTCTTCCATTGCAGCTCTTTCTCCACAGAATTCAGTCATGAGACTATGAGGCTGGCGGGGGGCGGGAGCAAACCCAAGAACAGACCTCAAATTGTGCTCAGAATCCCTTCTTCTCTGTCACTTTGCCCACTGTTTTTGAAGGAAGCATGTACACATGACTTTTTCATCCCTAAGGATGAGTTCTTTGCCAAGACGTATGTCTGCCCTCACAAAATGAACTCTCAATGGGCTCATTCACTGTCCTCCACCATGTGCATATCTGTTTGACTTTCAGAGTAGATAGAAGTTGGACTTTCAGGCTAAGACCTTTATGACATGAGAAAAATCCAACTAGCCACCAGTGAACCAACCATTCACCTCTAACTGTACCCTAATGGGAAACAAGCCTCACCTTTCAGCCAGTCATGTGTTCCTTGGGTGAAATTCTCTGGAATGCACTGGTTGGTAAAAATATTTCCCTAAATCAAAGGAATTAACCACACACACAAAAAAAATCAACCAAAAAGTTATCTTGCCTACTCCCTTCTTTCCTATAACAATAGAAGATGGATTTTTATAGCTGCTTTGAAAGCTACCAGCACACAGTTTCTTTTAAATCAGAAAACATCATATTCTGAAAATTAAGCTAACAAACGTTAACATAAGATGGGTGATATTAGTTATTAACTGAAATACCCCAGTCTTATAGATTGCAATTCTATTTCTATCTCAGCCCATGGAAGGTCATCATATAAAGATAACTGAAGTAATCATCACATACTAATGATGTGCATTTATCATTGGTTGAGATGTAGTCTACAAAGCATCTAGAAAAAGGGTGGAAGAAGAATGGGTCCATCTTACTTACAAGGAACAGAACTTCATCTTACTTACAAGGAACAGAACTTCCTTCCTAGACTGTGGGTCTGTATAAAATAGGAATGACCAAGCCTTCAGGGTTCCCTGGCAGAATCCCCCAAATTATCCAAATCCACATTCTGACTCTGCAGATCAAGTAAACATCTGGTATTAATTTAGTTTCCTGAAAGAGGCAATATACCATAGGATTCCATTACTGAGTAACATCAGTGTAAATGGTAGAGTAGGGAAATCTAAAAGTCCATCTCTCCATAAAAGCAGTGAATAACCTGGCAAAATTTGTCAGAATCAAGTTTTTCAGAATGCTGCAATCTAATCAGCTTACAGTAACCATTAATCAAGAAAAAAACAGCTGACCCTTGGGAAAAAGAGCTCTGTGGCACTTTTAACTTACCCTGGCCCCATCCTTGAGTGGCCCAGCTTGGCAGTGGCCTTGAAGGCAACAGCCCACATTCCCAGTACAGGTACCTAGTACTGGAGGGGGGAAGAGCAGCTTTATTCTTAAAGATTGTGGTTGTTTGTTTCGAACTGTCGGGTAGTTCCCTGAAAGACTAGCTCAAAGCGCTTGCCTTTATTTCAAGAAATTCACAACTTTCCCGAGGCTGAGACTGCTACCTGGAGCCGGGAGAGTGGGTGAGGGACTCATTTGTTAAAAACATTTAAAAGAAAATATATTAGCTGATGCCACCTGGGGCAAGGAATAAACACTGGAATAAACAATAGACAAACTGAAAAGCTTAGGAGGAAAGGCTGGGGTATGAAATGCTTTGTAGAATAAGGGCTTTGAAAAGCTCCCACGTATTCCTAGGAACCTAGGAGGCTACACACATGTCCAGGGCTGGACATGCATTCGGAAAAGACCTGAGAAAGCTCTGATCTCTCACTTCTGGCCGGTGTTCGGGCTCTGCACAAGCAGGAACTGAAGGATAAAGCAGGGCTGTAAATGCCCTGGCGGAGCGCTGAAGACATTACCCAACATACCCAGACCATCTCCAAAGAATAGGAGATGTTTGTTATGGTTCCAGACGTGAAAGACATCTCTGTAGAATCACTGGTTGATCATTAAACTAACAGAGCAGAGATTTCATTGGCTACAATGACGAAGAATATAGACTTTATAAAATTAGTCCATAAAAGTCACTAAACAAGCAACAGCTCCAACAAGCAGTAACAAAATACCCTAGGTAGTGGGGGAGAATCAGATTAGCAGAGTTACCATGTGCTAATATCCAAAATGTTCAGTTTTCAATTAAAACTTACAAGGTGTGAAAAGAGAGAAGAAAGCCAATAAACAGGAAATAAGGAAATTAATAGAAATTTCCCCTGAGGAAGCCCGAGTTCTGGACTTACTAGACAAAAACATATTAACTATTTTAGATACGCTCAAGCGGCAAAAGAAATTATACACAAAGAAATAAAGGAAACAGAATGATATCTCGCCAGACAGAGAATATCAGTAAATGCCTAAAAATTATAGAAAGGAACCAAACAGATATTCTGGAGGTAAAAATAAAGTACAATAATGAAATTAAAAATTCAGTATTATCAGTCATTAAGGAACTGCAACTCAAAACCACAATGAGATGCCACTTCACACCCACTAGGATGGCTGTAAGTTTTTGAAACTGGGGAATTCCCTGGTGGTCCAGTGGTTAGGACTCTGCGCTCTCACTGTTGAGAGCCTGGGTTCAGTCCATGGTCGGGGAACTAAGATCCCACAAGCCACGCAGTGCAGAATACAATAGGATAGAATAAAATAAAATAATTGGAACCCTTATACACTGTCAGTGGAAATGTAAGATGGTGCAGCCACTGTGGAAAACAGTTTGGTGGCTCTTCAGAAAGTTAAACAGAACTACCATACAACCCAGCAATTCTACTCCTAGGTATTACCTAAGAGAACTGAAAAATGTATGTTGAAATAAAAACTGTACACAAGTGTTTAGAGCAGCACTATTCATAATAACCAAAAGTTTCCACCAAAAGGTGGAAACAACTCAAATATCATTAACTAAAGAATGAATAAACAAAACGTTGCATATCCATATAACGGAATATTATTCTGCCATTAAAAGGCATGAAGTGCTGAGCTGTGCTGCATGATGAGCTTTGAAAACTAATGAAAGAAGCCAGACACAAAAGGCCACATATTGACATTTATGTAAAACGTCCAGAATAGGGAAATCCACAGAGACAGAAAGCCGAGTGGATGCAGGAAGCTGGTGGGAAGGGAAGACAGGAAGTGACTCTAATGGGCATGGAGTGTGTTTTTGGAGGGATGCAAATGGTCAGAGTTAGATGGTGGTGATGGTCACAAAGCCTTGTGATGTACTAAAAGCCACTGAATAGTGCACATTAAAATGGTGAATTTATGTTATGTGAATTTCATCTCAATTTTTTAAATGTGTGTGTGTGCATGTGCACACACATAGCATAGGATTAAGTTATTCAAACTGTGGTGAGTCCATAGGCTGTATTTGACACCCAGCTCTACCAGGTAGGTGAACGAAAGCAAAACACTTAACCTCTCTAAGTCTCAGTTTCCTGTGTAAAAAATGGGGATAATAATCATACCTTGCTCATAGCGTTGTTATGAGGATTAAATGAGCTAATGAAAGTAAAGAACATACCATGGGACTAGAACATAGTAAGCACTCAGTAAATAGTGCAAAACATAATTGAATGCACAGAAAATAGATACCTATACAGAGAGAGAGAGAGAAAGAGAGAAGAAAGAAACAGAGAGAGAAAGAGAGAAGAAAGAAACAGAATCCTACTGCGAAGGATGTGCTAATCAGCCCACAGGAACTTTCTTGTCTTGAAACTTTACTGGTAGGAATTTTGTAATTTATCATTCTCTTTTAGATTTGCCTAGAATGACTCAGCCCCCTTAAGGCAAAGTACTTGATAAAATGACAAACTGAAGCCATTGAATTAAAATGTCAAGATCCTGTTCATATGCACGCACACGTGTGCACACACACACACACACACCCCGAGAGCCTGTCTGACATAGCATATTATTTCCTTTCTAAAACAGCATCAGCAACGACTGAGGAAAGCTGTTCGTTGCAAGGGAAAGCAAATGTTGTGAATTTCCACTTTGTGCAATGCATTCACCAAAATTACAGCTCCACATAACTTGCAGCCTCTTTGCCCATACAAATCTTTCCAAGGCCAGCTCAAATCTCACCTCGATTGAGCCTTTCTAATCACCCCAGCAGAAGATACTTCATCTTCCATTGAGCTTCTCAGAAAAAGGAAGGAAAGAAGGAAGGAAGGGAGGGAAAGAGGGACGGAAGGAGGGAGGGAGGAAAAATAAAGAAAAGGCACTAATTCAAAAATCCCAATCTCCTACCATAACCTTTGCTTTCACATCACTTTCTCAAGTTCCTCCAATCCCAAGACAAGAGTTCTTTGACCTCATCAATGTCCCCAACACACCGCGACACTTCCAAACATTTTATCCAGCGTGTCCTTCCTCATCCAGCTGCAATTCCAGGATCTAACACTGCATTTGCAAATACCTGCAACTCCTTGATCTCCTGCTTCCAAATCAAAACCCTAACTATGCATGGATCCAATACCACCTAACTCCTCTGTGCCTCAACCTGAAACACTAGTTATTGCTGGAGAAAAACCCCAACTAGGCAGAATGGTAAAAGGTCAAATCATAGTGACCAACCTCCAACTTACACTCAACCATGCTGCAAATCTTCCTTTCTCTGCTGAGGACCTCTCCCATTTTTCATGATTTCATACCCCTCCCCTCCACTAAAATTCCGACTTCCTCCTTCCCTTATACAATGAGCTGATACTCATTCTTCACACTTCATGAAGAGTACAGAGCCCTCCAAGCCAAGTCCCTCGTATTTCAGCCACCAAACCTCCATTTGCAAGTACTATCTTCTTTCTCTTACTGTTATGCGGAGGAAGTGCCTTTCCCTTCATGAAACTCATTTTTCTCCATATCTGCTCTGGACTGAATTTTCTCTCCACTCAGGGTCTGACTGTCCACCCAAGGTGTTTATAAGCCAGGTCTGAGTGATCATGGGACAACTGACTCTGGTTTTTCCTTTTGTTTATCTTTATTATGGAAGTTATCACTGATTACTTATATACTTTTTTAACAGAAGAATTTAAGAGAAAGGTATGATGCATTGTCTTCTGAAAGTTCTGACAGGCTTGGTGATATGGTAATACCTCCCCCCCCCCGCCCCCGACCACTGTCATTTGAGTCAACATTCAGCCCCCATTCCCTTTGGGGGCAGGAATAGATACTAAATTCCACCAGCCACGGAACTAGATGGACCCAAGTCTTGAGGAGATCATATTAAGTGCTACTGAATATAGTAACTACATCTTGACAGGCTGTATACAGGCTCAAGCCTCTTCCATAGCAGATATAATTGTCACTAATTTTCTAATTTACCTTACTCATAAAAACTGAGTCAGAGAGGTTACCTAATCGCCAATCTCTGAAAGAGGAGTGAATTCAAAAGGCATCTGACAGCATTTGAGGGGCTTGGGTGTGGGAGTGTTTACCTCCGGGGAGCCACTTTTCTTGTCAGTGAATCACACAGTCAAATTATAGGAGCAAGTGACAAGAATTCGGCTAGATTCCAGCTCCCGGTGTCGGAAGGTTATTCATCAACCCTACAGCAGGAGCTGTCTGTTTGGCAAGGATGTTGCTTCTAATTAGTACTGCTCCCCGTGGGCCACCCGGCAGGACCTTTATTTTCTCCACAGTTATTAATCAGCTCTCCGGTGTTAACAAGAAGATCAGATCTAGAAGTACGTAAATTCACTCTCGATTCTTTGTCCAAGTCACTCAGCAGGCCACCTTACCAGCTCACTAACGAGGTGCTGGCCAACTAACTAGCAAGCTGGGCAGCTGCTGTTCCCAATGATGACTTCCAAAATGGGATTTTTTACATTTCAAATACATAGGCCAATCCAACCCACGGAAATGTATAACTTTTCGGCAACTTCCTGATAAAACTTTATCTAAACTAGGCCAAGTTAAAACTGAGTCACTAAATTACAATAAAATTGAAGAAATGCCCAGAATTGAAGGATTCAAATGGGCACAAATTCAACACCTGGGGACTTTACTGTCTGTCCCCAGAGAGGGAGCCTTCATCTGTATTCTGTTATCAAAATTTCATCCTTCTGATGTTTCTTCCTCTCATAACTTCAAAAATAGAATTTATACTCTGAAGCAAGCATTAGATCGAACCTTATGAAACTGCCAATTTTTGATGTCTTTTGACTTACGATCATGGCAATTTCATACAGTTCAACCTAACGCACAGGCCTTTGGAGGGTTTTTGAAGGGGACTGAGTTTTTCAGGCATAAAAATAAATAATCAAAAAATAAAAATAAATAAATAAAATAAATAAATAATCATAGGAACAAAGTAGAGAGCCCAGAAATAAACCCATGCATATATGGTCAATTGATCTACAACAAAGGAAGCAAGAATATACAATGAGGAAAAGACCGTCTCTTCCATAAGTAGTAATGGGAAAACTGGACAACTACATGTAAAAGAATGAAATTAGCACATTTTCTCACACCATATATTGATACAAAGGAAACTCAAAATAAATTAAAGACCTTAATGTAAGACCTGGGAAACCATAAAACTCCTAGAAGAAGACATAGGCAGTAAGTCTCTTTGACATCGGTCTTAGCAATATTTTTTTGGATCTGTCTCCTCAGGTAAGGGAAACAAAAACAAAAATAAATCATTGGACCTAATCAAACTTAAAAGCTTTCACACAGCAAAGAAAACCATCAACAACATAATATCTTATATAATAGTTTGTATATATAATAGATATTATATACATATAGATTGTATACATATATAATAGATTATAATATTTATTAGGTGGATAGATTGATAGATCTGAAATAGATATAATTTTAAGATCTGATAAACCTGGGTAGTAGATACAAGAGTATTTGATATACTTTTCTCCATACTTTTCTCATATTTGATAGTTTTGTAATATATTTTTAAATTAATAACTATTCACAAGAAAATGTAAAACTGATCACTGAGGATGAATTCACTGGTTTGGTCTCTGCCAACATCTGACACAGGAGAGAAAACTAGGCGTCCAGATGTTCCCCACCTGTTCTCCTCACAAAACTCCTATCATAAGTGATGTCACTAGTAAGAAAACAGCCCAGCACCTGGGATGGGGAGGAAATCAGACTTAAGATGTACCTAAGGAAGATGGATATAGTATATATTAGGGCAGAGATTCTCAATACTGTTTCCTCCACACCATATCTGAGGAAGAAAAGTCACATTTGAAAAGCACTTCCAAAAGAGTAACCCAGATATTTTTAAATAGCTAAGATTAGCTGTGGGTTGTGAGCAGCATCACGATCTGTTGATTTGTCAGCCATAAGTCTGCGTGTTTCTCTTCCTCATATCAGAGGGAACAAAACCTTGACCTAAGGTTTGAAAAAAATAAGGCATTGACTTTAGGCATCTAACCTCCTAACCAGACTAGACCGGAGAACCAGTCCTATACCTGACCTGGGGCGTGGTTTGGGAGGGCTGGTGACGCCTTCTGGACAGCCTCTGCAGCTTCCTGACTGTTTCCTCTCTCTTTCCCTCCCACAGCTGCTCTGAGAGCCAGTCATCACCCCAAAGGGAGGCCTGGGAGTGGGGCCTATTAGGGACGCTGAGAAAAGACTGAGGGATTGAAAGAGGATGCCACTCCCAGTGCTGGAGCCAGTGGTTGACAATGGTGGTTGGAAGTGGGGTAGGGAGAGGTGCAGCCAGGAGAGCTGATGTTTCCATCTTTCCTCTCCCTCTCACTACCTCTTGTGCTATTCTACCAACCCTAGTCATCTACACTCCCCCAGAGCCTACCCTCTAATAGTGTGAAAAGAAAAGAGGAGTGGCCGCAGGCAGAAAGAAGAGAAGTGAGGGGAACAGAATGGAAGGCAGTAGAGACAGGAGAGGAGGTCCCATGACTGGACCGTTGACCCAGTGAGCTGGGTCGGTGTAGGTAGGGGATTATCAGATGGGCCAAAACTAATAGAGGATAGGGAATATACAGGGCAATTTTTCCAAAACACTAATGAAAGCTACTTTTAAAAAAGGAGATTAGATAAGCAACAAGGATTTACTGTATAGCCCAGGGAACTATATAAAATATCTTGTAATAACCTACAGTGGAAAATAATCTGAAAAAGAACATATATCTATATATGTATATATATAACTGAATCAGTTTGCTGTACACCTGAAACTAACACAACATTATAAATCAACTATACTTCAATTTTTAAAAATGGAGATTGGGAGGAATTCCCTGGTGGTCCAGCAGTTAGGACACTCCCTGCTTCCACTGCAGGGGGCACGGGCTCAATCCCTGGTCGGGGAACTAGGATCCTGCATGCCCCGTGATGCAGCCAAAAAAAAAAAAAAGTGGAGATTGGAATTCATACTTTACATGATGCTTATATATTTTTTTCTTTTTTTCAACATCTTTATTGGAGTATAATTGCTTTACAATGGTGTGTTAGTTTCTGCTTTATAACAAAGTGAATCAGCTATAGTATACGTATATCCCCATATCCTCTCCCTCTTGAGCCTCCCTCCCACCCTCCCTATCCCACCCCTCTAGGTCATCACAAAGCATCAAGTTGATCTCCCTGTGCTATGCATTAGCTATCTATTTTACATTTGGTAGTGTATATATGTCCATGCCACTCTCTCACTTTGTCCCAGCTTACCCTTCCCCCAACCCCGTGTCCTCAGGTCTGTTCTCTACGTCTGCATATTTATTCCTGACCTGCCAATATGTTCCTCAGTACCATTTTTTTAGATTCCATCTGTATGCGTTATATGCTTACATATTTTTAAGTGAAGGCAAAAGAGTCTTATTTTTTTAAAAGTTTGTCTTATTGGAACTCAAAATTTTAGTTAGTAGGTATTTCTGCTGTTCTTGAACAGGCAGTCAGTAATTTGAGGAAATCTGGCCGTTTAAGATCCTAATACTATGGGACTTCCCGGGTGGTCCAGTGGCTAAGACTCCGTGCTTCCAATGCAGGGGGAGCAGGTTTGATCCCTGGTCATGGAACTAATATCCCACATGCTGCGTGGTGCGGACAAAAAAAATAAAAGATCCTAACACTTGTTCCAGTGGGCCCTGGTCTTAATTCGATCCCACACATACCCCATATTCTGTCTGCCTAAAAAATTTTTTAAAAAAATGTTTTCTGTGACTTCTTTGAAATCAAGGTAACCATCAAACCTCTCCATTCCTTCACCATTTTCCCCTCCTATGTCCAAGCTTACAGGGTGAAGCAGGAGAGGAAAGCAAGGAGACAAAACAATTTCAAGTTTCACATTACTATTTCTAGAAGGTAGTATTGGAATGGAGGCTGACAAGTCCCAAGATCTACAGGGTGGGTTGGCAAGCTGGACACCCATGAGAACCAATGGTATGGTTCCAATCCAAAGACTGGCGGGCTCGAGACCCAGGAAGAAGATGATGTTTTGGTTCAAAGGCAGTCAGGGAGAAGGAATTCTCTCTTATTTGGGGAAAGGTCAGCCCTCTTGTTCTAGTCAGACCTTCAACTGATTATGTGAGGCCCACCTGCACTAGGGAGAGCAATCTGCTTTACTAAGCCTACTGATTTAAATGTTAATCTCACCCCAAAACACCCTCACAGAATAATGTTTGTCCAAATATCTGGGTACCCATGGCCCAGTTGAGATATAAATCTAACCATCACAACACTTAAAGATGGAAGCCAGCCAAGAGTGTGTCTTTGTCTATTTCCCACCAGTGCTGCATTTGCCCTACAGAAAATGACAGTAGATCCTTTCATTTCCATGACATCCATTAACAAATTGTGAATCACTTTACAAATATGAAGTTAAGCAATACTGAACTAATACTAAGAATGTGTATGTAATGAAGATTCTGACTCCATTTTTTTTTTTTTTTGTTTGCGGTACGCGGGCCTCTCACTGCCGTGGCCTCTCCCGCTGTGCAGCACAGGCTCCGGACGCGCAGGCTCAGCGGCCGTGGCTCACAGGCCCAGCCGCTCCGCAGCATGTGGGATCTTCCCGGACCAGGGCACGAACCCATGTCCCCTGCATCGGCAGGCGGACTCTCAACCACTGCGCCACCAGGGAAGCCCTGACTCCATTTTTGATGTCTGACTGCTAACAGCTTTTAAGTCTCACCCCTCCCTCTCCCCCTTGTGTCCCTGGCCCTGCATAGGAGCTCTCACCCCAGCTTCACACCCTAATCATGATTAAAACTCATTTCAAACCTGCTTGAGAGGCCTGCCCTATTCTCCCATGACACCTCAATTATGTCAGTAATAAAATTTTTTATACCCTCTTGTGTATGTGAGACACCATCAGTCTCAAAATCCAATCCACACTTTGGGTGGACGTCCATGTGCCTCTGCAGGGACCATAACAGCAAGTATTTAAAATGATTGATTATGTGTTTGCCACTATATGTGAATCCAGCTGTCAACATACTACAGTAAATAATATTATCAATCTGTTTATTGTCATGATGCTTTTGGAGCTCCCAAGTTCAAAAGAATTCATTCTCCCAGTAAGATTTCCTACTTGCAAAGACTTTCCTGATTAATATGGTTTTGAGTAACTGTAGGAAGTAATTTCTCTAATTCATGCCACTGTCCCTCTCTTGCTAGCCAGAGCGTATATAGTGGGCTATTGTATGAGAACAAAACTTGTATATGATCAATTGCTTATTCATTCATCCAGTATGTGCTCTTTGAAGGCCTGCTATAAGATAGACACTGTGCTGAGCAATGCAAATATAGTATAGAACAATATAGACAGAACCCCTGCCCTCGTGGGACTTCTACTCTAGTGAGAAGAGGTAGAAAAAATAATAATAAAGCATATAGTAAGTTATAAGATAATAAGTGCTATGGGGAAAACATGCAAGAGAGTAAGGAAGATGCAAAGTCCTAGGGCAGAAATGGGGAGTTGGAAATTATTTAAAACTGTAAAACAGAGTAGTTTGGTTTCGTTACTGTTGATTAGTAAACATATTTGGTTTTCCATTTCCAGGCCCGTGTTAGGATTGTACTTCCCTACCATATTAAAGTTAGGCATGGCCACGTGACCTGGTTAGGCCAACGAAGAGCAGAAATGACATGTCATTTCTGGACAGAAGCTTTAAGAATAGCGCGTGATTCTCCACATGCCCTTCCCTCTGCTGCAGCCACAGCGGAACACGCTGAAAGGAAGCTCTTGTGCACCAGAATCCCCGAGTAACTCTGATGAGCAGAAGGCCCTACTCATTTGATTTAGCCCAGTGGGAACAGGGGATTATTTGTTACTGGTCTATCCTAATGGATGCAAGTAGTCGGAGTAGACCTCACTGAGTGACAGATGATGGTGACGTGAACCGGAGTGGCCACAGTGAAAAAGATGAGGTGTCATCAGAATCTGAGTTTGTTTTTATGTATAGAAAAGAATTAAGTCCTATGTGACAGAAAATGGGGAACCAGTGACACTGGTTCTACTAGTATGTCAGAAACATCTCATGTGAAAAACAACTAATATAAGCAACCCTCATCTTCCAGTAGCAGCCTGGGGGGAAGATTATCTATCTAGTAGGTCTACGACAGCATCAACAAACCACAAAATATTCAAAGTAGAGACTTCACTGCCCACTAACTTTGTATACTGGAGCCTTACTGCCCTCTAGTGATGAAAGAAAAAAAGGTTTAGAAAAAGCTAGACCGTGGCCACCGATGTTGCTAAGAAACATACATTTTGAACTTTTCGGTTCTCCTTGTGCCATGACAGGTTACTTCATAAGAATTTTTGATTAGGAGATACCATGAGCAATTCCTTTTTTTTTTCTTAACATCTTTATTGGAGTATAATTGCTTTACATTGTTGTGTTAGTTGCTGCTATGTAACAAAGTGAATCAGCTGCACGTATACATATATCCCCATATCCCCTCCCTCTTGCGTCTCCCTCCCTCCCACCCTCCCTATCCCACTCCTCTAGGTGGTCACAAAGCACCGAGCTGATCTCCCTATGTTCTGTGGCTGCTTCCCACTAGGTATCGATTTTATATTTGGTAGTGTATATATGTCCATGCCACTCTCTCACTTCATCTCAGGTTACCCTTCCCCCTCCCCGCATCCTCAAGTCCATTCTCCATATCTGCATATTTATTCCTGTGCTGCCCCTAGGTTCTTCAGAGCCTTTTTTTTTTTTTTTTTTTTTAGATTCCATATATATGTGTTAGCATACGGTATTTGTTTTTCTCTTTCTGACTTACTTCACTCTGTATGACAGTCTCTAAGTCCATCCACCTCATTACAAATAACTCAATCTCGTTTGTTTCTATGGCTGAGCAATATTCCATTGTATATATGTGCCACATCTTCTTTATCCATTCATCTGTCGATGGACACTTAGGTTGCTTCCGTCTCCTGGCTATTGTAAATAGAGTTGAAATAAACATTGTGGTACATGACTCTTTTTGAATTATGGTTTTCTCATGGTATATGCCCAGTAGTGGGATTGCTGCATTGCATGACACTTCTATTTTTAGTTTTTTAAGGAACCTCCATACTGTTCTCCATAGTGGCTGTATCAATTTACATTCCCACCAACAGTGCAAGAGGGTTCCCTTTTCTCCACACCCTCTCCAGCATTTATTGTTTGTAGATTTTTTGATGATGGCCATTCTGACTGGTGTGAGGTGATACCTCATTGTAGTTTTGATTTGCATTTCTCTAATGAATAGTGATGTTGAGCATCCTTTCATGTGTTTGTTGGCAATCTGTATATATTCTTGGGAGAAATGTCTGTTTAGGTCTTCTGCCCATTTTTGGATTCAGTTGTTTGTTTTTTTGGTATTGAGCTGCTTGTATATTTTGGAGACTAATCCTTTGTCAGTTGCTTTATTTGCAAATATTTTCTCCCATTCTGAGTGTTGTCTTTTTGTCTTGTTTATGGTTTCCTTTGCTGTGCAAAAGGTTTTAAGTTTAATTAGGTCCCATTTGTTTATTTTTGTTTTTATTTCCATTTCTCTAGGAGGTGGGTCAAAAAGGATCTTGCTGTGATTTATGCCATAGAGTGTTCTGCCTATGTCTTCCTCTAAGAATTTTATAGTGTCTGGCCTTACATTTAGGTCTTTAATCCATTTTGAGTTTATTTTTGTGTATGGTGTTAGGAGTGTTCTAATATCATTCTTTTACATGCAGCTGTCCAGTTTTCTCAGCACCACTTATTGAAGAGGCTGTCTTTTCTCCATCATATGTTCTTGCCTCCTTTATCAAAGATAAGGTGACCATATGTGCATGGGTTTATCTCTGGGCCTTCTATCCTGTTCCATTGATCTATATTTCTGTTTTTGTGCCAGTACCATACTGTCTTGATTACTGTAGCTTTGTAGTATGGTCTGAAGTCAGGGAGCCTGATTCCTCCAGCTCCGTTTTTCTTAAGATTGCTTTGGCTACTCGGGGTCTTTTGTGTTTCCATACAAATTGTGAAATTTTTTGTTCTAGTTCTGTGAAAACTGCCATTGGTAGTTTGATAGGGATTGCACTGAACCTGTAGATTGCTTTGGGTAGTACAGTCATTTTTCACAATGTTGATTCTTCCAATCCAAGAACATGGTATATCTCTCTATCTGTTTGTATCATCTTTAATTTCTTTCATCAGTGTCTTATAGTTTTCTGCCATACAGGTATTTCATCTCCTTAGTTAGGTTTATTTCTTGGTATTTTATTCTTTTTGTTGCAATGGTAAATGGGAGTGTTTCCTTAATTTCTCTTTCAGATTTTTCATCATTAGTGTATAGGAATGCAAGAGATTTCTGTGCATTAATTTTGTATCCTGCTACTTTACCAAATTCATTGATTAGCTCTAGCAGTTTTCTGGTAGCATCTTTAGGATTCTCTATGTATAGTGTCATGTCATCTGCAAAGTGTCAGTTTTACTTCTTCTTTTCCGATTTAGATTCCTTTTATTTCTTTTTCTTCTCTGACTGCTGTGGCTAAAACCTCCAAAACTATGTTGAATAATAGTGGTGAGAGTGGGCAACCTTGCCTTGTTCCTGATCTTAGTGGAAATGGTTTCAGTTTTTCACCATTGAGAATGATATTGGCTGTGGGTTTGTCATATATGGCCTTTATTATGTTGAGGTATGTTCCCTCTATGCCCACTTTCTGGAGAGTTTTTATCATAAATGGGTGTTGATTCCTGTCGAAAGCTTTTTCTGCATCTGTTGAGATGATCATATGGTTATTATCCTTCAATTTAATATGGTGTATCACATTGATTGATTTACATATATTGAAGATAACTTGCATTCCTGGGATAAACCCCACTTGATCATGGTGTATGATTCTTTTAATGTGCTGCTGGATTCTGTTTGCTAGTATTCTGTTGAGGATTTTTGCATCTATGTTCATCAGTGATATTGGCCTGTAGTTTTCCTTTTTTGTAACATCTTTGTCTGGTTTTGGTATCAGGGTGATGGTGGCCTCACAGAATGAGTTTAGGAGTGTTCCTCCCTCTGCTATATTTTGGAAGAGTTTGAGAAGGATAGGTGTTAGCTCTTCTCCAAATTTTTGATACAATTCGCCTGTGAATCCATCTGGTCCTGGGCTTTTGTTTGTTGGAAGATTTTTAATCACAGTTTCAATTTCAGTGCTTGTGATTGGTCTATTTATATTTTCTATTTCTTCCTGGTTCAGTCTTGGAAGGTTGTGCTTTTCTAAGAATTTGTCCATTTCTTCCAGATTGTCCACTTTATTGGCATATAGTGGCTTGTAGTAATCTCTCATGATCCTCTGTATTTATGCAGTGTCAGTTGTTACTTCTTTTTCATTTCTAATTCTATTGATTTGAGTCTTCTCCCTTTTTTTTCTTGATGAGTCTGGCTAATGGTTTATCAATTTTGTTTATCTTCTCAAAGAATCAGCTTTAATTTTATTGATCTTTGCTATCATTTCCTTCCTTTTTCATTTATTTCTGATATGATCTTTATGATTTCTTTCCTTCTGCTAACTTTGGGGGTTTTTTTGTTCTTCTTTCTCTAATTGCTTTAGGTGTAAGGTTAGGTTGTTTATTTGAGATGTTTCTTGTTTCTTCAGGTAAGATTGTATTGCTATAGATTGTATTGCTATAAGCTTCCCTCTTAGAACTGATTTTGAGGCATCCCATAGGTTTTGGGTCGTTGTGTTTTCATTGTCATTTGTTTCTAGGTATTTTTAGATTTCTTCAGTGATCTCTTGGTTACTAAGTAGTGTATTGTTTAGCCTCCATGTGTTTGTATTTTTTACAGATTTTTTTCCTGTAATGGTATCTAGTCTCATAGCATTGTGGTCGGAAAAGATACTTGATACAATTTCAATTTTCTTAAATTTACCAAGGCTTGATTTGTGACCCAAGGTATGATCTATCCTGGAGAATGTTCCATGAGCACTTGAGAAGAAAGTGTATTGTTTGGGGATGGAACGTCCTATAGATATCAATTAAGTCCATCTTGTTTAATGTATCCTTTAAAAGCGTGTGTTTCCTTACTTATTTTCATTTTGGATGATGTGTCCATTGGTGAAACTGGGGTGTTAACGTTCCCTACTATGATTGTGTTACTGTCGATTTCCCCTTTTATGGCTGTTAGCATTTGCCTTATGTATTGAGGTGCTCCTATGTTGGGTGCATAAATATTTACAATTGTTATATCTTCTTCTTGGATCGATCCCTTGATCATTATGTAGTGTCCTTCTTTGTCTCTTGTAATAGCCTTTATTTTAGTCTATTTAATCTGATACAAGAACTGTCACTCCAGCTTTCTTTTGATTTCCATTTGCATCGAATACCTTTTTCCATCCCCTCACTTTCAGTCTGTATGTGTCCCTAGGTCTGAAGTGGGTGTCTTGTAGGCAATATATATATGGGTCTTGTTTTGTATCCTTTCAGCCTGTTTATGTCTTTTGGTGGGAGCATTTAACCCATTTACATTTAAGGTAATTATCGATATGTTCCTATTACCATTTTCTTAATTGTTTTGGGTTTGTTATTGTAGGTCTTTCCTTCTCTTGTGTTTCCTGCATAGAGAAGTTCCTTTAGCATTTTTTGTAGAGCTGGTTTGGTGGCACTGAATTCTCTTAGCTTTTGCTTGTCTGTAAAGGTTTTAATTTCTCTGTTGAATCTGAATGAGATCCTTGCTGGTCATCTTGGTTGTTGGTTTTTCCCTTTCATCACTTTAAATATGTCCTGCCAAGCCCTTCTGGCTTGCAGAGTTCCTGCTGAAAGATCAGCTGTTAACCTTATGGGGATTCCCTTGTATGTTATTTGTTGGTTTTCCCTTGCTTTTAATATTTTTTCTTTGTATTTAATTGTTGATAGTTTGATTAATATGTGTTGGTGTTCTTCTCCTTGGATTTATCCTGTATGGGACTCTCTGCACTTCCTGGACTTGATTGACTATTTCCTTTCCCATATTAGGGAAGTTTTCAACTATAATCTCTTCAAATATTTTCTCAGTCCCTTTCTTTTTCTCTTCTTCTGGGACCCCTATAATTTGAATGTTGGTGCGTTTAATGTTGTTCCAGAGGTCTCTGAGAGTGTCCTCAATTCTTTTCATTCTTTTTTATTCTGCTCTGTAGTAGTTATTTCCACTGTTTTATCTTCCAGGTCACTTATCTGTTTTTCTGCCTCAGTTATTCTGCTATTGATTCCTTCTAGAGAATTTTTAATTTCATTTATTGTGTTGTTCATCATTGTTTGTTTGCCCTTTAGTTCTTCTAGGTCTTTGTTAAACATTTCTTGTATTTTCTCCATTCTCTTGTATTTTCTCCATTCTGTTTCCAAGACTTTGGATCATCTTTATTATCATTACTCTGAATTTTTTTTCAGGTAGACTGCCTATTTCCTCTTCATTTGTTTGGTCTGGTGGGTTTTTACCTTGTTCCTTCATCTGCTGCATATTTCTGTCTTCCCATTTTGCTTCACTTACTGTGTTTGGGGTCTCCTTTTCTCTGGCTGCAGGTTTGTAGTTCCCATCGTTTTTGGTGTCTGCCCCCAGTGGGTAAGGTTGGTTCATTGGGTTGTGTAGGCTTCCTGGTGGATGGGACTGGTGCCTGTGTTCTGGTGGGTAAGGCTGGATCTTGTCTTTCTGGTGGGCAGGACCGTGTCCGGTGGTGTGTTCTGGGGTGTCTGTGAACTCATTATCATTTTAGGCAGCCTCTCTGTTAATGGGCGGGGTTGTGTTCCTGTCTTGCCAGTTGTTTGGCATGGGGTGTCCAGCACTGGAGCTTGCTGGTCATTGAGTGGAGCTGGGTCTTAGCATTGAGACAGAGATCTCTGGGAGAGCTCTCGCCAATATTACATGGGGCCAGGAGGTCTCTGGTGGTCCCATATCCTGAACTCGGCTCTCACACCTCAGAGGCTCAGGCCTGACACCCGGCCAGAGCACCAAGACCCTGTCAGCCACACAGCATAGAAAACTGTGGTAAAAATCTGACTGGTATCTTGGGATTTTTCTTTGCTGGGCAATTTATCCCATTCTGCATAGGTGTAACTAAGCTACAGGCCTCTAGTTTCAAAAATGCAGGCACTTAACAGGATCTGAAGGTGGAGTTTTCAGCCCTCTGATGTCAAAAGGTCACCAAGCCAGATACTTGCACGTGCCACCATGAGCAATCCTATGTCAGGGAAAATACAAGCTGGCGTTGCTCTCCAAAATTACCCTTAATTTTCAAGAAAGCAAGAATCCTGGGGGAATTCCCTGGCGGTCCAGTGGGCAGTGCAGCCAAAACAAAAAGAAAAGCAAGCAAGAATCCTGAAACCCATTGGTTAAGATACAATGACTACTGTAGGTATAAGAATTAGTATCTACACAGATATAGAGAACAAAATAGTGGTTACTAGTGGAGAGAGGGGAGATAGAGGGGTAATATAGGGGTAGGGAATTGAGAGGTACAAACTATTAGGTACAAAATAAGCTACAAGGATATACTGTACAACACAGGGAATAAAACCAATATTTTATAATACCTATAAGTGGACTATAACCTTTAAAAATTGTGAATCATTGGGCTTCCCTGGTGGCGCAGTGGTTGAGAGTCCGCCTGCTGATGCAGGGGACGCGGGTTCATGCCCCGGTCCAGGAGGATCCCACATGCCGCGGAGTGGCTGGGCCCGTGGGCCGTGGCCGCTGGGCCTGCGCGTCCGGAGCCTGTGCTCCGCAATGGGAGAGGCCGCAGCTGTGAGAAGCCCGTGTACCACAAAAAAAAAAAAATTGTGAATCACTACATTGTACATCTGTAACATATATTTACAGCAACTATACTTCAGTAAAAGAAAATCAATCAATAAATAAAAAGAATTAGTAGTATATGTAGTGATAATAACAACACAAATCTGTTCTTGTCTTTCCTAGCAAAATAATGAAGTTTAATGACTATAACTGGGAATTCCTGAATTTAGGTTTTTTGTGTGACCAGTAGCTAAGGCAAGACTACCACAGGAAATTACTGTTTAGGGAGAGAGAACTTCTGCATGAACCCCCTTTCCTTTGGAAAAAAAAAGGTAAAAAAGTAACACCAATTTGTGTCAAGGCTGGTAGAAAGAAAGAATAAAACCCTTTGTTTGTTTTTATTTTTTCTGTCATTTTAATGTAAGATTGACACAGACTGCTACAACATCTGAGATTCCACAGAGAACTACATGCTTCTGTTATTAGAAAACCTTTGCTGAAGCACTTGAACTTTACTTCTTAAAAAAATGAATATGGAGGCTTCAAGCATTTTTGTCAGCACACTGCCATTCACAACAACCTTCTAGATACTTATTTTCTACCTTTTCCTAAGGTAGTTCTCACTTACCAGAACCCCACACACCACTGACAGGTTCAAAGCTCCTGAGCTCAGAAGTGATCAAAACACACAAGGAAGTATAATTAGTAGTCCAAAGTTTGGTTTAAATGTTTGAAGAACAGCAAACACCCAATAACACATACCAAATAGATTATTATCGCTTCTATGATGTAATGAATCAACAACTAAAACCACCTAAGACTGAAAATTTCTGTACTCAGTGTCTATTGGTATAAAGCCTTCATTCTTAATGCTTCTTATGGCATCACAGGTGTCAGAAATCACACAATACATTCTCAGCATTCTACAGTAGTCATCAATTTCAAAAACTATAATATACATCTGCATGTTACACAAACATGATTCTCTAGATAAGCATTTTGTCATATGTCAACTCCTAGCCTCGAATAACAGAACACAAAAAGCTATACAGGACAAAACACCACAGAACTTTTGCATATTCCCTTTCCCCAGTTGTTAGCAGGGGGCACGTTTTATAAGAGAAAGTGACGAAAAATCAGAAGTTTTGCATCCAATGTTTGATCCCAACTTTTTACTTTCTTATCGTCTTCTGGTACCACCATATCCTAGAATAAGAAGAGTAAATTTTATATTAGTTTTTTTAAATGCATTAGAATTGCTTATAAAATTACAACAGTAATACACGTTTACTGTTAGCAAATGATACAAGACACAAGGGAAGAAGGAGAGAATGAGCTTGCCAACCAAGGCTGCAGGACTCAGTGCATCAACTCCCCAGAAGAGCCCTTCCAGATATCCAATCAGCATCAAGTCTGCTAAACACACACATGCTTGCTGGCAATAACTTTTAGTCAGGAAACCAAAGACGTGTTCTGTGCTGGGGCCAGCGTGGTACAGGCAAGACCCAAAGTCTGAGCCAAACAGCAGAGAGGCCAGTGGAGCCTAAGCCAGGCCCTGCTACCTCTCACGGCTCCAGCGGTAAATAGAAGTAACATGGGGGAGGGTCACAGACTTTTGATGGTAAAGGTTACCTAGGCACCCCCAGCTCCCCCAAGATGCAAACATGCTAACAGACAGGTTACAAGACCACAGTGTTCCCATCTGGAAACTCAATTTTTCTCAGATCTTCCTGTAGGTTATTTGGTAATGTCTTATGATTTTCTTCACCTAAGTCCCATACATTTCTAGTTGATATATACAGTTTCTTACAATTCTTGTTTCCACTGAGAATGTGGTTTCTTTTGTCACATTATGTCCTACGTAGTTACATCTTTATATATCTTCTCAATTATTACCACCTCTTTTTCTCCCCCAAAGCAACCACTATCTTAACATCTAACACCACAGATTAGTTTTGCTTGTTTTTAAACATGTATATTTATAAAACATGAATGTTGCAATCATATTGTACGTATTCTTGTGTGTCTGGCTTCTTTCTTTACATCTGATAAATTTATCCACATTATCGCATACAACTATTTACTTATTCTTACTGCTGCACGGTATTCCACTGTATGAATATAACTCAATTTATTCATCCATTTTACTGCTGGAAGATACATGGATTTCTTCCAGTTGAAGGCTATTATGAATAAGGATGCTACAAACATCCCTGTACTTATCTTTAAGTGTAAAAGTGTACGCACTTCTGTTACTATGTATTTGTGAAACTGCTGGATCTTGAGTATGTTTATGTTCAATTTTAGTAGGTAATGCCTAACAGCTTTTCAAAGTGATCATATCAATTCATTCACACCAGCACTATGAGAATTCCACTCTGACATTTCTAAACATATTTAAATATGTTTTCTGTCAATTTCAAGAATTATTCATTGTTCTATAACTTCTTCCCTCTGCTGAAGAAGACAAATCCAACCCCAGCAATCTATCACCGCCTCATTATCCACTACCTCCAATTCTCTGCTAATTAACTAGATATTTAACTCCAAATAATTTGTTTTTTTATATTTTATCTCTGCTTCTTTACAAAATTTCCTCTTAGTCATTGCAATAAACATATTTTTGACAATGATTTAAATAATGGCTCAATACATTTTTATTGAGTTTTACCAAACTGAAAAGTTCAACCTTCTACCTAGAAAATTCCCATTTTAGAGCTTAAAGGACCCCTAGAGATTAACCAGAATTAAACATACATGGAAACCAACGTCCAGGAAGGTTTAAGTTAAAACCTTGGTTAGTGACAGACATGAGTCTAAACCAAATTTCTGTTTGAGTTTTAAAGAACAGAAGTGGGAGGAAAGAATAGATCTGAATTATATTTTAATCTCAGTTAATTGTGCAACTAATATTTCTGGTGGGTATACCACATAAAACCATGACTGCTAAATGTATAGTTAATCATCTAAGTTCCAAATTGTTTCTGTACTTTACTGAATAGGAACTTCTTGATTTTTTGCTCTCACCTGACGCTGTTCTGGTTTTTGGCTCTGAGCTTGAACACGCTGAATAGCTTCCTGGGTCTCCACGAAGTGGTGAATAAGCACGACTATTCCACGAGCTGGAGTATGAGGATGGGTAGTACCACGAGTCAGAAAAGGGTGTTGCTGCTCTATAAAGACAAAAGTGTGTCAGGCATTTTTCTTGTGACTATGATTTCTAAAAACCCTCCTATTCCTAAACCATCAGAAAACAATTTTTATCAAGTGTTTTTTCCTCAGTGTTCTGGTATATTAGGATTAACATAAAATAAACACTGTTTTATATTTCTGCCATTCTTATGGTCATTGCTATGAGGAAAGAAAATGACAGGGAATAAAGGTTCTTTCTTTCTGAATTCACATTCAAATACAATCTAAACTTAAACTACTATTTAAACTGAAGACATTCCAAGATCTGGTCACAAGCTCTTTCCACCCTTGCTTCTATCATTCTCCAACCAAACCAGAATGCCAACTGTGCCCCAAATGTTGTGTTATTTCCTGCCTTCTCAGATGTCGAGTCAACAGTCTTGCTTCTAACTCATATCTATAAGCATGACATGTGAAAGAAAACAACACATATAATATTGATCAAAGCACAGATGGCATTCTTTCCCATCCCCAGAGAATCTGATTTAATAGGGTAATGTCACCATAATTTATTTTCCTTAACAAAACAAATCCAGTCAAATTGTAAGTAAAACAAAGAAGCCTCTAAAGCAAGGCTGAATTAAAGAGCAGGTGAGATAAATGCAAAGCTTACCTATTGCTGCCAAACAAATATCCTAATATTCCTCCAGTTCCCAAGCCAGTCCAGAACCCTGGTCCTGAATTTTCATGTCCTTGTTGTCCAGTGAAAGCACTGCCAAAACCAGAAGTTGCACCATGCGGTCCTAAAAATAAAAATGATTATGTATCCTCTCTTAAACCATAGTCTACAGAACTAAAGATAATATGACATTTCAATTGTTGCATCTGTATGCTTTAATAATAATACTCAGGGGACTTCCCTGGTGGCACAGTGGTTAAGAATCTGCCTGCCAATGCAGGGGACCAGGGTTGGAGCCGTGGTCCAGGAAGATCCCACGTGCCAAGGAGCAACTAAGCCTGTGCACCACAACTGCTGAGCCTGTGCTCTAGAGCCCGCAAGCCACAGCTACTGAGCCTGCATGCTGCAACTACTGAAGCCCACACGCCTAGAGCCGGTGCTCCGCAACAAGAGAAGCCACCACAATGAGAAGCCTGCGCACTGCAACGAAGAGTAGCCCCCGCTGCCTGCGACTAGAGAAAGCCTGCGCACTGCAACGAAGACCCAACGCAGCCAAAAATAAATAAATAAAATAAATTTATTTTTAAAAAGAATAAAAATAAAAAATAATAATACTTCAACTTATAAACAAGTGTATTCAAAAAGTGTATTTATAAAATACTGGTTTAGGGCTTCCCTGGTGGCACAGTGGTTGAGAGTCCGCCTGCCGATGCAGCGGACATGGGTTCATGCCCCGGTCCGGGAAGATCCCAAATACCACGGAGCGGCTGGGCCCGTGAGCCATGGCTGCTGAGCCTGCACGTCTGGAGCCTGTGCTCCGCAACAGGAGAGGCCACAACAGTGAGAGGCCCGTGTACCACAATAAATAAATAAATAAATAAATAAAATAAAATAAAATAAAATACTGGTTTATAACTAAGGAGCACCTGCCTTTCCCAAACACAAGGAAAAGGAGGGATATGTTTTTAAGGCAGGGGAGGGTGGTTTCTTCCCGTAAGGTCACATCTGCCCTGCTCCAGATCAGCTACTAGAAGATGACCCCACGTGTCAGAGCTACTTCCTTTCTACTGTGTGGACACGTCTAGAAGCTCCAGGTTGAGAGCTGTACCTGAGTGTCTAATGGAGGAATCCAAGTGGAGGATATTTGTTGGTTGGGAAGTCAGGTCTTACAAGGGACCAAAAAAAAAATATCTTCTGCTCAGAGGAAGTTTTTCTTAAATTGCTGTATCATATACATAAAGGGAACTGTGCTAATCCCACATGTACAGCATAATAAATCTGTATGTATGTACCCAGGCATGTAATCACTACCCACATCAGTAAAACCTTTCTAGCACCCAGAGACTCCCTCACGACAACTCCCAATACATACCCACCCATGTCAGAGAGAAGCCAACTCTGACTTTTCTCACCACACTTTGGTTTTACCCATTCTTGAACTTTTTATAAATAGAATCATACGGAGGTACTCTTCTGGTGTATCATTATGTCCATGAGAGTCAACCTCCACCACTGCATATATCAGTTTTGTTTTTGTTTTTTCCTAAATTTATGTATAGTAAGTAGTCCAATGTGTGAAAAAAAACAATTTGTCTCATTCTAATGTTTACGGACATTCTATTTCCAGTTTTTGGCTGCTGTGAATACAGCTGCTGTGAACATTCTCGTGCAGATCTTTTTGCACACACATGCATGCATTTCTCTTAGGTATGCATCTAGGAAAGAAATTGCTGGGTCATTGGATGGCGTATGTCTAGTTTCAGTAGATACGGACAGTTTTCCAAAGTGTTTTATCCTTTTAACTCCTTCCAGCAAGTTCCAGTTAACTACATCCTTGCCATTACTTGGTACTCTGTCTTTTTAATGTTAGCCATTAAGATGATTAAATGGTGGTTAATTAAGAACTCAGGTTTTAATCTGCATTTTCCTGAAGACTAATGATGCTGAGCACCTTTTCAAATTTTTATTGGACATCTGGATATCTTCTTTTACTATAAAATGGCTGTTCATATCATCTGTCCATTTTTTTAATTAGGTTGTCTGTCTTTTCTCAGATTTGTGGGAGTTCTTTATGTACTGTAGACACACGTGCTTTGTTGAAAATATGTTTTACAAATACCTTCTCCCAGTCTGTGGCTTGCCTTTTCACTCTCTTAATGTTGTATTTGATGACTAGACATTCTTAATTTAAACAAAGTCTAATTTATCCCTCTTTTCTCTTTGGCTGGTATTTTTTGCATTCTAAGAAAGTTTTGCCTACCCTGACAAATATTTTCCTATGTTTTCTTCTGGAAACTTAATTGTTTTACTTTTATGTTGAGCTCTGTAATACTCAGTGAATAAAATTTTGTGTGTGTTGTGAGACAGAGTTCAAGGTAAATGCTTATTACCAAATCTGATCAAGTTTGATTGAGATGATTTGCAATTTAATCATGCATCCTTAAAATAGTAATCACAATTAACCTCATAGAGAAACAGAACACAAGAGGTAAAAGAAGTTGAAGGTAAAAAAATAAGACAAATCTGCTTTGGTTTCCCAGTGCAACCATTTTCTATATCAGAAACCAGCACAGGATTCACTACCTGACTTCTATCCTACTTACTGCCATTGCCTAGGAAAACATACCTGTGAACTCAGACTTAAAGCCTGCAGGAGAGGGTCCTTCAGAGTTGGTGAATCTCTGATAACGATGGGAATATGGAGGATACTCAGAATATGGTGGAGGAGAATCATGACCATTACTAAGGAAGAATTTATAAACTCCAAAGGCAATAGCAAGTAGCATCACGATGGTAAGCACTCCACTGATGCTACAAGATTCTCGGGAGTACAACTTATTATAATAATCAGAGAAAGAGTTAAAGCCATGGTTTTTTCCAGACTCTCTCGATTTTTTCAGGCCAAGTTCCGTGTAATCTAAGTGATACTCCAAGCCACAGGAACCTCTCAGTACATACTGGTCTTCAGAGGATTCATAGCCTTCACAGCTCACCACAGTTTTTCCAAATTTGTACGCGATATCTAAATCGGTCTTACATTCCCACTGTGAAGAAAAGTAGAAACAGGTTATTAGAACCAAAAGATTTTTTTTTCATTTAATATACATTATTTGGGCTAAACAGCTGTCATAAAACAGCAAAATGAAGCAAGGGAATGATAATCAAAATTCAGGACGAGTATTTCTGTGTTGGGGGAGGGCAAACCAGGGGCTTCCAAGATACTGGTGATATTAACGTTCTACTTAAGCTAGGTGGTGGGTACATGAGTGCTCATTTTATTACTATTCCTTATTCCTTACATATAGATGTAAAGAATTCTTTTGTACATATCAAGCATTCCCTAATTTATTAATTTTAAGCAAATTTTTTAAATGTCAACTTTTTAACCACTGTTGAAGATGCTTTCTTTAAAAATAGGGGTTTTTTCAACATTAAGGCTCAAATATCAGCATCATATATGAATATCTGGTAGCTGTCGCTATAACCTTCTGAGAAAAACTTCCTACACAAATTCTATAAAAACCATGGACTACCTTTCCCAAGGTCCAATCCATTAAGTAATTTTCTTAAGTTTTTTTAAAAAGACATTTAGAAAAACTGCAAAAAGAATCTATGCTAGCCTCAAAATTTTCCAGCTTAAAAAAAAGAGCCCAGGTCTACTTTGAATTCTATAACTATTTTGAGCTGAGTAGGTAATATGCTTCTCTATCAACATTAAAAAAGATATAAGCCAAAAGAGATCTGATTGGTTCTATTGCTTTTCTCTTTTTTGGACAAATTATCTTCCTCTTTCAAACTTCAGGTACACTATATCAGCTTTATTCAGATATAATTCACATACTAGACACTCACCCATTTCAATGGTTTTTAGTGTATTCACAGAGCTGTGCAACCATCATCACAATCAATTTTAGAATATTTTCATCGCCCCCAAAAGAAATCTCATCTCCTTTAGCAGTCACTTCCTGTTTCCCCCCAAGTCTCTTAGCTCTAAGCAACCACCAATGTCTGCAAGGATTCCCCTACTCTGGACATTTCATGTAAACGGAATCATACAATACGTGGTCCTACGTGACTGGCTTCTTTCACCTGGCAGAATGTTTTCAAGGTTCACACATGTTGTAGCATAAATCAGCACTTCATTCCTTTTTATGGCTAAATAACATTCCACCGTATGGATATACCACGTTTTGTTTCTTCATTCATCAAAGATGGACGCTTGGGTTGTTTCTACTTTTTGCCTTTTATGAATAACGCTGCTACAACGTTTAGTACGTTTCTGTGTGGACACACATTTTCAAGTCTCTTGGGTACACACCTAGGAGTCGAATGACTAGGCATTCAGTAACTCTATGTTTAAACCTTTGAGAAACTGCCCGTTTTCCAAGGTGGCTGCGCCGTTTCACATCCCTAATGGCAGTGTATGAGGGTCTCTCCACATCCGCACCAACACCTGCTACTACGCCTTTCTGATCACAGGCATCCTGTTGTAGGAACTGGTGTCTTACTGTGGTTTTGATTTGTATTTCCCTGATGCTGCACACTTTTTCAGCTAATGATGCTGAACATTTTTTCACATGTTTATTGGCCATATGCATATCTTCTTTGGAGAAATGTCTAGTCAGATGCCTTACCCACTGTTAAATTTGGTTATATGTCTTCTTACTGAGTTGTAATAGTTCTTCATATACTCTGGACACAAGTCCCCAATCAGATATATGACTGCAAAAGCTTTCTCCTATTGTGTGTGTCCTTTTCGCTTTCTTGATGGTGTCTGTTGAAGCCTAAAAGTTTTTAATTGGATAATACACAATTTTTCTATTTTGTTGTTGTTGTTCTACACTATTCCATTTTTTAAATAATTTTATTTGGAGGAAGATTTATAAGCTTGTTGATTTAGGTAAATAAACTCAGTCTCTATCGGTATTTCATGTTAATTGTCATTTCCTTAATAGCATATACTAAAAGAGGCTTCTAATTATTATATTTATACTCTTGGAATTAGAAGAGGCTCTCTCCTGCTACTAAACATAAGTCAATGTATGACATCCTCTATACTTTGCTCATGCCATTCACTCCCTTCTCTATCTCTTCAGCTCTAAAAATGTTATCCTTCCTTACTAACACAGTACATATAATACTTTCTTCTTCAAGTCTTTCCCAATCCCCCCAACTGGACGTGACTTTACAATACTTTGTTGGCACCTAGATGTAATGTGAGTGCTTGTCTTATCTATTCTCCTAGGAAGAGAGTTTCTTGAGGGTTGTGACTCCATCATTCATTTTTGTATAATACTGTTTAATATATGTTTAATGAATGACTTTGCCGTTAGTATCTTTTTTCCATCAAGACTGGAAAGTAATATAAAAGTAAAAGTAATTTCAGCTTTAACCTGAAGATTCTGCAATTTGGTTAGCAAGACTAGGAAAAAATGTTGTGAAATACATATCACCAAGCAAATATGAACTCTCTCCCTGAACTGCATACACTAGGCACAAAGGTTGTATCAAACAAGAATATCACTCTGATGGAAGGGAAAACTGTCAAAGCAAGTTTCTGGCCGAATGACCAACCATCTTAAATCCTTTCTGAAAGCAGGCAGAATACAAAGTAGAAATCTATTCGTATTGATTTAAACTGAATTCACTTAAAATCTATTCCATTTCTAAAGGATAACAAATTTTGGAACTTCAAGGAGGTCGTCTATCCTAAGTACAAAATGCCAAAGACCTGAAGACAATAAAGCCCACTGAAATGCTTTCACTCGTAAGTAACCACCCTCAGCTCTAAAACAACTTTTTAAAATCAAGCATTTGAAGCACAATAGGGACACAGGAACCCCACCCCCACTTACAATCTACAATTCCTTATCATCTTAACTTTATTTTTTAAGGATAGGTTGGTATTCTTTGAGGAATGACAGAGAAATGACAATCAAAAGAAATCCTCTACTCCCCACCCCCAACTATATGAAAAGTTTTGAAAATTTACTAATGTCTTATGAGAAAGTTTTGGTATAAAGATTACAATGAATATTTCCAGGCTTTAAAATCAGTTCATTTCTTTCAGAGGATGTTCCTTTCAGAGACCGAATCACTGATTTATATTTATATATTTTAGGTAACCGGAGATTTTCTATATGTACTTCCCCAAAATACTGAATAATGTCTCAATAAACACTTCACTGAAAAGGATTCCATTTAGACTTCCATCAACATAAAGAGTATTACCTGTACATCATAACCATCCCAGCCTTTGTTCTGACACTGTATGACTTTGGGGGTATAAGAATCACATCCAGCTGTGCCTCCAACACATTTCAACTGTGGGATCGGATCCAACCTACGGGAAGTAGTATAGCGGTCATAGTGGAGGGTAAGAGCTTTTATATCCCGCAACAATACTCTGTCTGAAACAGTAAGAACACAGATAAACAGATGGTAAATATCTTGTCATATAGAAAGATTCATTCTAGTAAAACTCTTGTCATCGAAAATACTTTCAAAAGTAAGGCTCTTTCTTGCCTTTTGAGGATGACTAAGGAAGAGAAGATGGAACTGTTTCCCAAATCCCAAAGCCATCGCAACAACCTTCACGCCTTTTGCACAAAAGTCAGAAAGTCACTCCTTTAAGGTCTCCCTTCATTTCAGGATTGATGTCCCCTAAACTGCTTCTATATCGTGAGTTCCACATAATTTTTGCAAAATCAGAACCAAAAGTTCATTAACCCGAAACGTTGTACTACTGTATGACAATTGACAATAATATCAATGGTTAATTAAAATAGCAAAACATATACATGAATGTTCCTGAAGCACACTTAATGACTTAAACGTCTGTCAACAGATGAACGGTTTAATAAAATTTTGGCCTATTCACAAAGTGGAATATTCTACAGCAGTTAAAATGAGTGAACTAGAATTCATGTATCAGAATAGAAATAGTAAAAACATTTTAAGCAAAATGCAAGTTGTAGAATGTTTAGTAGGATGGCTTTACATAAACCACGAAAACTGGCAAAACAGTACTACGTGTTTTTAAGGTCTATACGTGTATATACCAGTAGTATGAAAACATTCATAGGAATGACTAAACATCAAATTCAGAGCACCACTGAGGACAGAGGGAGAGCAGAGACTTTCGCTCTCTATCCCTAATGTTTTATTACTTTGCAGGGGGGAGGTTTGCTTGCAAATATAGTACAATGTAAAGATTCAATAAAACTGGGTGGTGAGTACGTGGGTTTTCATCGTGTACTTCTGTGGGTTTAACTATTTCACAATTTTAAAAATTAAAAAGTTAAACTATTTCACAAATTAAAAATCATATTGACAAAGCAGTTTAAAAACAAGAAGTCAAAACAAGGAAATTATGGCCGGCACTGATGTATCAATACATAAGTGAATTTTGAAGTGTTATTGGAAAATGAATAGTCTTCCTACTTATCATCCTCAGATTATGATGGAAGATACTGCGGATTGGTTCACTCAACACCCATTTTGCCCTCAAACTGGTATGACTTCTTGCAAAGCTAAAAGACTCCTAAAACCTCTTGCAGCTACAAATCCCAAAAGTGATTTCGGTTCTGTCAACCGGAGGGACTTAAGCGAGATCCGGAGATCAGAGTTTAAACTCAGACTGTGCCCAGGCTAGCAGGCAGTCATGGGGGCTCAGGGTTTTCCTGACACTGTCCAGTGTTCCGTAATGAGCGTCGTGGATGCGAAAAGGCTTGATGTGAGCCATGCAGTGTTCACTGCTGCAGATGTAGCAGACATCACTTTCCACCATTTTGTTAGCACCCAACTCCCTATATTCAACCTGTCAAATTAGCAAAATTTGCTGCCTCTCAAATCCCACTGAAAGTACAATAAATGAATTGTTTTGCCGATGTGAACAAACAAGGTCAGGCAAAACAGAAAAGGAGATGGTAACAGAATTTTGGAAGGTGAAAGCAGATGGACCAATAGTTAGGTGACTAGTCCTAAATATAAGTGAAGTGCCAGACCAGCAAGTGGGAAAACTGAGAACCAACCTGACACACGTAATGGAATCCCTAAAAGCAACAGGAAATGGCAGCTCTTAAATTGGAGCTGACTAAAGTAAGCACTACAAGGTGAAAGCTGCTTGAGAAGAAGCTACATCCCTAGATGGTCTCCCAAGCTCTTTTCATTCATATACATATATATACACACATACATACACACACATATATACATACACACATACATACATATACATATTTCACAATTTTTTAAACTCTAAAAGTAACACTTTTTCCTTTTAAAAAGAGAAATCCATTGCTCCTCCAATTTCACATTTCTGTGATAGCCAAAACTAGCAGCCTGGTCAGTACCTTCTTCTTGCTCACACAAACAGATACATATTCAGGGGTTGTTTTGATTTTTGTTAGTTTATTTTTATAAAATTGAATCATACAGTGCACATTACTCTTCACATGCTTTTGCACTTAATCAGACATCAACGATATTCCCTCACGTCAGCAAATACAGATCTTATTTATATTTATTTACCAAAAAAAGAGCTTAATAAATTTGACTAAGCTGAGACTTACTGGTCACGCTTCTCTCACCAAAATACAATAAAACTAGAAATATAATAATATAAAGTAATATAGTAACATATAAAATGGTAAAAAGACAACTGAAAACCAGTAACAACAAAGAAAGGAAAATTGGGTTACAGCAATCAAAACATATCTGTAATTAAATCTATAATAATGTAAACAGTAACACAGGATTAGGAAAACTGATCATGTGCACAATGTATAAAACTTCATCCCTGATGGTTAAACACTTACCACAAAATAAACAACAAATTAAAAGTACTAGAAGAAAACACAAAAAGAAAGAATATGTTTATGATCCTGGGATGGGAAAGACCTTCAGACACCAAAAGCAAGACTGACCAGCAAGATAGTGACTATACTTGGCAAATCATGTTCAATCTATGAAAACCCAAGAATCCATAATAATACTTAAAGGGAAAGCCAAAAACTCACTTGTCTATACTTAAAGTGGCTACCAATTACCTCACTTTGAAAACTAGCAATTAAAGATTTTAAATTAAATGTTTATCCTGACTTTCCAGCCAGAACCATAATCTGAAATAGCCTCAGTTGATAAGGAAAATCTCAACTTTACTGAAGAATATCAATCAATAAATGCAGAAGTGATAGAATTAGAAAAATCACCATCTTACAACCCCTAAATAAACAGATTCAGAAAAGGATTAATTAGTTTTAAAATCATTAAGTGAATGGGTATTGGTATGCTGCCAAGTAACATTACACGGAGTGCTCACTAGTCACAAAAGGGGAAAAATGTAACTTCACGGGGGAGAAACAAGCCACTGTAATCCACTAGTCAAACTTAGCACTGCTAACGGTATAAAGATCGATATTACACCATCTCCTATGATGTAATCCTCAGAAGTATTTAATATGAATCTAATCAATCCTTTGGACCTAGCATTCAGCTTACTAGAAATACAAGGAAGAAAAAAAAATGCTAAAACAATGTCATGAGAAAACAGAATCCAGAACATAGGATATTCTAAAGGATAACTGGCCCAATCCCTTCAGCAAAGCAGGAGCATGAAAAAAGAGACCATTCTACATTTTCAAAAGACTTAAGGGATAATTCAGTCAGATGCAATGACTGGTCCTGGACTGGGCCCTGGTTTGAACAAACTAGTTTAGACATTTTAGGGACAACTGTGATATCTGGCTATGGAATGAGTAATTAGTTGATATTAAGAAATTAGGGTCAATTTTGTTAGATGTAATGTTATTTTTACTAGGTGGGGAAAAGTTCATTAAAAAAAGGCTTATACTGAAGGATTTAGTTATGGCCTATCATGATGCCTGTAACTTTCATTAAAATATATCAACATTTAAGGGCTTCCCTGGTGGCGCAGTGGTTGAGAGTCTGCCTGCCGATGCAGGGGACATGGGGTCGTGCGCCGGTCCGGGAGGATCCCACATGCTACGGAGCGGCTGAGCCCATGAGCCGTGGCCACTGAGCCTGCGCGTCTGGAGCCTGCGCGTCTGGAGCCTGCGCGTCCGGAGCCTGTGCTCCGCAACGGGAGAGGCCACAACAGTGAGAGGCCCGCGTACCGAAAAAAAAAAAAAAAAAGAATACATTGCTTAAATAAGCAAAAAGGATATATTGTACAGCACAAGGAAATAGAGCCATTGTTTTGTAATAACTTTAAATGGAGTATAATCTATAAAAATATTAAACTAATATGTTGTAAACATGACACTAATATTATAAGTCAATAATCTGTCAATTTAAAAAAAATGGGGCTTCCCTGGTGGCGCGGTGGTTGGGAGTCCGCCTGCCGATGCAGGGGGCGCGGGTTCGTGCCCCGGTCTGGGAGGATCCCGCGTGCCACGGAGCAGCTGGGCCCGTGGGCCATGGCCACTGGGCCTGCGCGTCCGCGGCCTGTGCTCCGCAACGGGAGAGGCCGCGGCAGTGGGAGGCCCGTGTAACGCAAAAAAAAAAAAAAAAAAAAGCATTGTTTTACCAAATAATAAAGCTTACTATAAAATTAAAATAATCAAAATAGTATGGGATAGTAACAGAAACAGACAAGTGAACTGTGAAACAAAAGGAAGTCTAGAAATAAATCCAGATATATGTGGAAATTCAATACAAGATAAAGTGGGTTTTTTGTGTTCTAGGTGTATTTTTTTTATCAAGCATCACCATATTTTATTTAGAAAACAAAGCACAATGGCATCCTTTACCGTTGACAAAATTCAATATTCTGCACAACTCTTTCTGCCCTGCTTAGCCTGTGTGAGGAAAGACAAATGATGCATCTCAAACCCACAAGTAATTTAAGAAGTAGAGTAAATTGGGTCTGAGTTACAATGAGTTGCAGTAGCCTCAAGTGGGATCTCAGTAATACTGTACAGAATAGTGATTCTGAGACTACTCCTTAAATGAAAGGAAACTCTTCTCCAACCAGCAAAAGCAGGCTTTTCAATTTAGTGGAAAAAGGATGTCTTCTTTAATAAATGGTTTTGTCATAGCTGACTACACAGCTAGAATAAAATCCACCTAAAGCTATATAAAAATTTAATTCCACATGATCCAAATATCTAAATTTCCAAGAACTATACTAAAATAAAATATGCTATATTAAACTCAAACTACCTCCTAATAAATAAAAAATTGTAACAATGAAAATGTTCAATGGTTTAAAAAATCAGAATATTATTAAACTAAATAATGGGAATAATAACAACTTGAATTTGTTGTAGCAGGGCTGAGATAATGCAAAGAACACTGAACTAAATTCCCACCACCAACTTGCTATATGACTTTGGCCAAGTCAATTTATCTGTATAGAAATGACCTGTAAAGTTAAAACGATATCAACCTTAAAATTGACTGTGAAGTTTAGATATGATTTACTAAAATTATCTGGCAGAGTACTCGACACATAATAGGTGATCAAGTATGATAAATACTATTGAGAATGTTTAAGGAGCCATATACCTATGTGTTATCATTACCATGACTCTACAGCATCTTTCCTCCCTGGAGATCCTAAAGGTTACTATGTTTTGTAACCAGAATACATATATTGAAGCCGTAATCCCCACTGTGGTGGCATTTGGAGGCAGGGCCTTCAGGAGGTGATTAGTTTTAGATGAGCTCATGAGGATGGAGCCCCAGTGATGGGATTAGTGCCCGTGTAGGAAGAGGAAGAGACCAGGGCCCCCATCCACCCACTCACCCCCACCTACCCCCACCCCGCCCCACCCCCACTCTTGTTATGTGAGAACATAACAAGAAGACAGTCATCTGCAGAGCAGGAAGAGGGCCCTCTCCAGACACCAAACATGCTCGCACCTTGATCTCAGACTTCCCAGCCTCAGAATGCAAGGAATAAATGCTGCTTACCACCCAGTCTGTGGTATTTTGTGATAGCAGCTCGAACTAAGACAAGGTCTAAGAACAAAATGCTCACAACCTTACTCCACTAGTACATCAGTCAAGGGTGACACACAGTTCCCTGAAGTCCAGACTCACAAATCAAAATCCACTTGCAGGTCTCAAACTTAAGATGAACAAAACCAAACTCCCCCAAGCCTGATTCTCCCACAATCCCACATCTCAGGAAAGGGTAATTACATCCTTCTAGTCACTCAAGACCCAAACCCTTGGAGTTATCTTTGTCTTCTCTCTTCCTCTAACCCCTATATCTAATCCCTCAGAGTATCATGTCATCTCCACCTTCAGAACAGCTGAGAAGCCCACCACTCTCACCAACTGCACTGCTTTCCCCCGCCCCCCGCCGCCAACCATCACCACTCTCGGGACTTACTGTACAAGCAGTCCCTTCATTGGCCTCCCAGCTTCCCCCCACCCACTCTCGCTCCCACAGTCTGTTTTCCACAGAGCAGACAGAATGTGCCTTTAAAATACAGATCATATTAGGGCTTCCCTGGTGGCACAGTGGTTGAGAGTCCGCCTGCCGATGCAGGGGACACGGGTTCGTGCCCCGGTCCGGGAAGATCCCACATGATGCGGAGCGGCTAGGCCCGTGAGCCATGGCCACTTAGCCTGCGCGTCCGGAGCCTGTGCTCCGCAACGGGAGAGGCCACAACAGTGAGGGGCCCATGTACCGCAAAAAAAAGAAAAAGAAAAAAAAAAAAACAGATCATATTTAAAAAATATAGAACAGAATAGAATGGGATAGAATACAGGTCATAGCAGACCCATCCCTTCGGGGTTCTCATCAAATGTCACCTTAACAGTGACTTCTTCCCTGACTAACGTATATTTTGAAAATCCCTGCTTCTGCCTGCACACCCTGTCCTCCTTACCCTGTTTTTATCAATGTCCAAACCACTATTCACAATATGACACGCTATTTACCTGATTTGTTCATTTTCTATTTCTCCTCAATAGGTGTAAACTCCAGGGCAAAACACTGTTTTGTTCACTGCAATATTCCCAACACCCAGAAGAGTGACAAATACAAAGTAGCTCAATAAAGAATTGTGAAAATTTTTAGGTAATCTCTTTAGAACTGGTACAATTTTTTTTTTTCTGGACAAGTTTTTGCTTTATGTTAGCTGAAGACAAAGTGAGTACAACCAAAGTCAAACAAAAGACAAACGAGGGACTGACTACTGCTTGATAAAACTACTTGAAAAAACTAACTCAATAAAATGCCTTCATAAAATAGTTCCTCAAAAGTAATTTAAGTCCAAGTAGTTTGACTGTGTTTACTCTGCAAAATATTTTTGTGCCTTTTGTTCCAGAACAATAGTTTTATAGAGTAGGTAGACAAAGAGCTACCAGGAAAAGGTTCATTATTAGTTTAAATTTGGCTCCGTTTTTTTATTCCCCTGACTCTTCATCTGTAAACCATTTTTTTTAAAAGCTCCTCTTTTTATTCAAGAATTGATTGAGGGTTCAACTAATGTTTTAATCCAGTTTTTAAATTGTAATTCTGATCAAAGTCTTCTATCTATATAAAACTTTCTAGAAATACATACGGAAAATGTACAGACATTTAAATCCAACTTGGCTTTTTATTAATTAGTAATAAAACATCCACATCAAAGGAGTACTCAAAATCAAGTACTTACAAATAGCACCTTCTCTCTCATTTTAGCATTTAAGAATAAAAAATAAGAAGCTACAGAAATAAATCCGTTGCTTAAGTTCAAAAACACAGGCATTTCCTATCACCAAATCACGACTGCAATATGGGTACACTTTCCATGCTTTTAACATCTTTACTCCCCAAAACAAAAATGATGTTTTCATTGTTTGAAAGTCATTTTTTACATCACTCCAACTTAACAGCATGCATCATTTATTAAATGGAAAACTGTATGTATGTATGTATACATATATATACACACACATATGTATTAATTACATGGAATATTCTCGATCCCATAAAAATTCGTTAGACAATTCTAATAACATAGTGATATGAAAGAACTATTTTTCCTAGAAATCACTTATCGTGTACCATCACACAAAAAAAATTTTTTTTAATTCAACAGGAAAAGCTGGTGTAACGCAATGAACGTCACTGTAATGGTCAGAATAAGCAGCGTGAGTTGTGATCACATAGTACAGTCCATGATTCTGCTAACCTACCTCCAAGGTTTGCAGCCCTGTCCACGAAGTGTGACTCAAGGACTGCCGGTGCCATGGCAACTGCCAGGTACAGCAACAGGCAGCCATGACAAGAGTCAGCGACGATGACATCAGACAGTCTTGACAACAAAGCAAAATGCGCAGGTGAGGGTCGAGCTTTCCAGCCAGACCCAGGGGATGAGGGCTGTAGCCCGAGAAAGAAGAAGGTGGGCAAATTCTGGGAGTCCAAGCAAGGGAGAAGGGAACATTAACAACACTAGAGTAGTCCCGCCCCGCCCACTCCCCAACAGTCCACACTCGTCCAGGAGGACGTCTGGGAAGAGCAAAGAGGCCAGGCAGGGCACAGATGAACAGCGAGGAGGATGGAAATGAGGAATTAGGGTAGAAGGGCTCAAGGGGCGGCGAACAGAAATGGTGGAGCCTCTTAGCGCTGCTTGAAGGCAGCAGGAAGGGGGGAGTGAAGGCAGCACTCACCAGGGTCTTTCCAGCCCCGGGCAGAGCCCGCGATCAACAGAAGCAAAAGGAGGCTGAACAGAGCGCAGCGCCCAGCCGCTTCCGGCCCGCTGGCCGCCACCATGGCGCTCGGTGAAGATGGCGCGCGGCTGTCGGGAGCTCGCAGGTCGGAACCCTGGCTGCGGAAGGCCGCGCACCGTTAAGCACCGACGCCGGCAGCTTCCGCCGCGGAAAAAAGAAGGTCTACCGCAGGACTCCTGCTTCAGGGAAGGTCCGTGCGCCAGTCTGACGTCACTACAGCGGCGGCGCGTGGGGGAACTGGAGTGGTCGCTGCTGTCCCCGCCCAGCGGCTGCGGGCGGAGTCGAGGGCGGGGTGCCGCCGTTGAGGGCGGACACAAGGGCGGGACGCAGAGGCTGTGGGCGGGGCCTAGGGCCGCCCTCCTAAAGGTTCAGCGCGAAGACTGAAACCATCACATCGCAAAATCTAAGTGTAGTCACGTTATTTACAAAACCTTAATAACCTTCCCGAGGGACGCTACTGTGCCTTACTCAACTTCACGTCTTCAGCAACTAGCATAGCGTCTGGCGCATGATTTGTGTTCCATTAGTTTGCTAAATACAGAGTGGATTTGAGAGAGGCAGCACGGAAATATATTGTCTGGTTTCAGAAGCTCAGAACCTTTACATATTTCCTTCCACGTGGAGACAGTGGGAATTTACAAGATATCCGGAGGAGAAACTACCACCTAAATAAAGAACCAGCCAGGGAAAACAGTTAAGAGTGCATAGGCATTATCTTTGAGGTCTGACAGTCCTGGATTTCTCTCCTTCATTCATTCATTCAACAAATATAGGTTGAACGCCTAGTATGTGTCTGGCGCTGTTTTCAGCTTGGAGTATGCAGACAAGGTCCCTGTACTCATGGAGCTTACACTGATGAGAACTAAGATAAACAAAATTAAATAATAAATTAATAAACAAAGATAATAGTGATAAGTGCATTGATGAAAATAAAACAGGGTGATACAGTAGAGACTAGGAACCAACTTCAGGGAAGGCCTTGCTGAGGAAGTGATTTTGAAGCTTTGAGACCTGAATGATGAGAAAATACAAAGATCGGGGGAGAGCCTTCACCGCCTGGGGAACAGTGGATGCAAAAGCCCTAAGTTTCTGTTTTGAGGAACATCATTCACTAATTTGATTAACACCTTTATCTATTTATCACCTAACAGTACCTGCCAGGCACTGTTCTAGGCACTGGGGATACAGCAATGAATAAAACAAAACTTAGGGGTTGGGAGAGGCAAACAAAGCCAGGGCAACTGAAGCAAAGTAAGTTTGGGGAAGAGTGGAACAAGAGGAGGCATAACAGTGGTGGCTTGGAGTGGGACTGGAATAAAGATAATAGAGAATTCTGGTCTCCACATGTTAGGTTTGAGGTGACTTTTAGGAATCCAGGTAGACATGTCAAATAGACACTTGGATATACAAGTCTGAATTTCAAAGCCAAGGTAAACTTGGTAGTTATGCTATCAAAAAGAAGACAGTATTTAATGCCACAGGAAGAGATACAATTCATAGGGAGAGAACTTAGATATAGCAAAGACGGAGGCCCAGGACCAAATTAAGAGAACACTAACATTTGAACCTTGAGCAGAAGTTCCTAGAAAGAGTCTGAAAAGAAATCTCTGATGAGGTATAAGAAACAAACAGGAGAACAGTGGTATGGTAGTTGAGAGAAAGAATGGTCACCAGTGTCCATTGTTGTTGAAAGTTTGGATCAAAAAGTGACCTTTGGGGGGCTTCCCTGGTGGCGCAGTTGTTGAGAGTCCGCCTGCCGATGTACGGGACGCGGGTTCGTGCCCCGGTCCGGGAGGATCCCACATGCCGCAGAGTGGCTGGGCCCGTGGGCCATGGCCGCTGAGCCTGAAAGTGACCTTTGGATTTTGAAAGGTAGAGGTCACTAATTACCTTAAAAAGAGAATTTCTGTTATTTGAGATCCCATCAGTTGCCATGTACAGTTCTAGACAGTGGTGAACAAACATAAAACGTTGTACAAACTTACACTCTAGTGGGAGAGACAGCCAACAAATAATATAGTTCAGATAAATAATAAGTGCCTTCAACGAAGATGCAACACAGCCAAAAATAAATTAATTTTAAAAAAGAAAGGAAATTAGGGGACTAGCACTTCCCTCAGCCACCAGGGCTTGTGCCCCAAAAGGCTTCCTAAATGTGATCTTCACCTCCCCCACCCCTGTAAGCACTGTCCCTTCCCCATGATGGCTTTTCCCTTTTCTCTCCTAGTTACACACCTGTTCATCCTGCTGTTGTCCCTCCCTCGAGGAAATCTCACCTGACTGACCTAAATCAAAGACTGTCACAGGACTATCTATCCACTTTCTTTGCAATTATCATTGTTGCAATGTTACGCTTTTTCGTGTGTGTCTCTCTCACTAAACAGTAAGTTCCTTGAGGACAGAAACCGTACCTGATTTTGCTCACCTCAGTGTTCCCCACACATAATATCAGTAAATGTTCAATCAATTTGTAGGATTACTTAACTAAATGTATTTGTACCTCTTCTTTCTTTCCTAGCCCTGTTACTAAAAAAAAAAAAACAAAACTCACAGACTCCCAAGAGCTCGGATTTGTATTAAATCCACTTGTTACTGAGTCCCGCCGCTCCTCCCTCTGGAGGTGGGTCTCACCAGACCCTAGTTCTGTGTCGTAAAGCGAGAAGCCTAGTGCAGACCACCCAACTGGCCTTACTGCTCCTTTATTACAAGATAGGGAGGAGAAAGAAATGGGTGCGCTTTGAAGGACGCAAAAGGATCCCCCAAAGGCATCACACCAGGCCTCCCAAAGGACCGCGTCGACTCGCGCTCCCTTCCCGAAGGATGGGGAGGTTGCAGGATGCGCGTTGGGGTCTGCGGGATGGAGTTTCCCGGACACTGCAGGGAACACGGGAGCTGGAGTCTCCACGGCCCGGGAACCGGGGCGGGGCCGGGAAGCCTCGCAGGTCGGCGATCCCACGGGAGCAGAGCCGGGGAGGAAGGGGTCTGCCCGAAGGCCCCCAGCCCGGCGCGCCCCCAGCGCCCCAGCGCGAGCGCGAGCCGCCGGCGGAAGTGCTGCGTAGCGCACTTCCGGGTGTTGTCTAGCTGCCGCCGCGCGTCTCCGGTCTCCCGGCCGCCGCCGCCGCCGTCGCCTCGGGTCCCGGAGGCAGGAGCGACGTCACAGCCATGGCCGGCATCAAAGGTGGGCCTGGGGCGCTGGGCGGCCAGAGGGCTGCGCGGCCGCCCCGAGAGAGGGGGAGGGGTTCCACGCAGGCCCCGCACGCCGCCTCCCGGGGCCGGGCGCGCGCCGCGGGGCCGCTGCGCTGGCGGCAGAGCCCTGACCCCCGACCCCAACTCCCGGCCTGCGCCCTCGGAGCCGAGGTGGGCGCGGCGGCCTCGGGGAAAGGACGGCGGGGTCGGCGGCTTGTCCGCCAGCCCCCACTTTCTGCTGAGCTCGGCAGCCTCGCTCCCACTCGTCGCGCCCCGTACGGAGAACGAAGTGGCCCGCGGGGTGTTCGGAGTCCCGCAGCCGCTCGGGCCATCACACATGTTTTGCAGGAGTTTGCGTCCGAGAGCGAGGCGGGCAGAGGGTGGTTTTGAGAGGGTCGCTAGAGATGCCAGTTACGGTAAATCAGTGTTATTTCCCATTTAAAGGCAAGAGTGCGGTCTTCGGGCGCTGAGCCCAATCGAGTCCCCCAGGAACGCCCTGGAAGGCCTTAGGGATGGTTCTTTCCCAAACCTCGGCGATCACATCCACGCTCAGGACCCGTACTCAGAGCTTTACGCTCCTAAAACGGATGCATTTTGATTTGCGGTGTTGGTCTGACAGGATAGACCCTGTGAGCGACCCCAAAGGGCTCCTTCCCCCTGCCCTCTCTACAGTTGCACGTTGAGGCGTTTTCACATTTCAAAGTTTTTATTTAGTTGGTTTGTTTTTTTTTAAGGCAAAAGAGTTTTTCATTAAAACTCAATGGAAAAGTACTCGTTTATTAGTCAGTTTCCTTTAGAAATAAGGGATGTCGCATGCTTTCCAACTGTTTGGTAGTTTTGTTAGCGTGGTTAGAAGCAGATACCATTACGAACGTTTTCAACTTAATTCTTGACAACGAATTACATTGATTTCCTGACCTGAGGCTTTGTAGAAGGGGCAGGCAAGCAGGAAGTGAAGAACTTCAATAACAGTGTTTTTTATTTGCTTTAAGGACAGCTTTTGCTGAGCTGCTTCCCCAGAGTCACATTTTTACTGTTTCTTATTTGTTTGTAACGTCTGAAGACATTTCATTTCCTATAGAAAACTTTGTCAATTGACCAGCTGAGTTACTTTCCAGTCTCCTTTTGAACTCTAACAGACCTTTTAAAATCCCTGTGTGAAAGGCAGTTACGGTAGAATGCTGGGTTTTTTTAGGATGTTGCCAGTTTCTCAGTTCTTCTCCATTTCTTTACTGTCAATAAATGCAGGAGTCTCTCTCTCCAGAAAATAACTTTGTGATTGTGGACTTAGGTGAATATTAATCAGCAGAGTGTCTCAGATGGGATTGTACTTACACTTTTGGTTTCAGTAAGATTTTCTGATTGCTATGATTGTTTCAGGATATTTTCTTCCTGTTGGCCTATCTTTATGTTGCTATGATTAAATCCACGACTTATTTCTTAAGCCATTTGCCTATTACTTTGTTATATACTGGATTTTTCTGGTAACTCCCAGGTTAGGGAACTGGTCCCTTCTCCTACTGCAGTCTCTTCGTAATCACGAACTAGCACCCAGTCTTTTGAGAGTTTAGATAAATCGGGCTGTTCCATCCCCAGCCTGGAGGCTTTGGGAGTAGAAACAAGACTCATCTAAGTTTTGCCTTCTGGATGTCAAATCACTCAATTACAGCATAAAATTTTGCCTCATTGATGTGTCATCTAGGACGACCATTTATACACAAATGAGGAGTTTTGTATGTAAATCAGCCTAATTGCTGATTTCATAAGACTGGAGAAACTTTACAACTTTTGAGAACACTTCTGAGCAGTTTATTTAACCCCGTTGGCATTTATCTTATCCATTGTGACTGGGAGGTGAGATGTCACATAAAATTATTTTTTGATACCTGAATCTTATTTCAGTTCCTTGGGTTGTTTTTTTTTTAAGAAATCGTCTTCATTAACTTTTTAAGAGTGTACCCAAAGACTTTAGACACTTTTTTGAGGATAAGAACGTAAGTAGGGACTTCCCTGGTGGCACAGTGGTTAAGAATCTGCCTGCCAATGCACAGAACACAGGTTTGATCCCTGGTCCGGGAAGATCCCACATGCCGCGGAGCAACTAAGCCCGTGCGCCACAACTACTGAGCCTGCGCTCTAGAGCCCGCGAGCCACAACTACTGAGCCCACGTGCCACAACTGCTGAAGCCCACACGCCTAGAGCCTGTGCTCTGCAACAAGAGAAGCCACCACAATGAGAAGCCCACACACTGCAATGAAGCAATGAAGAGTAGCCCCCACTCGCCGCAACTAGAGAAAGCCTGCGCAGCAACGAAGACCCAACGCAGCAAAAAATAAATAAAATTTAAAAAAAAAAAAAAGGAACATAAGTAATTTTTCTCTGTCATAGAACAGAGTTAACTTCAGCAACCAAGTCCTAAGGTTACTTATCTCTTGGCCAAGATTATCTATCGCAAATCTGGTATGCTCTTTGAGATTTTTATGCCTGATTTAACCTTTTTTTTTTTTTTAGTCTCTTCCCCCCAATCAGAGGGCAGTTCTTGCTTGTATGCAGCTCTTCCTCCTATTTCTCATCTCTTTAAATATAGGAAGCAAAATAAGCTTACAAAATTTTGTCTTCACAAGATACAGATAACAGTAATCCAGGAAAGAAAGGTTACTTTTCACTTAACTTTTTTCTGGGTACCTGAGTTGCCTATTGAAATATATATGTATAAGTGAGCATAGGTGATCCTTTAAAATAAAAAGGTTTTATTCCGCTGGAATTCACACACAGTTGTCACAAAAAATGAACAAATAACTTCTGAATAAGTGCCTAAGTGTCTGCTTATAAAGAATGTTAGCTTTGGGCTTCCCTGATGGCGCAGTGGTTGAGAGTCCGCCTGCCAATGCAGGGAACACGGGTTCGTGCCCTGGTCTGGGAAGATCCCACATGCCGCGGAGCGGCTGGGCCCGTGAGCCATGGCCGCTGAGCCTGCGCGTCCGGAGCCTGTGCTCCGCAACGGGAGAGGCCACAGCAGTGAGAGGCCCGCATACCGCAAAAAAAAAAAAGGATGTTAGCTTTAGTGTATGGGCTTTGTGGTATCTATGTTATGTCTCTGTTTCCTTTAGGAGTCTAAGGTCTATGCTGCATAAATGGCTTTTGAATAAATAAGGTGTTATTATAGTGATGAACTTAGCTGTTTGGCAGTTATATTTCACAAAGCAGAGATGGTGTTTTACTTCTTCAGCATGTCTTATAACAAGTATCTTTAGTGTTCAGAGAAGTATTTGCATTTTAGATCTAGTCCAACCCTTATTTTATAGAAGAAAGAACTGATATTTAGAAGACTTAGTCAGCTAGTAAGTGGCTGGTAGGAGCTGGGACCCAGTGCCTCCTGACTCTCAGTTACGGCTGTTTCTGCTCTGCTGCACTGGGCTCTCTTCTCTTTTTTCATCTCCCTCTCTCTCTTCTCTTTGCTCCCTTTCGTTCATTCTACACATGTTTATTATTGAGTGTTAAGAGCTGAGGCCTGAGCATCAGCAACAGAAGAACTCTTTCCCTGCTCTTGTGGTGTGAACAGCTTACAAGGGAAGACACATACAAATCAGTATAACATTGCAGCTGTGATAAATGAGCACAGGGGAGGCATCCAGAGCAAAGAGGACCTCTGCACGTGCACGTCCCTCAGCCTGGAATGTTCCCCCCAGATAGCCACGAGATTGATTCACTTCTTCATTTCATATAGATCTCTGCTTACATGTCTCCTCATCAGAGATGCCTTCCCAGCTGATGTATCTAGAATAGCACCCCCACCCCCTTACTTGATTTTTTTCCCCATAGCATTTGACATTTATTTGCTTACTTTTTTAAAAAATTGCTTTATTCTCCCACCAGAATGTAAGCATGAAAGCAAGAGCTTCGATTTCTTTACGTTGCGCTGTCTCCAGTGTCAAGAACAGTGTGTGACACACAGTAGGCACTCAGTAGATATTTGTGGAATAAGTGAATAAATAAACGTAATGGGAATCGGTCTAGTCAGGGGCTTTGCAAAAACTTCCCTGAGGAAGACATAACTGGGCTGTGACCTGAAGGAAAAGTAGGAGTTCGCTTGGCAGAAAGAGGCAAGGACTGGGACAAGAATTCAAGCTCCGTGAGACATGGCCTTGCCTGTTCATTAACATGTCCCCAGCACCTGTTAGGTATTTGGTTCTATGTAGACATTTCTTGAATGAAATAAGTGAATGAAACAGCGTCTGAGGTAGAAGGGATAGCATGTGCAAAGGCCCTGTGGGTGAGGGAGCCAGCTGATTTCCAGGAGAGGAAAGGGGGCCGGTACAGCTGCAGTGCCAAGACCAAGGGGTGCTAGCCTGGGGTGATGTGTGTCCGAGCAAGGAAGTGGGGTCAGCTTATGAGGCCCTGTCTTGAACTGAACAAAGCAAACGGTGAACTTGGTATTTTCCTCACTGCTTACATGGCATCCCTTATAAACGTGAAGCTCCTCTTTTGCTGCAGATTAAAGTGCAAATGTGTCTTTTTCTTTGTGCAACTGAAAATCTAATGGCATTAAGGACTAAGTAAATGTGTTCACGGTTGACATGACCTACATCACTGATCTGAATGAAAACTAAATCTGCCCGGCTCCCATGTCATTGGGTGTCCTTGATTATGACCATCTTAATTCAGAGAAGTATATCAGTAGTTCTTAGCAGCATTTAACCCCTTGTGTTAATTTTGGTTTGTATATGTTGGATTTTTGTCTTGGTAATTTGTAGACTTTCGACAGCTCTTTTGAATTTTAATGTTTCTGTTAAGGTTAGTGGACTGCATCATTAAAAAAAAAAGTAAGTTATTCTCTTAGCCACTGTAGTTGCAGAAATATAGGTTGTATAGAATTCAAAATAAATTGATTATTTGTTTCTTTGCTTAATTCTAGGCCATTGGTTAACTATGTATATTCAAGGAAGTTGTTTCTACTCACTTATCTACGTGAAAACACTTTATAAAACATAATGCTTTGTATAAGTGTGTGTGTGTGACTTCAGAAACTATATTTCAGCTATAGAATGCATCTGTTGCTTGTGGTAATGTCTTAAAACAGTGATACCACCAAAGGATTGTACCTGTTATCCTGCAGATTTTCTAATGTGTAGGAACTTAGGGAAAGAAACCCAGCTATTGTTTTGCAAACGATTTAAATTTCTGTAGCAGAATTAATTGACTGAGATTACTGACTACAGATATCCACGGACACTTTTCACCTGTGCCTGTTGGGGGGGTGTGTGCAGGAAGTAGGAACTGCTCAGGAGAGGGTTTCCCATAGATGAGGCTTCTGAAGTCCAGTAAAGTTGACTGCGGAGTTTCTCCACATACCACTTTTCAAAACTGTAATGATCTGAGGAGTGAGTATCATACTAATGCCTGGAGGAGCATTGATCTCGCAGACTGGGATGCTCATTTGACATGGAACCAGTAATTTGGGAATGTGGTGACGTGCTGGCGATAGGTCAGGGCTTTGAATATCAGTATCACTGTATTTTGCTTTGAAGATGCCACAAAAGACTTATTCTGAAACCAGATAACTTCAGCTTTTGAAGATGATTCACTAATACATTTGCTTTTTTTGGTGTGTTTTCTTTGCTTTTTGCCTCTGGGATCACAGGTAATGTTCAGACTGCTAATAGTAATATTAATACAAATAGTGTTAATTTAATTTAATTACTATTTCTATTTGTCTTTTTATTATTTACTTTGCAGCTTTGATTAGTTTGTCCTTTGGAGGAGCAATTGGGCTGATGTTTTTGATGCTTGGATGTGCCCTTCCAATATACAAGTATGTAAAATTTTTGTCTTTTTGAGTGTTTAAGTGTAAAATTTTTCTACTTTTAAAATTAAAAAAAATTTTTTTACTACAATAAAAGTAATCCTGAGAAATGGTCGTTTACCAAGGACAAACTTTAAGTCTTCACTTAAAAGGTGTTTGAAAAGATTTTAGGACAGCAGTGTGCAAAAAAGACATTGGCTCTCCTTGACTACTGCTAAGTCTTTAATGGCAGAATAGCAACACAGTAGCCCAGCACTACTGCTTAATTTTGAGAACCAATTGATTAAATTAAATGCAAGAAAATGTAAAATGTCTTTTGAGCAAAAACAAACAAAAGCCTGTAAGCAGAGTCAAGAGCAACTGACAAAAGAAGTCATGTAAATGACTTTTGACAATTACTTTCCTTAGGACAGAGAGAATTTTTTTTAATTAATAGGATAAATTAGTAAGAAAAATACAGGGCTTCCCTGGTGGTGCAGTGGTTAAAAATCCGCCTGCCAATGCCGGGGCCACAGATTCGAGCCCTGGTCTGGGAAGATCCCACATGCCGCGGGCCAACTAAGCCCATGCACCACAACTACTGAGCCTGCACTCTAGAGCCTGCGAGCCACAAATGCTGAACCTGCGTACCACAACTACTGAAGCCTGCACATCTAGAGCCCGTGCTCCGCAGCAAGAGAAGGCACCGCAGTGAGAAGCCTGCGCACCTCAATGAAGAGTAGCCCCCGCTCACCATAACTACAGAAAGCCCGCACGCAGCAACGAAGACCCAACACAGCCAAAAATAAATAAACAAGGGCTTCCCTGGTGGCGCAGTGGTTGAGAGTCTGCCTGCCGATGCAGGGGACATGGGTTTGTGCCCCAGTCCGGGAAGATCCCACATGCCGCGGAGCGGCTGGGCCCATGAGCCATGGCCGCTGAGCCTGTGCTCCACAACGGGAGAGGCCACAGCAGTGAGAGGCTCGTGTACCGCAAAAAAAAAAAAAGGGAAATAAATAAATAAATAAACAAAATAAATAAAATTTTTTTAATCAAAAAAAAAAAATACAGACAATGCAATAGAAAAATGAACTACAAATATGAAAAAAGAACTGCAGATTGCTACTAAGAACATGAAAATATACTCACCCTCACTCAAAATTAAATGAAATCCATTGGCAAAGATAAAAGATATGGCAAACAAGCACTGTTATGTACTCTGGGTGGAAGTTTAAATAGGTGCAAGTCCTCTGGGAGGCCAGCTTGCCAGTAGCTCTCAAAATGTATATATTCTCTGAACTAGCCTTTCCACTTCTTAGAATTACTCATAGAAATCCACTTACAGATGTTTGCAAAGATATGTGTAGTCGGGGGAGAGTATGGATGTTCATGGCAGCCTTGTTTATAATAACAACAGCAACAAAAAAAAAACTGGAAGCATCCTAAAGGTCTGTCAAAAGAAAAATGATAAATTATAGTACATCCATCAATGAAAATACTAGGCAGTCTTAAAAAGAATAAGAGCTGGATTGCTAATATGTAAAATAAGATATATCGTTAAGGGCTTCCCTGGTGGCGCAGTGGTTGAGAGTCCGCCTGCCGATGCAGGGGACACGGGTTCGTGCCCCGGTCCAGGAAGATCCCACATGCTGCGGAGCGGCTGGGCCCGTGAGCCATGGCCGCTGAGCCTGCGCGTCCGGAGCCTGTGCTCCGCAACGGGAGAGGCCACAGCAGTGAAAGGCCCCGAAAACCAAAAAAAAAAAAAAAAAAGCAAACAAAAAAGATATATTGTTAAATTTAAAAGTGCAGTGATTCATTCATATCTTTAAAGTTTATCTATATGGGGATATGGAAGGACCCAGATCAGTAGGAGTGGGGAAGACACAGACAGCCTTGGTTTTTCACTTTCTGTGCTTTTATAATTTTTGCACATTTTTTCCCTTAAACTTATGTCCATTTGTAATTTTTTTTCTCAGAATATTTAGGAAAAGATCTTTTAGGAAAAACATATAGATAAATCTTTGCTTATCATAAGTGTCTGAGTACAAGCAAATCTCCATTATGATGTGTGTTTTATTTTATGGCAGTTTTAAAAGCCATCTGTTTCTTTTTAACTTTTTATTTTGAAATGACGATGGGCTATCAAGAAGTTGCAAAAGTAGTACAGAGAAGTCCCTTATACCCTTCACACATCTTATCCCAGTGTTAATATCTTACACAACTGTTTTTATGATCACAGACAGGAAATGACATTGGCACAATACAATAGCTAGACTGTAGACTAAAAGCCATCTATTTTTATTGTGATAAAGTTCATATTCTGACTGAAAGTTTTCAATATTACTGTCAGTTCATTTTCTGTATTTTGATTTCAGTATTTTGGGAGTTCCTAGTGACCTATGGAAAGTTTGGGAGTGTTTCAGCTTCATGCTAAGGCAGGATGTTAGAAGTCAAGGGCATGAATCTTGAATTTTAAAAATTACTGTTAATAATTCCATTTTTCAATAATCCCTTTTTATTTATAACCTAAAATGAAAAAAATATATATTTTTAATTTTGGGCTTTGATTCCAACTGTTAAAATTCATAAAGTGTTTTCTTTTAATTTGAGAAATATTTAATCATTGTATCATAACTTTAGGAATACTGTGACTCTAAATGTCCCTCTTTTCAGTGTTCAGGTTATAGCTTATTTTTAAACTGTGTTGTATTTTGTACCTTGCAATATGCTTCGGTCCTTATTTTTAAAAAGAGTGGATCTTGTGTGAGGAAAATGACAAAGATAGCAAAAACTACATTAACTTATTTTTCTTTTTCTAGCCAATACTGGCCTCTCTTTGTTCTGTTTTTTTACATCCTTTCACCTATTCCATACTGCATAGCAAGAAGATTAGTGGATGATACGGATGCTATGAGTAATGCCTGTAAGGAACTGGCCATATTTCTTACAACAGGCATCGTGGTCTCAGCTTTTGGACTCCCTATTGTATTTGCCAGAGCACACCTGGTAAGTGAAAGCATTCTTCTACTAATGGTTTTACATTAGATTATGTTCAGTTTTTCTCAGGAAAAAAGTTTTTGTTAAATGACATGAAAAAGACGAGAGACATAGGAGCCTAGAGGATAAGAGATAAAAATCTTACTTTTGTTGTTGTTAACTGGTGGAAATACTGGAGAGCATTGGCAGCGACAGTTGGCTTGCCAGTACTTCACTGTCAGAATTGGGCACATGGACTCGGCCAGTGCTGAACAACCACAGGCCTGCCCTGTATAGCTTAAACATGGAAGACCCGAGGAGATCCGTGTTCTCTGCAGGTGGGAAAGTACCAAAGAGTAGAAGAGGCTTCCCAGACTCACCAGTCAGATTCACTCCTGCATCTCTGGGCGGGTGGAGATGGCAGAGAAGACGGCCTGGCTGCCCTTCCACATGGAGAGGGTGATGACTCCCCACCTCTTGAAAACAATGTGCACGAGTGTGTTTGCATCTCTGATATTTTAAATTTAATCTGCTCTCTAGATAAAATTTTTAGGTTCACTAATGAAGAGTTGGAGCAAACTTCTTTGTAAACAGAAAATTGTAGAATTGTGTGCTGCCTCCTCATGGCCTGGAAGTTAGGCTTGCTTTTGAATAATTACCATCTTCCATGACTTTCTGTCTCTTTAAAGGAACCAGCGATACATAAGAACAGCATTACATGTTCAGCAGCGTCAAAGTTATTATTACAAGTTGTATTTGTTTTGGATCGTGATTAGCTGCAACTAGAGCCTTGATTCACTTTTCGTTTCATTATTGTTTTTCATGTCTGTTAACTGAGCGTTTCTGTCTTCTTCTGTAGATCGAGTGGGGAGCTTGTGCACTTGTCCTCACCGGAAACACTGTCATCTTTGCAACTATCCTGGGCTTTTTCTTGGTCTTTGGCAGCAATGATGACTTCAGCTGGCAGCAGTGGTGAAAGGGATTACTGAACTCTTGTCAGATGGACTTCTTGTCATTTCTCAGCCGTCCGTGCACACAGGAGGTGGGGCAGTGATGCCGAGCAGTGGAGCGAGCCTCTTGGGGGTGTTCTAGGCGCTCCTTCTCTCTTGTATTGTAAGCATACTATTTTCACAGAGACTTGCTGAAGGATTAAAAGGATTTTCTCCTTTGGAAAAGCTTGACTGATTTCACACTTATCTCTAGTATGCTTTTTGTGGTGTCCTGCTGAATTTAAATATTTATGTGTTTTCCCTGTTCAGTTTTTTTTTTAACCAGTATGCAACGTTAAATATTTTTTAAATCTAATAACCATTTGCATTGGTTAGGAACTAGAGTTCTGCTGGCTATTACTGGGCTAAAGTACTTTTTTTTCCTTAAAATTATTTAACCTCCATTACTACACAAAGTTATAAAGATAAGTTTTTCAATCAGTCAGGATGACATCACTCCCAATTTTATGCAAACATGCAGACTATTAGCATACCTAATAGACGATATACTCAGTGCAAATATAGCTGCATTTATACCTCAGAGGGGCCAAGTATTAATGCCACGCCCTCCATAAGGATTGCTGGTTTTGCTGGAAAGCAGGTGTTTTGTGAACTGAAAATTATTTTATGGAATTGCTACAAAGGAGTACTTTTATTCTCAATTGTTAGAAGAACTTATTGTTAAAGGTAAGAGTGTAAAAGCAGATTTTTGAGATATGGTTTTTATTTATGTTACAATTAGAGTGAGTTGCATTGTGGGAAGAAACGATGTTGAAATTCCATTTTTTTGAATCCTGTTTCTATTTATAAGTGAAATTTTTAATCTTCTTTCAGACTTTCATGTTTTACATGGGTAAAGGGACACACACAGAACTACTACTGATACGGGAAAGTGTATGTTTGCATCCTACATACTAGAAAACCTTTTCCTGCCTCCTCCTTATAACTTATTTTATACATTGTATATATTAAGTAAAATAACTTTTCCAATATGGTTTAATAACACGTTAAACTAGAGGTTTTAACACATCTGGAGAGTGATTGCTCCACCATACATTCAGAGTGCCCCAGCCCCGCAAGGCCTTGATATGATTAACAAGTGACTTGTTCGTTATGCTCATAATTCATGTATTAACAACTCGAGATTTAGACCACGGTAATTGTAGTTCTTATCCCCAAGGTTATATCATATGTAATTTTTAAATATTTAAGGCAGGTTTCCTGTATACCTCTCAACTGCTTTGATTTTTATTTCACCGTCATAGATTTGCTGTTACCTTTTAAAAATGGCCTTGATTGTGTGAATTAATGCGAAGTAGCCAAATCCAGCTGTATAGCAGCTTCAGACACAAAGCTGACCAAAACATCCCCAGTAACCAGGTGTGATCAAATTGTAGTGGTCATTCCATCTCACGATTATCAGTACTTGTTTTCAGGAGCTAGTTTTGAAAATGTTCAAGTTGGTCTGACAGTATTTTGTTAAGGACATTTGTTTATATGTTTATTCAGTATACTTACATAAAATCTGTTCTGCCTTCAGACGAAAATGGAGTAATCATGACAACTGTCTTGTTTTATAAAGTTGATTTCTCCAAAAAATGGGAACAAATTGTGATTTTGTTCAGCTTTTTACTAAAGATGCCTCAAGGCCACGGGCTTTATCGCCCAACTCAAGTTGTTACTTTGAGCCATGAGATGGGAAGCAGAATAAAAATGCGTGCGTGTGGCTGTCGCATTTACACACAGGCTGAAAGCAGCTTGCAGTGTTAGGGTGTGGTAGGCGTAAAGACGGAGGAGGGGCAGCCACACGTGGATTAGGCAGCTGGTGATACAGTTGGGAACTCAGTGCCTGTGATCTACTCAATTTTTTTTCTTTTTTCTTTTTTTTTTTTTTTTGCCAAAAGTACATTCTCTGGTCTTCCCCCATCCATTTTCTGTTCTAGAATGTCAGTGCAGTGCACTGCTACTGTTTCATTTACTTGGCCATAGACTCTTTTTCTGAGAGCTGCGTATTTCTTCTGTATACTAATCGCACTGGCAGCATTGTGTCTTTGGCCTTGCAAACTAGCTTGACATAGTGCTGTCTCTGATTTCCAGGCTAGTTACTTGAGGTCTGAATTTTCCATAGAATGTGCACTGATCCTGCATTGCTATTCTTCTATGGAAAGAGAACTTTTGATGATGAAACAATAAAGATTTTAAATATCTATTCTAGTTTGTGGGTGTTTTTGAAATGAAAATATACAACACACTTCAGTTGCTGAAGTGCATTATCCATTTTAACAATGTGATATAAAGCAAGGATGACGTTAGTTATAAGGTTAGTCTTGCAGAAGTTTCACTTCCAAAATAAAAGTGAAAACATAATAATAAATACTACACTGAAGCTGTATGATTTTGAGCTGGAGTAAAAGGATTGGTAATCTGGGGGAGTAGAATTTTTACTGACCTTTTAGAAAAATAGCCATAGAAGGTTTTGTTGTCATAAAAAGACTACTGACCGTCAAAAGTCAAGGTTGTACTTGTTCTTAAATTTTCAGAATTTTTTTTATGACTGCACGTTTTACTATATATTTATTAGTATTCATCATTAGAGCATTTTGCTTTTTGCAGACATTTCAAACAGTTAAAGGTAAAAAAATTTATCTGTGTGGTACAATGTGAACAGAGAAAAGTACTGTTCTCTTATCAAACATGAATCTTGTCCCAAGTTGTCCTAATTATAATCTCATTGTATACTTTAAAAAAAATTCAAATCATAGGTTCTTAGTGTCTGCTTTAATATGATTTTGGGGGCATTGTGAAAATAATCCAGACTTTTAAAAGTAAACTCTAGAATGTTTATATTGAATGTGACTAGTTTTATAAGTGTCAGGTAACTTTAAATCACATCAAATTTAGCAAGCAGCCATGCAATATTACTATTAAGTGGTGTGTACATTTTAGATCTCAGGAGGCTTTTTGATGCATAAATTGGGGGGAATTTCAAATTCATATTTCTTCTGTATAAGCCTGTATTATCTTTTCTGTCAGAAAAGATTAGGGAGCTCTTGTTTTATTGCAGGACTCCTAATTTTCATGCAGTCCCAGGGAAGAGAACATATCCTGTAAAATAAATATTCCAGACAACTAAAGCTTAACTCAAAAAGAACTATGTTTGTTTTAACTATTTTGACCTAAGTGTTAAATGGATCATATACTTTTATACTTTCTTAGGATATATTAAAACATTTTGATTTTTCCTTGGTAATTTAGAGTTATCATAAATTATTTTTCCCCTGTTTTTTATTTTTATAATTGTTTATTGATAGTTGATGTACAATATCATATAAGTTTCAGGCGTACAATATAGTGATTCACAATTTTTAAAGGTTATACATTTATAGTTATTATAAAATATCGGCTATACTCCCTGTTTGTACAGTATATCCTTGTAGCTTTTTTTTTTAACTTTTTATTTATTTTATTTAATTTATTTATTTATTTGTTTTGGCAGTATGTGGGCCTCACTGCTGTGGCCTCTCCCGTTGCGGAGCACAGGCTCCGGACGCGCAGGCTCAGCGGCCATGGCTCACGGGTCCAGCTGCTCCGCGGCATGTGGGATCTTCCCGGACTGGGGCACGAACCCGTGTCCCCTGCATCGGCAGGCTCTCAACCACTGCGCCACCAGGGAAGCCCTAAACTTTTTATTTTATATTGGATTATACTTGATTAACAATGTTGTGATAGTTTTAGGTGTACAGCAAAGTGATTTTAGTTATACGTATACATGTATCTATTCTTTTTCAAGTTCTTTTCCCATTTAGGTTGTTATATAATATTGAGCAGAATTCCCTGTGCTATTTTCGCCTATTTTAAATGGCCCCTGATCTGTATTTTTCTGGAATTGTGTCTTTGCCAGCTTTTCTTACAACTGATCTAACACTCCTTAACTTCTTTTATTTCTAATTTTCTAGTCAGTAATATGTTAGTAAGAATGGAATGTGGTCAGGGGGAAAAAATGAGGTAACCAAGCTGACTGAATCAAGTATATAACATTTCTGTACACAATACAGCATCACTGGAGTTAACTAGGGTGTCTCCCACCTCTTACACAAATGAAATGCTTTGTGACGGAAATGGCTCTTTAAAAAACTGTCACTGTTAACTGTATACAGATAAGGGGGAGTGGGAGGAGCGCCAGATAGGGAGATGGCACAGTGCTGAGCAGAAGCGTTAGAGTTCAGTTTTCCACGCTTTCATGTAGGAGTTATTCCGAGCTTAAGTTCCTCACAGACCTTTGTCTGACTTCTGAGATCTTACATCTCTCTTCACCATCTGTTTTCAGTTGCAGAAAGTCTAGATAGAGACAGTTTTGCTGTTTATTTTTATAGGAAACTTCGTACTGTATATTTTGCTTCCAATCTCTTGAAGATAATTTGAATTCATCCCTGGGTTTAGGACTGTAGGACTATATGCTGTAGTCACAGCAATTCAGATATTAACTCTTAATCTTGTAAATTCCAGCTGGAAGGAATAAAACAGAGAGAGTCAAAAAGTGTTTCCACAGCTGAGAAATTAAGACCATAAAACATTCCTTTTTCAATTATAGTTGTTTTCTTTTGTGTATTTAGAGGCAGCACTAAAAGGGGGAGTCAGGAATCTTATTTCAGGAGCCAGTAGAACGGCTAATACTATGAAAGAGAAACTTTGTTGCAGTTTACAACCATAGGAACCATCAAATAGAATAAAATATTATAGAACAAACATGAGTATTTACATATGTGTTATAATAAGAGCATTACTACTTTATAATTTAGTTATCCTGATTTATAGTTTGGCGTTTCATATCAGAAGTGTCTTTTTCTCTTATCAGATCAGTTATTGTTTAATATTATGTAAATATAGTGTGAAATAAGTGTCAGTGAACTTGTGTAGATTTGTGAACCTCTCCAAAATAGGACAGGTGTTCTCCTGAAAGCTAGGTATACTTAACATAGAACATTTGAAAATTGTTTCTAAAAGTGTTCACAATTGAACAATTTCTTAGGATAGGACTAAGATGGATGGATTTTTATTTATTTTCGTCATGCTCCAAAACACAGGTGAGAATCAGCTCTAAAACCTAGTTATGAGTATAGTAGTGAGGAAGAGGGTGTTAGTCTCCCAAGGATTAAGGAAAGCTGGGTTTGGGAATTCCCCGGTGGTCCAGTGGTTTCACTGCCGAGGGCCCAGGTTCAAGTTCAGTCCCTGGTCGGGGAGCTAAGACCCCACAGCCACATGGCACAGCCAAAAGAAAAGAAAAGCTGGGTTTGAGCCATACTCCGTACCTAGAAAAGTTCTTTGTTCCCAGCGGCAGTTATACACTACAGGACCGATTCTAGGTACTGTTGGGGAACAGAAAAAGATGGGGACACGTGGTCCCTCTCTGAGCTGTCAGTCTAGTGAGCTAAGACGAGACACAAGAACGGACCAAAGGAAGCTGATTCCTATACATGCCAAAGGAGAAGTTTGTGGGTTCACAGGAGGAAACGGTTTGGGAAGCAAAAGTGAGGTGGAGGGAGTTTCCCGTTCTGCTCTGGCCGGTCTTCTGCTGGCAGGCAGGGTCATGGACACGAGGGTGTGTCCAGAGCAACGTCCTGGTGGCGGTTCTTCAGCTCCCTGGGGCTCGGGAGGTGGTGAGCGCACCAGCAGTGGTCGTGGGAACTTCTTGATTCTGACACCCTCATCTCTGGGTCCCAGATACAATGGAGATGGGAGAGGTGGTGAGACTTAGGGTATATTTCAAAGGAACTGATCAGGGCTTCCCTGGTGGCGCAGTGGTTGGGAGTCCGCCTGCCAATGCAGGGGACATGGGTTCGACCCCTGGTCCGGGAAGATCCCACATGCTGCGGAGCAATTAGGCCCATGCGCCACAACTACTGAGCCTGCACTCTAGAACCCACGAGCCATAACTGCTGAAGCCTGCATGCCTGGAGCCCATGCTCCACAACGGGAGAAGCCACTGCACTGGGAGGCCCATGCACTGCAGCAAAGAGTAACCCCTGCTGCAACTGGAGAAAGCCCGCGCGCAGCAATGAAGACCCAACTCAGCCAACAAATTAATTAATTAATCAAAAATTTTTTTGAAAGGAACTGATCAAGCAGATTCACTGATGAATTGTGTGGGAGAAAGGGAGAAGTCAAGCGTGACGAGCAAGTTTTCAGTTGTCCCTGTCAGGGCCCTGTGGGGAGAAGAAGATGTAATGAGGGAGAGTTGGAAAAAGACAACTGAGGTGGACACCACTTCCAAACTACTGGTTCGTCATATGTATTTGTTACCTAGAAATATCATCATTCGCCATGTTTAAAGTCTTTACCAGACAAGAGAATACTGCTGACGTGTTGCCCTGTATGTGCTTTATAAATTGCTTGAGGGGCGACGTGGTAGCACACCATCTCGTCCTTGCAGTTACACTGTGGGCTCTGGAGTCACACTGCCTGGTCTCCAGGCTCTCCCTTACACTAGATGTGTCACCTCAGGTGAGTCCTTTCTCCTCTCTGGGTCCCATTTCCACATCTGTAAAGTGAGGATGATAGCAGTACCTACCTCAGGGTGGTGGTAGGGTTCAAGTGTGATGTACAGAGAGCTCACAGTGATGGCGCTTGTTCAGTGTTAGCCATCATTACTGTTTCTCTTGCCAGTTCTCGGTACTGCTAAGCAGTTCCCTCTTCTCACACAAGTAGACAAACTTTTTTTTTTTTTTTTTTTTGCGGTCTGCGGGCCTCTCACTGCTGTGGCCTCTCCCGTTGTGGAGCACAGGCTCCAGACGCGCAGGCTCAGCGGCCATGGCTCATGGGCCCAGCCGCTGCGTGGCATGTGGGATCTTCCTGGACCAGGCCACGAACCCGTGTCCCCTGCATTGGCAGGCAGACTCTCAACCACTGCACCACCAGGGAAGCCCGACAAACTCTTTTTAAAAATACATTTTAACAATCCAGTCTCTCTAGAGAATATACTACAGACACGAGTCACTGTCAGCCTCATAGTATCTCTTGGAAATGCTGTAACCACCTTGTTCCTTGTCTGTTTTGAGTACTTCAAGGTAATCAAGAGGGTCTGTTGACTATCTAATAGACACTGCATGGTGCTGTGACACGTGCTTCCAATGCACTAAGGACACATGATCCTCCCACCCCCTACTTCTGCCTCAGAACTGAGATGTGGTACACATTTTTTTCTAGAACAGAGAAATATCAATATATTGCCAGACTTAAAACAAGAAGGGGAAGTCACGGTGAATCTGAAACTAAGAAGTCCTTGAGAAAATCAGGGATCAAATTGAAGAGAGAAGCTGCAGCCTGAAACACCGGTGGCAGGTGCATGAGCGAACACTACCCTAAAAGTGGGAGCCGTGCCAGGGAGGCGCCATGCTGGGGAGGCCCCATACCACTGCAAGTGGTGGAACTTGGGGCCAGGACGGGCTTGGGCAACTCACAGGGGGATTACATGGGGCGCTGTAGTGGGAACAGCCAAGCCAGCAGGTCCACCTGCATCACATACACACACATCCCCGTCTCACACCCTCTAGGGTGGGGAAAACCCGTATCCTCCAGCAGCAAGAATGAGAATACCCAGTCCAGAAGACCAGCCATCAAGGTACCCTGCTCAGTGGCACATCTTTTTTGGCAGTGAAAGCACTGCCTCTCCCTTTAGGCGGGCTGCACAGGCAGGGGCAGCAGGTGGTCTACCCAGGGGATCTCAGTAGCAAAGGGGAGGAGCTCCCAGGCAGGAATAACCGAACAGTTCAGGAGAGCCCAATGGAAGAAAACAAGTTCACAGAATTTACCACGAAGGAAACAGTTGACAGAAGAAAAGATGCTCCATGCTTACAGTTTTGAGTACTGGAGCTATCCACTGGCCCAGAAGGTCACACCGAGTGCTGTACAAAACCTGGCTGATGGAGTCAAGTCACAGAACATTTTACTTTTTTTGCACCCAAACCCAATTACGATTCCCCAGGACCGAACCTTGGAGAAAACACTACTTTATTTTTCCTCAAGGCTCTTCTTCCTATAACAATAGACTTAATTCAAAGACGCGTAGAATAATCTTATTACTGATAAACCTTTCTCCACAATGTGTTCTCTCCCTGTGGCATACTGTCCTGAGACAGTGAACCTAGAACCTGCTATCTGCATGGATGGGAAGAAAGGGAAAAGTACACCGAATACTGTACATCTCATGTGATGTTTTGCATTCCCAACTGAAACGTTACATGGCCCACCATCAGCATTTATTCATTCCACAGACTTTTGGAACCAGACACCAAAACTACAAAGTAATTGAAAAGGAAGGTGAATAGGAATTTGGGAGTAATATATACACACTATTACATGTAAAATAAACAACAAGGACCTACTGCCTAGCATTGGGAAATCTACTCAATATTTTGTAATAACCTATATGGGAAAAGAATCTGAAAAAGAATATATATATGTATAACTGAATCACTTTTCTGTATACCTGAAACTAATACAACATTGTAAGTCAATACTTCAGGTACATACATCCAATACTTAAAAGAAAAAAAAATTATCATGGAAAAGTGCAAACACCTGCATCTTCAAGGCGCCATCTGGTACTTTCTAAAGTCTGTTTCACGGGTGTATTAGATGAAAGTTGGGGAAAGATGTCAGTTAAATTTATGCTTTCTCTTCGCTAAAACAAAAAGCAAAATACAATACACCGTGGGAAAGACGCTGTTGTAAGAATTCCACAGCAGCCAGAGAGAGGAGAGGCTCCGGACCTCCACGGCCAGCATTATGTAGGCAAGGATGAGCTGGGTGTGGGCCCAGGTGAGAGTTCTGTAGAGGACCCGCATCGGCCCGGATCTGATGAACACTTTGGCAAAGGTGTGAATCAGGTAGTCGGCTTCCACCATCACAGCCCAGCAGAGGAAACCAAACACCTGTCCCGGGTGGAGTCCGTGCCACCAGGCCGAGAAGACGAACGTCTGCAACAAGGGCCAGGTCCTGCCCTGCTGGAAAACGAGGCGTCGGAGCCACCGAGCTGTGCTTTGGTTCCACTTTCTGGTGAACAGAGCTATCCTGTGGGTTGTTTCCAGCGTCCAAATGTCCGCATCAGGGATGTATCCCTCCTCACCGGGGCTCTGACCAAACTCAGATCCAAAGCCCGCTGCGTAGAGGAGGGAGTCATCCAGGAGCCAGTGGGAGTAGTAGGTGAGTTTGAAGAGCCCGGCAGTGGACCACGTGACATAGACGCACTGCAGCTGCCGGCAGTCCGTCAGTCCTGCCCCTGCACTCACCGCCCGCCTCACCACGACCTTCAGACACTCTAGTCCCAGAATCTGCAGACCCCTCCGGGTCAGAGCCCAGAAAGAGTGCCTGGGATACAAACTGCTGGGCCCTTGAACACGAGCCTGAAATCTCTGGAAGGAACACAGGGGGCCTCCTAGGAGAGCAGGGAAAAAGAGCAAGTAGCTGAAATAGGGCAGAGCCCCCCACAGACGCTCAGACAAAGAGCTCCTGTTCCTGATGCCTCCTCCTGCTGCTGCTGCTGCCACTTTCCCCTCACGAATGTCCAGAGACAGGGATGTGACCCTCTGGGTCAAGAGCATGAGGGAAGAAAGAGTGACGCAGAACCTGAAAGAGATTTTTTTTTAATGTAAAAACACTCCACGTTTACTTTATCCCCTTGCAGTGCCTCACCCAAGACCCAATGGCAGGGACTTCCCTAGCGGTCCAGTGGCTAAGGCTCCATGCTCCCAATGCAGGGGGCCCGGGTTTGATCCCTGGTCAGGAAACTAGATCCTGCATGCATGCTGCCACTAAGAGTCTGCATGCAGCAACTAAAGATCCCACATTCCACAACTAAGACCTAGCCCAGCCAAATAAATATTAAAAAAAAAAAAAAAAAAAGACCCAGTGGCAGATGGGTGGCTCTGAACAATTAAGACCAATCTCATGGCCTGCAGTTCCCCCACAAAGACTCTTGGATTAGTCCAGAACCACAGGCTCCTCCGAGCAGGATGGAAAGGTAAATGGAGAAATGAATCATTAGAGAGGCAAATAAATGAATGATGAGGAATATTATGGTGAAACGTTGATTATCGTATTTCTAAGAATACCTTATAAAGATTAGGATCGAGAATCAGGGAGAAATTTGTCACAGAAGAAACAAGACCTTAGTTCTGTTTAGTCTTAGTTCTTCCTATAGACACTATAGGAAGTTGGAGATTTGGACTGTGAACCAGTCCCTGACTGAATGATTCTGAAGGCTTTGGGATTTGGGCTGAGGAAGGGTGAGTCAAGCTAGAGGTTCAGGGTATATGCTGAGTCATTAGCAATTTGAGCTGTGTTCTTAACCAATCACCTGACCTGTTCCTGCACCACCATCGCACAGTGAGAAGATCCTGCTGACCATGGAGAAAATTAATGAAAATTAGTGACACACTCTACAATCAGGAACACTGTCCTGTGGGGAGAAAATGGCTCTGTTTCCCAACCGTTGCTGCTTCTGTGTCTGAGAACTTAAGGACAACTGACCTCCTTGCTTGACCTATCAAACAGTAAGCGAAGTAGCCACCAAATGCCACTAACCCCTGTTCAGTCAGTCCTCTTCTGTTAAGGGCTGAATGTGTCCTTCCCCACCCCAAATTCATATGTCGGGGTCCTAACCTCCAGCACCTCAGAATATGTATATTTGGGGATGGGTCTTTAAGAGGTAATTAAGGTAAAACAAGGTCATGAGGGTGGGCCCTAACCCAAGATGACTGGTTTCCATACTAGAAGAGATAAAGACACAGACACACATAGAGGGAAGACCATGTGAAAGCAGAGGGAGAAGATGGTATCTACAAGCCAAGGAGAGAGGCCTCAGGAGAAGCTGAACCTGCCAACACTTTGACCTTGGACTTCCAGCCTCCAGAGGAAGTAAATGTTTGCTGTTGAAGCCACCCTGTCCGCAGTACTTTGTATGAGAGCCAGAAAAACTAACACATCTTCCCGCTTCAGCTCAGGTTCAGCCTCCCTCCCGTGCAGCCAGATTCTCCTCCAGCCCCTATCAGGTCCGGGCTTCTTCCTGAAATCCTAAGTCACCACATCGCGGTCAGTACTCCCCACTCCCTATCCACCCACCATCTTGCCTCTTCTTCAGAGAAGCAGGCCCTGGAGCCTTTGGTGAAAACAGTCAGAATAAAGAATAGGATTCTGGGTGTGGGAGGGATGGCAGAGTAAGGCAACCCATGGCAGCTAGAATCAGAGAGGTGACCCCCTCGACAGGTCACCACTCCAGTTCACCGTGCGACCATGAAGCCAGTCCAATGGTGATCACGTCGAGAGCAAGGAACAGCAGGCTTCAGGATGGCAGAGACGCCCGTTTCCCTCTAATCCTGGTGATCTCACTGGCTCAGGAAAACAACGTCCCTAGACTGTAATTAGCACCCTATTTTTTTTCTTCCTGGATTGAGTGACTTCCCTTTTTCTGGGGGATGGAAGAGCTGAGTGTCAGTGAAAGTAAAACTCTTGCAGAGCAGGTGTGTGGGAAGGCAGCAAAGGCTTATGGTAGATTTATACCTTTCCTGTCCTACTGAAACAGCGGGGAGGCTGCCGGCTATGTGTCTAAACTACCTACACTGAGGTGTGTGCACTCTGCTTAGTCACCTGCAGGCCGGCCTCATCTGTGGGCCCTGGGACTCCTGGTTCACCCCCTTTCTCGGGCACAATGTGAATTACAGCTAGTGTCAGGCACTGTGCCATGCAGGCAGTACATGGTAGTTATTAGGAGATTAGTCATACAATGACGCTTACATTCATTCATTAACTCTAACCTAAGAGGCTTGCAAGATAGGTATTGCTATCCCCCCAACACACACTTACACACACCCTTTATTTCAGGAAAAGACATTGAGGCTGAGAGAGGTTGACTGACTCATTCAAGATCACGCTGATGGGATGCGGAAGAATTTGGATTCAAAGTCCACGCCCAGGTCCTCCCCACCAGCACCCCGGTGCAAGCAAACCCTGGTGGGCTCCGTAGGAACACAGGAACGGGCTGCTTTACCTCGTGGAAGGAGCTTCTTGCAGATAATACTCCGTATAGTGCAGACCCAGGTGGCACAGCGTCTGCCAGCTCATCTGAAAGAGGAAAGTCAGCCTGTGGACGTCCTGGGGGCCCAGCGAGTGGATCAGGACCACGGTGCACAGAGCGGGGATGAAGACCAGCACAGCGAAGGAACCCATGGCAGCTACTGCCAGGGCTCCTCCTACCACCAGGAGGAACAGGTACCTGGAACACAGAACGCCTTGGAGCAGTGCGACAGATGAGTCACTTCCCGTGGCAGCCCATCTGTGGAACCCAGTGGAGGTGGGCGCCCCCTCACCCCTACAGAAGTCACACTGTTGTCACTCTGCAGTATTCCTCCTGTTCTGAAGGAGAGAAACATGGAGGGTAGAGGCAGAGTCCATTTGTAAACCACTTCTGCAGGAGACAAATCTTGACTTCTGCCTCTGGGACCCTGGGCACCCCTCTTTGATGTCTGCCAGACCAGTGGGGAGACACCTGCCCCCAACAATCGCGCGGGGACTGGTCTGGAATGTTTCCCAGTAGGGTCACACCCAGCCCTGCGCTTGCTGCCCGACCAAAGTGATGGGAATCTAGGATCCAAGATCTAGGAGGACTCTAGATATCATCTCATACAGATGAGTCTCTTCCCTTTCCACAGAGCTGCACACCCTGGCCCTCAATGCCTCCCTTTGATAAGTGTTTGAGAACTCAATTACAAAGTCTTTAAGTGTATCGTTTAATAATTTTTGTCGTCTGCATACATAGTTTAGCCTATTCTCCAAATTCAAACAAATAAAACCATACAGTATTTGCTTATTTGAGTAAAGCTTCTATCATTAGTATAATATTTTGTTTTTTTTAATTTATTGAAGTATAGTTGATTTACAATGTTTCAGGTGTACAGCAAAGTGATTCAGTTATACATATGTATACTCCTTTTCAGATTTTTTTCTATCATAGGTTATAAGATATTGAGTGTAGTTCCCTGTGCTATACAGTAGGTTCTTGTTGTCTGTTTTATATATAGTAGCGTGTATATGTTAATCCCAAACTCCAAATTTATCTCTACCCCCTCCCCAGCTATCCCTTTGGTAACCATAGTTTGTTTTCTATGTCTGTGAGTCTATTGTCCATCTCTGTTTTGTACATATGTTCATTTGTATCATTTTTTAGATTCTACATGTAAGTGATACCATGATATTTGTCTTTATATCTACCCTTAATCCTCTCTACTGTACTTTAAGTTCTCATGACTTGGTGCTTTTTGCAATGTTGTAAATACATTGTAAATACATGTTGTAAATGATGTTGTAAATACATCAGTGAAGCGGTTTGTGGAGCATGCCTCCTTTGGAAGCCAGCGGATGCCCTCTGGATCTGCAGAGGCACCAGAGTTTCCATATTATGAGGACTCAGCTCTTCTCTCCACAGTATATGGAGATTTGTTTGTTTTTTCCTTTTAACTGGTGCCTAGTTAATAAATCTGAACAAAGAGGCCAGAAAAAAAATCTGAAACAGGGACTGAATGGTCAGGGACAGGAAAAGTGAATGAATCTCTATGTCACAGGGTATAGATCATGGCTCCTTGGCCTGTGACGCATACGCCTTTGCAAGAATTTCTTTCTTTCTTGAGGGAGACAGCAGGTGCTTCAGTGTGCGAGGCCCTATTCCACAGGCCCTGGCCATTCCTGAGCTTCAGACTATGCTTGGGATGACTCCTCCTCTACCCGCCCAAGCCTTCGCCTCCCTGCCATCGGAAAATAGGGGAGAACACTTATTCCTTACACAGCAGAGGTGAAACATGAAACGGTGCCCTTTCCCAAAGCAACTGCCCTGGGGATTTGTAAACATTATTATGTCTACACATGTACAATGCAGGATGCATGATTTTTTGGAGTGCTGATTTTATTCTGGGCATTGGGCCAATAATTCCTTTATATGAAATATCTTCATTTAACCCTTAAAACAATCCCATGAGGTAGGCATTATTATTTCCATTTTACAGATGAACTCAGAGAGTTTATTCACATACACAAGGACACTCAGGAAGTGAGGGACCGGGACTCACCAGGCTAACTCCCAAAGCCAGCAATCTTAACCTATGGGAATTAGCCCTTATTTTTGCACTTGTTTTGCTTTATTGTTTGTGATTCTTTCTCAATAGGAAACTTTTTTTTTTAACAACTGCTTCCCTCGTCTCCTAAACAAAGGTAAAATGCCATCAACCAGTTGTGAAGATGTAATAACCTACCATAGTTTAATCGAACTCAGCCATCCTGGTTGCTAGAAACAGCTAGATTTTACTTATGAATCCCCAATATATAAAAATCCTAGTTTCCAAAATAAGTGAATTATTAAGACGTTGAACTTTGGCAATGGATTTTCACTTTACAAAAGGATATTCCATAGAACCTTTTTTTAAAAATAGGGACTGTCTCTAATGTATTGAATTTACCAGGTATAAAAAAATCATTTCAATCAAGTTATCAAATCTCTAGTGACAAAAATTTTGGATCCCACGTAGAGATAAAACTAATCGAACAAAATTTATTTTGACTTTTTTCATTTCTCTGAGAAATCATACAAAGGCATTAAAAAAATCACATAGTTGTATATTTAATAAAATTTAATTTTATTGAAAATGATAGAATTCCATGAAATTAAGACTGTTCAAGAACATCTGGGGCATATGGTTGATTTATAGATGCATCTATTGGGGGAATTCCTATATCACCCCAACATCCCTCTGTCCCCAATTTATTTTCATCCTTTTCCTACTTAATGTGACCCTATCAAACTTTGGCTGAGTCAATGCAGACATGATGTCAATTTCCAGTTCCGATTCACTCTATTAGACATAATCATGATCAAGCAATCAATAATTGGTGGCAGTGATAACTTAAAAACAACCAGTGTAATTAGTATTTAATATTCACATCTGCACTCCAACCTGGGCTTTTTGATCTACTATAGTATTCATAGACGTAAGAGCAAAATTAGCCATCAAACCTACCTGGCATGAGTGGAAAATGAATCCATAATGCAGAGATAATTAAAGAGAAGCGCAAAAGGAAAAGCAGCCCCTTGATAAAGTGATACAGGATGGAGGAAGAACAGCTGAAGCCAATCCATCATGAACTGGAACAAAAGATACTGTCCTTTCCAGAATCCTTAACGGATGCTTTCCTGGAAATCTCAACCAGGTTCTCTTTGATCTTTTTATACGGTTTAGGAAGGCCTGGCTGAGCAAAAGGCAAACAAAAGCACTGGAGATAAGCAGTATAAAAGTTGGCTTTCTGATAAAGGGAACTCACTATAGAAACCAAAACGCATCTGGTGTTAGATTACCTAGTAAGGATATGTATGAAAAGCATTGCTTTCAGAAGTTCTGGTTTTGTTTATGTACTGCAGTATTTGCCTTTCCAGTCATCTGACTTTCATATTCTTCTCACTAAGTAAATGGAAAATCTCATTTTCCAATTGTGGACAGTCAACTCACCCGACTGGGGAGGGGGAACGAACTGTGAGGAAGGGAGGCCAGTTCCCCCACCCAACCATTTCCTCCTTAGGCTCTTTATACTATTCCCTTATGCTATTTCTTCTTTTTTTTTTTATAGTACCTAGTCACCACCCTTTATATACCTATTTCTCGATTAGTTTATTGCCCGTCTCCCTGCTGCAATGTGAGCTCTGCAAGGGAGGAGCTTTGTTATGTTTATTGCTGTACCCCCCTACACATAGAACAGTGCTGGATGCGTACGATGTACTCGGTACTGTTAAAATTTGAAAGGTTTTAAGGAAGCTAAAGTGTGGAGAGGAACATTTAAAGAGACATTTAAAGAGAAGCTCTTCTTTAGGGTGTGGACAAGAAATCCAAGAGACACTGCCTACAAGCAAGACAAAAACAAGAGGCCAGGGCTTCCCTGGTGGCGCAGTGGTTGAGAGTCCGCCTGCCAATGCAGGGGACACGGGTTCGTGCCCCAGTCTGGGAAGATCCCACATGCCGCGGAGCGGCTGGGCCTGCGCGTCCGGAGCGTGTGCTCCGCGACGGGAGGGACCACAGCAGTGAGGGGCCCGCATACCGCAAAAAAAAAAAAAAAAAAAGAACAAGAGGCCATTTCTTGGCGGGTAGAGGTCCATCTACTGAGCCCAGAGCATTACAACGCCATCCCAGACCAGCCACTTTTCATCTCTGAAGGCACATGCAAGAGCAAGCAGCCTTAAATAAGGGACGGGAGAGTATAGCCTGATTCAAAAGCATCTTAAGGGCAAGGACCCCCTGTTAGTTGGAGACAGCTCTGCACAGAAGAGAAAACATGAAAGAAAGCCTCCAATTAGCTAGGGCACTCTGAGCAAATCAGTCACCTCTCTGAGACTGAACACCTTCATCTCAAAATTCTATATAATAATGACAGTTATTCAGCAGAATTGTGTTGTCTTCAACAGAACTGTTATGAAGATTAGATAACATATGTAAAAGCATGGAGGATAAAGCTGGTTGGTTGAATGTAGTTGAAGTTAACACAATTGAATAGTAAAAATGATGAGCATTATTGGGCTACCATTTTATTTATTATTTTTTAAAATTTATTTATTTATTTATTTATTTTTGGCTGAGTTGGGTTTTTTGTTGTTGCTGCTCACGGGCTTTCTCTAGTTGCAGCGAGCGGGGGCTACTCTTCGTTGTGGTGCGCAGGCTCCTCATTGCAGTGGTTTCTCTTGTTGTGGAGCATGTGGTCTAGGTGTGCGGGCTTCAGTAGCTGTGGCTCGCGGGCTGCAGAGCACAGGCTCGGTAGTTGTGGTGCATGGGCTTAGTTGCTCCGCAGCACGTGGGATCGTCCCGAACCAGGGCTCAAAACCGTGTCCCCTGCATTGGCAGGCAGATTCTTAACCACTGCACCACCAGGGAAGTCCCTGGGCTACCATTTTATGACAGACCTGTGCTAAGCACTTGGAATAGAAGGATGAATAAGATACGGTTCCTGCGCTCAAGTAGCTCTGAATCTACTAGGGAGAAGGAAATGGCAACAAACACTTGCATTAAAGAACTATAGGTGCAGTATACCACTGGCACACTGCACTGGACAAACAAAGAAGCGGTCATCTGCAGAGATAAGGAATTTTTAAAATGCAGGGGAAGTGGGGAAGGGGCAATGCTTAAACTGGCTCTGGAAGGATGTTTCCAAACAGATGGATAGTTTATTCCAGGCCACAGATGGCACAAAGACCTAGACAAACAGTAGAGCAATTAATGGGAGAAGAGGGCTCCCTAAGCAATGAATAAGCTCACATCGTAGTAAGCATATTAAAATGCAACCACAACCCCCATTAAATATACTTGCTAGGTTCAGAAGAATTGAGTTGCACTTAATTTGTTAGGGAAAAGGTTATGCTTTTTGTCATTAAATTAAATATTTATTAATTCTTACTTGTCCTTTCTGCATTTTGGAATCAGCATATTTTATTTGCAGGTCTCAAACATTTTATAGGTTCCCCGAAAGGCTTATAGGCCCTAGACACTGTAGCTAATATTGATAAAATGGTCCTTTTCACAAGCATGCCATGATGGTTAATTCTGTGTCAACTCAGGCTGTGCTGCTCAGCTGTTTGGTCGTCACCAGTCTAACTACTGCAGCGAAGGTATTTTTGAGATGAGATTAAAATCAGATTTAAATCAATAGACTTTTGGTAAAACGTATTACCATCCAAAATGTGGGGGGTGACTTCCCTGGTGGCGCAGTGGTTAAGAATCCGCCTGTCAATGCAGGGGACACGGGTTCGAGCCCTGGTTTGGGAAGATCCCACGTGCCGAGGAGCAACTAAGCCGGTGTGCCACAACTACTGAGCCTGCGCTCTACAGCCCGCGAGCCACAACTACGGGAGCCCGTGAGCCACAACTACTGAGCCCAGGTGCTGCCACTACTGAAGCCCCCACGCTTAGAGCCCGTGCTCTGCAACAAGAGAAGCCACTGCAATGAGAAACCCGCGCACCACAACGAAGAGTAGCCCCCGCTCCCCGCAACTAGAGAAAGCCCGCGCGCAGCAACGAAGACCCAACACCCAACACAGCCAAAAATAAATAAATAAAATAAACAAAATGTGGGTGGGCCTCATCCAATCAGCTGAAGGCCTTAAGAGCAAAGACTGAGGTTTCCCCCCCCCCGCAGAAAGCAATTCTGCCTCATAGAAACCCTGTCTGAATTTCCCACTTGCAGATTTTGGATTTGAGACTGCAAGATCAACTTCTTCCAACCTGGGGTTCTACGTAACTACGTGAGCCAGTTCCTTAAAATAAATGTGTGTCTCCCACGGCTTCTGCTTCTCTGGAGAGCACTAGCACCCATGCCATGGAGGTCTTTTTTTTTTTTTTAACATCTTTATTGGAGTATAATTGCTTTACAATGGTGTGTTAGTTTCTGCTGTATAACAAAGTGAATCAGCTATACATATACATATAACTCCATATCCCCTCCCTCTTGAGTCTCCCTCCCACCCTCCCTATCCCACCCCCCTAGGGGGTCACAAAGCACGGAGCTGATCTCCCTGTGCCATGCAGCTGCTTCCTACTAGTTATCTACTTTCTGTTTCTTAGTGTATATAAGTCCGTGTCACTCTCTCACTTCGTCCCAGCTTACCCTTCCCACTCCCCATGTCCTCAAGTCCATTCTCTACGTCTGTGTCCTTATTCCTGTCCTGCCCCTAGGTTCTTCAGAAACTTTTTTTTTTTTTTAGATTGCATATATATGTGTTAGCATATGGTATTTATTTTTCTCTTTCTGACTTAATTCACTCTGTATGACAGTCTCTAGGTCCATCCACCTCACTACAAATAACTCAATTTCATTTCTTTTTATGGCTGAGTAATATTCCATGGTATATATGTGCCACATCTTCTTTATCCATTCATCTGTCGATGGACACTTAGGTTGCTTCCGTGTCCTGGCTATTGTAAGTAGAGCTGCAATGAACATTGTGGTACATGACTCTGTTTGAATTATGGTTTTTTCAGGGTATATGCCCAGTAGTGGGATTGCTGGGTAATATGGTAGTTCTATTTTTAGTGTTTTAAGGAACCACCATACTGTTCTGTATAGTGGCTGTATCAATTTACATTCCCACCAACAGTGCAAGAGGGTTCCCTTTTCTCCACACCCTCTCCAGCATTTACTGTTTGTAGATTTTTTGATGATGGCCATTCTGACTGGGCCATGGAAGTCTTTCAAATTAATTTAGACAGACATTGCTTAAAAATGAATAGGTGTTTACAAGCTTGGAGACAACAGGATGTTTTAAATTCATCCATATATTTATTCAACATGTTTTCTTTGAGTATCAACTATGTGTCAGGTACTGTGGTCAGTGAGTAAAGAGTAGGGACAAACTCATATGGCCTTACTTTCATGGAACTTAGTCTTTGGGGGACGTGGTAAAAGAAATACAGCTGGTGATGGATGCTACCCTTATCCCTTGGAGATAACCAACAGTATAGCAAGAGTGACCTATTTTAAAGAAATTTTTATTTTATATTGGACTATAGTTGATTTACAATGTTTTACTAGTTTCAGGTGTATAGCAAGTTATATATACATATAAGAGTGACCTATTTCTGACTCAGTGGTCAGAGAGGCTTCTCTGAGAATGAAGGTCAGTTTCTTGTATCAACTGAGCTGGGCTACAGTTCTCAGTTATTCAATCAAACGCCAGTCTAGGTGATGTAGTGAAAGTATTTTGTTGATGTGATTAAATGCCATAACCAGCTGATTTTAAGGAATAGAGATTATCCTAGATAATCTGGGTGGGCTTGATTCAATCAGTTAAAAGGCCTTGGGGCAGAGCTGGAGCTTCCTGAAGAAAGTCCACCTGTAGACAGGGCTTCACTCCATGTGTTGGAGTTCCAGGCTGCCCTGAAGATTTCTCACCTGCCTAGCCAGCCCCACAATCACGCTGACCAATTCCCTGCAATAAATCTCTTAATATATTATCTCCTAGTGGTTCTGCTTCTGTGGTGGAACCCTGGCTGATATGCCCAGTATATGACATCTATCTGAGACTAGAGTCAGAAGCGTAGGGGCGGGGGGGGGGGGGGGCCCGAGGGCAGGTGGAAGCTGTTTGGGTCTGAGATTCAGCCTGGCTTCCTGGAGAATGAAAGTGTGATTAGAGAAAGAGGAAGAGAACATGAAATTAAAGAAGAGAGAACTGGGCAGGGGCTGGATTTTAAAAGGAATGGGAAGTAAAATAACTGAATTTGGTTTTTAAAGGATGATTTTAGCTACAGGAGAGTGGCTTGGATGGGGGTGTGATTTCAGAGGTCACGGGTGGAAGGGGCAGGCTACAGGGGGAGGTTAGATTAGAGAGGTGGCAGAGTAAATGATGCAAAGTGTAAGAATGAGATGTAGGAGCTGCAGAGCTTGCCGGTGAATTATGTATGGAGAGGTGAGGACTGCCAAGGATGACTGTTGAGTTTCTTACTTGAGCAGCTGGGTGAATGGCGGACTCCTTTACTAGACAGAGATCAAATGACCAACTTGGATCCTCTGGAGAGAGGGCAAGGGCGTAAATCAAAAGCTCTGTTTTGGACATTTTAGGTTTCATAAGACCTTGAGGCACCCAAGTGGACAGGTGAAGTAGGCAATCGAATTATCAGCCCAGCGAGGAGGACAGAATTAGAGATATTAACCTGAGACCGACAGCAGGTAGAGGGTACTTAATTTACGGGAATAACGAGCTCACACTGAAAGGGAAAAGGGCCCAGCGTTTAGCAGTAAGATGCTTAAGGAAAGGAGACTGAGAATGAACAGTGGGTATAATGAGGTCACAATGACGTGCGTTGGATCAAACTAAACGGCTGTTTTAAATCCGAGTCCATCGATCCCCGGATTGCGCTAAAACCAGATGGTGGCCATGCACCGCCCCCTGGCACAAACCCGCTTACCCCAGCGAAGTGGAACCTTAAACCAGAGCCGGCCCCGCCCCCGCCCCCGCCCCGCCCCCGCGAGCAGCCCCAGGCTCCGCCCCTTCCCGATCCTGCCAGCCTCTGCAATCGTTCGTAGAGATCGTCGCTTTGCCCAGGCGGTTGTGTAGATCCAACTGGAGGTCAGGCCCAAACCATGGCGGAAAAGACTCAAAAAAGGTGGGTCGCTGCCTGAGAAAACCCTGTTCTGTCCTCTCCGCAGGGGTGGAACCTGTTCCTGGTCGCCTGTGGTGGGGCCTTAGATGGTGTCTTAGATCCCGGGCGCCCGGCTTAGACGGTTCCTAAGGCCCAGACCTGGGCGTCCGCGGAGGGAGGGGACGACGGAGTAGCGGTAGAGCGGCCCGGGAAGGTATACGAAATGGGGCCGGGTTCTCGGTCCCTCCGCGACCTCTCCGGCTCTCCTCCGCCACGCGCCTGCGCGGAAGCGGTCTCGGGCGGGGCTGCGAGGGGAGGAGGGTGTTGTCCCCCGCCCCGGACACAGAGGACCTGTCCCCTTTCTTAACGCTGCCTTCGGGGCGCCTGTAGCTGCCCTGTGTCCTCGACACACGTGGGAGTGCCGGCCGCTCCCCAATCCCTTCGTGCCTGTCGTGGGCGCTGTGTTTGTGTAGACGGGCTCCAGGGGGGCCGTACCTGGACCAGAACTAGCTGCTTTGTAGACGGCGTGGGGACAGGCCCTGGGGTTGCTTCTCCAGTGGTCTTACTGGCTGGACACTCTGGGTGGAAAGGAGCGGCTGGGATGGGGACACGCTTAAGTTAAACTGTTTTCCACAGCAGCAGTGTTGAGCACTCTCTGGTGACTCTCTCTGAAAAAGAAAACCGACAAACCTTGTTTTGGGTGCCATAAATTAACATTTAGGTTTTTCTTCTCTTTAGGCAGGTAATTGTAATCTTTTTCATAAGATAAAGAGGAAAGGAATATTATGCACAGTGTATAGTGGTGTGCAGTGGAGATGAAGGTGGTGTTGATTGTTGTTTTAATAGGTAGGTCTTTGGCTAAGCCTTCTGCCAGCTGCCTGTTTCCCCGTCCACCCCATCACTCCCAGGTACAGTGAGGTCTACGTGGAGATATTCGGACCACGTTTTAATTGATCTAGCGGTGAGTTTAATTATTCCTGCCTCACAAAGTGTGCTGATTGTAACACACACTGCCTGGAGCCTCTTCCTTCTGCATAAAACTGAAGACAGGGCATTTTTGAGTCTCACCTGTTGTCGCTTGCCCAGGATAAGTTAAACGTTAGATAATACTTTTTTCATTAAAAAAATCATAGCGAGAGGGAGGCTGAGGGAATGGAAAACTGGGATGGGAAATCATGTCTAAAATGAGATGTTTTATAGAGGTTAATTTATTTGTCCAGAGCTTAATAAAATTGCTTTTTTAAACACACAAACCAACTTGAAAAAACATTTACAAATGTTGATACATTCAAGGGCAGCATCATTCAGCTGTCACAGAAAGAATATCCAAAATGACAGGATGTTTCCAGGAAACTTTCAGCTAACAGAAAAGAGATGACTGGTGTTAGGATAATGATGTCCCGGAAATGAACTTTGCTTCAAGACATTTAAAGTCTCTGGGTTTCAGTTTCCTCATCTAGAAAATGAGAGGTTTGGACCATTTTCTGTTTTCTACTTCATGTTACTGAAGTTTTTTCTTTCTTCTATTCAGTAGAAAGGTTTTATATTTTCTGTGGTTTCAGCAGACAAGTGACACATAGTAACCCAGATGGATCATTTTAAAATTTTATTAACTTGTTCCTTGTAGAAAGTCAGTGCCTGTTAAAATGATGGGAGCAGACATAGCTGTGTCTAATCTCAACAACATTTCTTGAAGATAGACCCAGGGATTATTAGTTTTTGGTTTGATATTCTTTTTATTTAGAGCTTTAAAAATACTTTGTGGTAGGAAGGTTTGTTCACAGAAATTTATGGAAGAAAAATTCTTGCACGTCTTTTTTTAGTTTTTCACATCAGTAAGGAAGTGGTGATATTTAAAAATATTTAAAAATATTATGCATATACCTGGAGCTCCTAGCTGTGCTGTTCCTGTATAATAAAAATATTTAAAAATATTTAAAATTTTAAAAAATATTTAAAATTTTTTTAATTTTAAAAAATTTAAAATTTTTTACAAATGCTCATCACATAATCTTTCTGGTTTTTTTCTTTTTTCCTAGAAATCTTCCCTTTGAAGTCCTCTGTCAACTTTGCTCTCTAAGACTGATGCACGGCTGTTATCCTGATGTTTCCCTCTGTCCTTGCACGCTGGAGCCTCTGTTTCTAGAATCTGTCTTGTCTGTTGGTTTACTTTTATTTAGCTAAGTACATCCTTCATTAGCTTCATAATAAAGAGTGCATAGGAGATATTTTTTTTTAGAGTTTGCGAGTCTAAAAATGTCTTTATTTTCCTTCCGTAGTTGTTTGCTAGTTTGGCTGGATAAACAGCTCTAGGTTAAAAGTAGTTTTCACTCAGATTTCTGTAGGCATTGTTTGCTGGTGTTGTAGTATCCAGTATTGCTCTTAAGAAATCTGATGCCATTCCGATTATTTCTTCCCCTCCGTGTGTGACTGTCCCACCCCCCACCCCTGGAAACTTTTGAGGATCTTCTCTATAGTGTTCAAAATGTTTATGATAATGGTACTTGCCCATGGGTGTTTTGCATTCACTGAGTCCTTCCGGAGTGGAGATTGATAGCCTTTGTCCTGGGGAATTTTCTTGTGTTATTCTTTCATAGTTTATTCTCCAATATCTCTGTTTTCTCCTTTCAATATTACTTTTATTGGGATTACTTTTATACTTCATGTATTGGTCCTCTAACCGTCTTGCCTTTTCTCTTTTTTTTTTTTACATTTTGTTCTACTTTCTGGGAGAGCTCTTTTTTTAACCTCCATCCTTCTAGTGAATTTTAAATATTAGTCATGTTTTTTATTTCTAGGACCTCTTTCTTAGACTCTGTTCCTTTTTCATAGGCTTCTGTCTTGATTTATGCAGTAGTGTCTCATTTCTCTCAATTATAAGTGTTGTGTGTTCTTAATGTTTTCTTCTACTATCTGAATTAACTGTGTTTCCTCAAACTATTTTTTCTTCCTGTTTGTTTTGGGTTTTTTCCTTCCTAGTTGGAGGCTTCCTGGATGTATCTGATAATGGCCTTCTGTCCATTCTGTCCATTGTTAAGCGTGAGAACAGCACAGCTGGGAGCTCCAGGTGTATGCATTAGGCTTGTCCTCTGATGTGTTTCAGGGTAGAGCAAGTCAGGCAGGAAGCTGAGCTTTTCATTGAAGAACTCAGGATGTCTGGTAGTTTCTGTAGAAAAGTATCATCATCTTATCTCCTTGCTGCCTGAAATTCTGTTTGAGGCCAGGAAGGCACATGGGGAAGGGGTGCTGGTGGTCTCACTGTTGCTCTGCCCGTCATTGTCACCTGGCTTTGGCTTGATATCTTAAGTGCAGCGCCTCATGGAGGGGCCGGTCATCACCCGGCTGTGCCCCTGAGGATGGGGACGGGGGCAGACATCTGACTGCTTGGTTGCCTCACTTTTCTCCCCTTCCCTAGTGCCTGGTGCCTCCAAGCTAAGCCTCTCAGTGACTCTCTTCCTGCTGCCTACAGGCTTCTGAAAGTCTTGACATCTTTCATCTGCTGTTACCTCCTCTCCCTTGCTCTTTGGGAATAGTACTTCTTTTATTCCTTTACTGTTGTTTTAGTGGTATTTTGAAAGGAGAGATAAGTTGTCCATGTAGACCAGGGGTGGGCTAACTTTTTCTGTGAAAAGCTAGTATTACCTTGTTTTTATTGTTAAGGAGTACACAGTGTTCCAGTAAGCTGGTGGCAATATTTTATTTCATTACCTCTCCCTTTTTATGGCTATCAAGGTTATTAACAATGAATGTTTCACTGTTCTGAATAATATTATAATGACCAATTTGTACATATATTTTCCTCCTATTGAATTCTTGATGATAGAACTCCAGAAATAGATTTCCTAGATCACACATTATGAATATTTTTATGATTCCTGATGCATATTGGTACAGTAATTTCAAAGAGGTGTCCTGATACTGCCACCAGAAATGTCCTAGTGTCTCAGTTAAATTACAGCTGCATCATCATTGGATAGCTGTCATTAAAGGAAAAACAAAACACCTCATCACCCTGAACAAACTAATATGAGATAAGAAATGGGCCAGAATATAACCATATTGAATATTCCAAGTATTCACATTTATCTCATAACACAGCCTTTCATTTCTTCCCTCCATTGACTTGTGTCATGTTTCTGCTAGTACGATATCAAGCATCCTGGGTGTAATATGACACAGAACAGTTATGAACAGTGGTCTAGAAATATTCTAACCCATGCCATTGTGCATGTGGTGTAATCAGGTTATATTTGTGATAGCAGTTTATTTATTTGGAGACTGAAAGTAATGAGAAGTAATGCTAATGAAAAATAATCATTTTTTCCTTGGTTAAAGAGGATTGTTGCTGAAGCGGTGGGAGAAATGATTTGAAGAACAGAAAAACTGGTCTTAAAGGGAAACTAAGGAGCCTAAAATTCATTAAATGATACTTACAAGTTACATGAAAGTATTTTTAGATAAAGGGGGAGACCCTTTTAGGGATTATGATTTGAGGGGGACTTTTTCAGGAAAGTGGATAAAGTTTCACCCTGATTATGGAAACATATCCAGGACTTCTTTAGTACCTGGCCTTAAGAAAATTTGATCAGCTGTTGATTGATTGATTGGATAGGTAATGCATTTGTGTGATTCAAAATGCAAACAATTTAAAAAATGATATATAATGAAAAAAAATCTTCCATCTACCTTTGTTTCCCTGCTATCTAGCTCCTCTCTCTGAAGGCAGTGAGTATTGATTGTTTCTTACCTGTTCTTCCAGAGATAGTTTGGAAATATCCAAGAAAATACAAATATTAAGCAGTTACACACTAGTACTACTGTACACATTGCACCAGTTGTAAATGATGCTCAAAAGTCATTTCAGAAAAGCTGAATGTGCTAAACACTTAAGTATTTTATTAGAATGGTAAGGTTGTCTTAAGTTCATGTTACATATAATGAAAGTTTTCAGTCATCAAGGAGGACAAATTTTAAAAACATGAATCTGTTTCAGAGTAAAACATTTGAAAAAATAAAACTTTGCAATAATATTTTTTAAAATCAAAGAAGTATCCAAAAAAGACATGAAACACAAATAGAAAGTACCATTAAATTTGTTTATAGTATCTACTGTATGTTAAAAATAAGCAAGTAGGGACTTCCCTGGTGGTACAGTGGTTAAGAACCCGCCTGCCAATGCAGGGGACACGGGTTCGAGCCCTGGTCCGGGAAGATCCCACATGCCACAGAGCAACTAAGCCCATGTGCCACAACTACTGAGCCTGCGCTCTAGAGCCCGCAAGCCACAACTACTGAGCCCGAGTGCCACAACTACTGAAGCCCGCACGCCTAGAGAGAGCCCATGCTCCGCAACAAGAGAATCCACTGCTATGAGAAGCCTGCACACCGCAGTGAAGAGTAGCCCCCGCTCACAGCAACTAGAGAAAGCCCGCGCTCAGCAGCAAAGACCCAATGCAGCCAAAGATAGATAAATAATTAATTAAAAATAAATCAATAAATAAGTATTTTCATACATGAATATTTATAGAACTTAATGATATTGATATGAGTGAATCATTGCACTCTAGATTTCTAGTCCTTGCTGGTGGTGATACAAATATTTAAATATAAATATGATATTTACTGAAATGAGAAAACAATTTTTTGAAAAATTTATAAATCAAGGCTGTAACATGCAAGTCAAGAAAACTTCAACTGTTGTATACCAGGTTTTAGTAATTTACTTGAAATGCAAAGTTCATGTCTTAGAAGAAACTTTGATAGGTTTTGTTTATCTTGTAGAGCTAGAACATGGCAAGGATGTCTGGTTTCAACACTCTTCTACTTAATATCATACTGGAAGTCTTAGCCAGGACAATAAGGGAAGAAAAAGAAATAATATGAATACAAATTGGAAAAGAAGAAATAAAACTGTCCCTATCCACAGATAACAAAATTGTTTACATGAAACTGGTTTACATGGAAAATCCCAGAGAATCTATAAAACTACTTGAACTAAGTGGGTTTAGCAAGGTTGCAAGATACAAGGTCAATATACAAAATTATTGTATTCCTATAAACTTGCAATGAACAGCTAGAAATCAAAATTTTGAAAAATCCACACAGATATAAAATAGAAATATCTAAAATGGTATTGTTATTTCATAGAAACTGAGAGCAGATTTAACACCATGAATAATACCATTACTACTAAGAAAAATTATTAATGACTACGAGTTACTTAACGATTATCAGTTTAATGGGGAAGTCATTTGGTACAGTTCTTCATGTCAGCTCATGGCTCAGCTAGGGCAGCATTTAGCTAGATTCAGCTGTGTCCAACAAAAGACCACAGCAGAATATCAAAAACATTAATAAATTATTTGGAAATTATTAATTTTTTGAATAATTTGCACTACAATTTATCACTTGATCAGCAGTTTTATCATATACATAGAGAATAAATAGGAATATTTATAAATTTTAAATTTCTACATTGATTTCTATATTAATATTACATTGCTGCATTGTTAAATATTTTGAATGAACATTCTTTTTCCTCTTCTTTTTTTTTTTTTTTGGCGGTACGCGGGCCTCTCACTGTTGTGGCCTCTCCCGTTGCGGAGCACAGGCTCCAGACGCGCAGGCTCAGCGGCCATGGCTCACGGGCCCAGCCGCTCCGCGGCATGTGGGATCTTCCCGGACCGGGGCACGAACCCGCATCCCCTGCATCGGCAGGCAGACTCTCAACCACTGCACCACCAGGGAAGCCCTCTTTTTCCTCTTCTTAACCAAAATACTGGCATGTTACTGTCCATCTCTGGCTTTGATTTTGTTGACTTAACGATGTAGCTTGGAGATCATTCCAACTATTTACATACAGGATTATTCATTCTTTATTATGCTGTATATTAGTTCATAGTATACCATAATTTATTAACAGTTCCCTACTAATGAATATCTAGATTGTTTTGAGCTTTTTGCTATTTAGAAACAATGTTGGTGTTAAAAGAGTCCAAAGCCTCTTTTCCTCTCAAGCATTTTAAGAATGCATGATAAATAATTTTAGCTCAGTAGATGGTGTGCCACCTGAGAAGTTTATAATATATTAAATCTTACAGTTTATTTTTCATTTTTCCCTCAATTTGTTTTAACCTTTTTCTCATTGCAGTGTCAAGATAGCTTCTCTAACAGTATTTTTAAACTTTACGCGTGATGAATGTTACCTTTTTTTCCTACAGTGTGAAGATTGCACCTGGAGCAGTTGTGTGTGTAGAGAGTGAAATCAAGGGTGATGTAACTATAGGTAAGAAAATAGCCCATTAGTGTTGTTTCTCAAGAATTGTGATTTATTTCAGTGCTTTACAATTCATTAGGTATTATTTTCTATGTTTGACTGATGCCCTAATTTTATTGAGAAACAGTGTATTTCTCTAAGTGTTTAATATTTCTAAAAGAATTTAGTGTGATGGAGTCTATATTTAAACTCATGTCTGACAAACTAACAAGGCAATATAATAAAGTCTTTTATTTGAGAGACAGCTATTGCGTACCTACTACGTGCCAGGCACTGTGCTAGCACTAGGGACCCAGCAGTGAACACAGCAGACAAAGGTACTGCCTTCACAGAGCTTACATTCTATTAAGAGTATAAACCACGGAGTCTGACAGACTTGAGGTAGCATCCTCGCTCTTAACCTGCTGAGTTACCTCTGGCATGTCACTTAACCTGTCTCATTTTCCCCATCTGTGTAATTGTGTGTATCAGAATTAGGTTCAACTGCTTGTAGTGGTGGCTTACACACTCAAAGGTTTACTCCCTTATGTAAAAAGCCCAGGGGTAGGCAATTCAGGGCCTGTCAGTTGATTGTCTGGGAACTCCAGCCTTGCAGGCCAGGATGTGATGGCTAGAGCACGAAGAGTGATCTTGGATAAGAAAGGGGAGGAACGGAGACAAAGGGTGTACCTCCCAGTGCATCAGCTCCCCTTAAATAGTCTTCCTGAAAGTTCCACACGGTCTTTTGCCTTGGTCTCGGTCTCATGGACACACTTAGCTACAGAGAAGGCTGGGAGATGTAGTCTGAACTGGACACGTTGCTGCCCCCTTATTGGGTTCTGTTACAAGGCAAAAGGAAAGAATGGATATTCAGTGGTAGTTAGCAGCTTTTGTCACAGGCAAAATAGGAGTGCCTCCCTCAGAGGCTTTTTTGTTTTGTTTTTTTTTACCTTATAGGTTTTTGAAGGATTAAAAATAAAAGAATATTTGTGGGGCTTCCCTGGTGGCGCAGTGGTTGAGAGTCTGCCTGCTGATGCAGGGGACGCGGGTTCATGCCCCGGTCCAGGAAGATCCCACATGCCGCAGAGCGGCTGGGCCTGTGAGCCATGGCCGCTGAGCCTGTGCGTCCAGAGCCTGTGCTCCGCAACGCGAGAGGCCGCAACAGTGAGAGGCCTCACGTACCGCAAATAAATAAATAAATAAATAAATAAAAGAATATTTGTGAAAGTCATTGCCCAATACCTAACAGATAGTAAGCACTCAATAAACGTTGCCTAATCACACTGTAAAATCAGTGTAGCCTTGTTAGAGGTGAAGTCCAACATTTAAATCAAATGAACAATTTAACATGAGACAACTTGCTTATATGAACATGATTAAATTCCCCCAAATGCACATTTTAGCACATTCTAGTTCTTTTACATGTGTTTTCACTGGACATGGTGCCCTGGTAGCTTTATTAATGTGAGCCCATCCTTACTAGCCACTGTGTGTTGCTGGAGTAGAGCTTTCAGGGAATTAAGTACACTTTCAGAGAGTAGATATGCCTTGTTCCCTTATACTAACAGTATGTGTAAAAGAAAAAAAAATTTTTTTTTATTTTAGTAAGTCTAAGCCTCCAGCCACTTCAGGCATCATGTCTTATAAAACCAGTTAAGATTGTGCCTGTATTGGGGACTTCCCTGGTGGCCCAGTGGTTAAGACTCTGCACTCCCAATGCAGGAGGCCTGGGTTCGATCCCTGGTCAGGGAATTAGACCCCACATGCATGCCACAACTAAGAGTTCGCATGCCACAACTAAGGAGCCGGCAAGCCACAACTAAGGAGCCCATGAACCACAACTAAGGAGCCCGCCTGCCACAACTAAGACCCAGCGTAACCAAATAAATAAATAAAGGAAATACAGCATTAAATTACTAAAAAGATCATGCCAGTATTATGGAACATCATTAGGAATTTGCCAGGTTGGATTTATTTAATTATAATATTTTAAATGGACAGAATTTCAAAGTTTAGATGATGGCTCTTTCTTTCCAGTGCTGTATTAACTCTTTGTTAACTCTTAACACTTGCAAACTTTTTATGAGGAGAAATTATGATGGTCACATGTTTATCAAAATGTTCCTGTGCATTTTGCCTGTTTTTATTTTTGGCCTCATGTGGGCTCTTAGTTCCCCAGCCAGGGATTGAACCCGAGCCCCCTGCATTGGGAGCACGGAGTCTTAACCACTGGACCGCCAGGGAAGTCCCTCCTCTGCATTTTTATTCTAGTATTTTTATGGTTTTCTTCATGATTCGAGGAATAACATCTAATAGTAGCCCACAAGGTGTTCTGTAATTAGAAGGAAAATAAATTATAATACTTACTTTCCCTTTCATTTCTACTTCTTCCTCACTTTAAACAATAAGTGTTCAGTATCTACTGTATAGTAGATATATAGATGGTATAAATGTCTCTACAAGCATAAATGTACGCACAGGTATACATATATGTGTGTGTGTGTTTGTGTGTGTGTTTCAGATTTGAAATAACAGGTCCTGTCCTTGCAAAGCATCCCTAGAATAGCAGTAAAGGCTTTATCCTGTGAAAAGGAGAGCTGGACCACTACATAGGACTGGGGCCTGGAGGTTTCAGGAATCAGCGCTCGCTTTTCTGTTCCCCCTCTGTCTTTTGTTCCTTTGTGCTTCTCCCCTTTGTTTATCCCTTTTATCCTCCTGCCTTCTGTAAATGTTGAAATTATGTAAAGAAATACAGTATTTAAATCTACTTTCCATGTAAGCTCATTACCATCTGATCATGCACAACTTTGATGGTTAAAATATAAAATGATTGTTCAACACAGATTTTCAGTGACGGATTGTAGCATAAGAAATGGTAATTTTTTAAAAACTAGTGATTTGAAGTTTATCATAGAATGGATCTAAGTTAATATTTGTTGGGTTTATTTTTGACCCAGTTTTTTAGAACAAGAAAATTTGCTCACGTTACAGAAACATCTCAATTTTTGAAATTAAGGAAAGGGGCTTCCCTGGCGGTCCAGTGGTTGGGAGTTTGCCTTCCAGAGCTGGGGACACGGGTTCGATCCCTGGTTGGGGAACTAGGATCCCACAGGCCTCAGGGCAATTAGGCCCACGCGCCGCAACTCTTGAGCCCATGCCCAACCCCAAACTAGAGAGAAGCCCATGTGCTGCAGCTAAGACCTGATGCAGCCCCAAAATATAAATAAATAAATATTTTAAAAGAAAATTAAGGAAAAGATTCAGAAGTGATATAGTTACCCAGTGTTCTGTGTTACACAATTCTTATCTCATTTTCATTGTGCCTGTTTCTTATCTCTAATTTTATATATAAATATCGAAATTTTCCAGTATTGGTGTTTAGTCATTTCTATCATGTTATATTTGGTATAAAATTATCTCTTATCTTTTGATACTATTAATTCATTTTTCTGATGTAATACATCAGATTTAAAAAGCTCCTGGGAGATATAAAGTTAAATCAAAGCTGAGAGTAGAGATAAGTTATCTGATTAAATCTCACTCTCCCTACCATGTTGTGTTTTTTTATTTTTAGTGTTGTGTTTTTTTTTGGGGGGAGGTGAAATTTTCTTCTTAGGGAAACTTTTATTTTCTTATTTATTTTTAATAATTTTTATTGGAGTATAGTTGATTTACAATGTTGTGTTAGTTTCAGGTGTATAGCAAAGTGAATCAGTTACACATATACATCTATCCACTCTTTTTTAGATTCTTTTCCCATATAGGTCATTACAGAGTACTGAGTAGAGCTCCTTGTGCTATACAGTAGGTCCTTATTAGTTGTCTATTTTATATACAGTGGTATGTATATGTCAGTTCTGATCTCCCAGTTTATCCCTCCCCCTCCCTTTTCCCCCTGGTAACTGTTTGTTTTCTACATCTGTGATTCTATTTCTGTTTTGTAAGTAAGTTCATTTGTACCATTTTTTTAGATTCCACATATAAGCAATATATGATATTTGTTTTTGTCTGAATTACTTCACTTAGTATGATAATCTCTAGGTCCTTCCATGTTGCTGCAAATGGAATTATCTCATTCTTTCTTATGGCTGAGTAATATTCCATTGTGTATATATATATATATATATATACTACATCTTCTTTATCCATTCCTCTGTCAATGGACTATTTTTCAACTTACGGCTGTTTTTGTTTTTGCTTAATTTATCAGAACAACTAATGTAAGTCTTCTGTTACAGTATGAGATTTGAGCACTTAATAAGCTCTGTTTTCTGGCTTAAGTGGCAATGAATTTAAGTGTAGTTTAATTAATAGATTTTTCAGGATGTTTTACATAACTTTTCATTCCCTTATCAGTTTTACTCTTACCAAATTATTCCATTCTGAAATATTTGAGGAGGAAAGTAATTTTTTCTTTTGCTATATTTCAGTTAGTAGAACTTTAAACCTGATCTTCTGTTTTCCTAGAAAATCAGGTATTTGGTTTATCAAAGTAACTAGTCTGAAGCTTTGAAGTATTGTCCTTAACCAGAAACCCTATGGCTGTGGCTCTGCAGGAACCTGACCCTTTCATTAGAGGCAGCTAGGAAACAGACCTTGGGAAAAATAACAGCACTCTCGTTAATTATAATTTGGGTAAATAAGGTTTCATAGTATGAAGCCTGTTTTTAATTAGTTTGCCTTGATTCATGGGCCATGCATTATTTCCTGAAAATTTTTTTTGAAAGCTGAAAAACATTTCAGAAAGGTAGCTCTGAGCACAGTCCTGTAGTCCTGTTACAGGGTGAAGGCAGACTCCTGGGGTTAGGACAGGGCTTGATGGGACATCGTAATGTGAAGGCAGAACTGACTACAGTGGCAAAGCTTTGTGATGGAAGCACTTTGTCCCACTTATTCTGTCATTCTTTCCATTAGAGTTTTTAATATAAGCTTCCCTTTTATTGTGGAAATCTTTTTTTAATTGAGGTAACATTGGTTTATAACATTATGTAAGTTTCATATGTACATTATATGGAAATCTTTTTCAATAAAGCAGAACAGTGGCTTTGACTTGAGAAATTCATTGAATATAAAGCAGTTCTTAAAGATACTTCAGCTTACAGGTCAAAGGAATTGTTTTCATTTTCAAAAGAGACCTTGTGGCTTTTGGAGCTATTTATTGACATATGAAAATGTCCACAAAGATTGCTTTCTGTGGCAAAGATAGACAGGAAAAATGCCCTTTACTAAATGAGGGGAATGGAAATTTGATGCAAGGAATGTCTTTCTGGCTGGGTTGCGTCAAGCCCGGCCAACCATTTAGAAAAATAATTCATCAGCCAGTGAGGCAGCTCCGACTCTAGACACACTTATCCAAACAAGGAGATAAGCCAAATAGGGTTTCAGCACATTTGGTAAGAAAATATACAAACTGCCCCGCCAGAAAGAGCGCCAAGAAAGTTCACAGCAGCCTTTTAAAAAAAAACTTTCCATGGTGACAGATTTTTATTGTTAAAGCATTTTAACCTCAAGACCCTTCAGCTTGGTTTGAATTCAGACCCATTCTAGGTAAAAATGCTTCTTGCGTGCAGAAAAGTATGGAGCAGACTGTGCTCACATTCCATGTCTTGGACTAGTGCTCAGGTTGCCGGGCTGTCTGGTGACGACCTCCAGCGCTGCGCAGAGACAAAGCCTCACTCACCTAAGTCAGAAAGTTCCTTTAAGGAGTTCACCAAATTTAAGTCTTAGCAGTCACATGTCCTGTGGTTCATATACACATACTAACCTCTCTAGTCTCTGCCCAAAAAAGACCTACAAGAGGTTAAGGGAAGCTATTCAGTTTATTGTCACCCATGACCTTGTTGTTAACATCACAACTTGAAGTAGATAGTTTTCATGTTTCAAGCCATTTCAGCCCTGAACTCCAAGACTTGTAGTTTGGCGGTGTGGCCACCAGGTGGAGGTGTTGTCCTAAACACAGGTCTCACAGCAGCTGCTCACAGGTCTCATATAATGCTTTATATCCCAAGGCAAGGCCATCAGATTTACAACCAGTTTTCCAGTTTCTTACTAACAAACTTATTAATAATGATAAAAACAATAATAAACACCTGGCTAAAATAGCCCCAGCATTATTTTTAAAAATTGTGTAAGAAGACATGGGATTTGGGATTATTTAATTTTTAAAAATTTGTGCTCATCTCTTTGGGTTTCTTTTGTATAATTAACATGTATTATATTATTTTTGAAAGGGAAAGATGAAAATACCAATTGTTTTCAAAGCTGTACTTTAGAGGAACTTTTAAAGGAGCACAGGTCCCAGTGGTACTTTTGTCTTATTAGCCCTTTCTCAGGTAGCTTCTTGCAAGGCTGCTTGTTGTCAAAAGCTGCAGCCTGAGTACCAGCAGAATATCTAGTGCCTCTGGCTACTTATCTAGCTGTGGCAAAGGATCTGCTTTCTGTCACAGCCATGACGATCTCTTCCTCCTGTCAGATTTTTAATGCTAGCAATGGAAAATTATTCATTTTATTAATTATTAATCTTTTTCACTATCTTACAGTATGGTGAAGAATTTTCCTCCCTGGTTTTAAAAAGAGGTTTTACCCCAGTACCTGAGTATCAGGGAAGTAAAGCACTCCCTTTTCTTCTGTTTCTCAGACCAGAAGGAGTTATTTTGTTTACTGTGATAAAGTTCTTAGCTCTTAGTGTCAGGTTATGATAAACTTCCCGTTCTGAAGAACTATGATCTCCTTTTCAAACATTATTTTATATAATCCACACTTCAGCCCAGTGAGGTAGGTTATCATACTCATCTTTTTATAGATGAGAAAACTGAGGCATTTGAGAGATTAAGTACATAGCCTTTAAGTGATAAAGGCCAGAGCCTGGACTTTCTAGACAAGGGGCGGGGTGCTAGCTGGGGCTTTAATTATAAAGAACCTAAAATAGAAAGATCGTGTCCCTTTATCATGGAATATTTTGACATAAAATGTAAATCTGGTATTGTGCAAACTACAGATTTAAATTGGTTCACATGGCTGGAAGACCTGTAAGAAATTTCTCATTTCAAAGGAATCCAGTGTTTGTTTCAGAAATGTTTTAGCACCTCTCCCCAAAAGTGTTAACTTCTAAATGCCCCTTATTAAGGGATTGGTTAAATAAATTATGGTATATTCATATGATGTGAAATAATAATCAGCCATTAAAAAGAATAGCCAGCTAGATACTTATATGGAAAAACCACCATGACTTATTAGGTGAAAAAGCAAATTGCAGAATAAGTACTATTCCTTGTTTTTTTGAAAAAGTATGTACTTGTAATTCGTATTTTTTCTCCTTTATTTTTTAACTTTCTAATGAAATATCTTTTATATACAGTGATATTTACAGATTTTAAGTATATAGCAGTACTTAAGTCTGGAATAATACTCCAAATTTTTAAGAATAGTTATCTCTAGGGAATGGGATTAGCAAGAGGAGAGAGGATCTTTCACTTTTGGCTTTGATTGAGGTTTTTCTAATGAGTATGTATTCCTTTTATAAGTGTGTGTGTGTGTATGTGTGTGTGTGTTTAGCAAAGGAAAAAGGCACACGTGGTCACAGTCACGGTCGCCTTGAGAAGCTTCCCGGGGATCTCAGTGATCCCGTCTTCTATTCTGAAATCTCCTATCCTGAACAGGAGAATTTGCCAGGGAAATTGTACTTTAGTAGCTGAGAATTTGGGGAGCCAGAGGTGACAGAAATAATAAAGCCGCTCTCTGTGCATCCTTTGACTTGGGCCCCACCCTCTTTATCAATCCCGAGCTCTTCATTGTTAGGGAAAAAAATAAGCTGCACCGAGATTCCTTCCAATTCTCTGGGCACCTGGAATGCCTCTATTTTAATACATTTTTGAGCAAGCATGTTAAGTATTCCCAGTTTTTAAGATAACAAGCTCAAAAGGGCAAGTGTAGCACACATTCCTTTCTGTTGCCCTGTCACAAGCAGATAATTACTGAATAAATTAACAAGTTATTAATACACTTTATTAAAACAGTAGAATACTGAATTTCATGGACGGTGCCATCTAGCTGACTCCCCTCCCACTTTCTGTCAGCACTTCTGCCCACCCTCTCTTACTTTCAGAGTCAGTTACTTCCTGTCCGCTTGTTTACAGATAAAAATGGCCTTGGTATGGGTGGGTGGGCGGGCGGGTGTTGGAGAGAACGGCTGCCGCGAGAGATTCTGTTTTCTCACTAGTGGTTTCATTATCACCCAAATGCTAGGCCTATAGGGAGGAGATGTTACCGGATTTAGGCAGTGCAGTGCCTCCTTCACCCTGACCCGCCAATGGGCTTGATGAGAGCCCTTCCTGCCCCTCGACTTGAGGTTGGAGTCACTGCCTCAGGTCTCCTTTTATCAGAGTCGTAGGACTCCAGTAACCATGCTTGGCTCCTTCCTCTGCCTGCCGTTACCCCTTTCACCTGGTTAAAATCACATCCTAGACCAGTAGGGATGGTGACAGAGTAACAAAGCTAAGGTTAGTCTCCATATTTTCTAACTCTCATCTCGCCCATATTTCCTCTTAATCCCTTAATAAAAGGACTAATTTTGGGCTTCCGTGGTGGCGCAGTGGTTAAGAATCTGCCTGCCAATGAAGGGGACACGGGTTCGAGCCCTGGTCTGGGAAGATCCCACATGCCGCGGAGCAACTAAGCCCGTGTGCCACAACTACTGAGCCTGAGCTCTAGAGCCCACGAGCCACAACTACTGAGCCCGCGTGCCACAACTACTGAAGCCCGTGCGCCTGGAGCCCGTGCTGCACAACAAGAGAAGCCACCGCAATGAGAAGCCCACACACCGCAACAAGGAGTAGTCCCCGCTCGCTGCAACTAGAGAAAGCCCGCATGCAGCAACAAAGACCCAACACAGCCAAAAATAAATTAATTAATTAAAATAAATTAATTAGCTAATTAAAAGGACTAATTCTGTAATGCGCTAGCATAAGAAAGCACCAACATTGTAAGCAAAGAGAGCCTTACCTTTATGAGGGAAAGGAAGGAAAGGAATTAATTTTTATTGCTGGCTACATGTCAGAATACTATGTCTACAAACATTATTTCATCTAATTCTTAAAACAGCCCTGCAAGACTGTTATTATCACCGCCCCCATTTCACTGCTGAGATAACAGAGGCTTCAGAACAGAGGGTGAGCCAGGGCTGTCCGGCTCCAAAGCGTGTGCTGTCTCCACTCACCTCGGCTTGAGATTTGGCACGAACGGCAGTGATAACATTTGTAACGTGCCTAGTGTGGTGCCTGGCACCTACTTTAGGAAACGTTCCTCCCAACAGCCTCCTTGGAAGCGCAGCCTTCAAAAGTAATTTCTTTTCACCATACTTTTAACAGGACCCAGGACAGTGATCCACCCTAAAGCACGAATCATCGCGGAAGCCGGGCCCATAGTGATCGGCGAAGGTAACCTAATAGAAGAACAGGCGCTCATCATAAATGCGTGAGTGAGACTCTTACAGATGCTCTGAATCAGGTGCCACAGTGTTGCCATTCATTTCAGCCCCATCTCTAGGGACCTTTTACAACTGACATCTGGAAAGCCCACTATTTGAGAACTAGGGAAACACTAAGCATCTTTTTCTTTTTTAAAAAAATTAATTAATTTTTAGCATCTTTATTGGAGTATAATTGCTTTACAATGGTGTGTTAGTTTCTGCTTTATAACAAAGTGAATCAGCTATACATATACATATATCCCCATATCTCCTCCCTCTTGCGTTTCCCTCCCTCCCACCCTCCCTATCTCACCCCTCTAGGTAGTCACAAAGCACCGACCTGATCTCCCTGTGCTATACAGCTGCTTCCCACTAGCTAGCTATTTTACATTTGGTAGTGTATATATGTCCATGCCACTCTCTCACTTCATCCCAGCTTCCCCTTCCCCCTCCCCGTGTCCTCAAGTCCATTCTCTACGTCTGCGTCTTTATTCTTGTCTTGCCCCTAGGTTCTTCAGAACCTTTTTTGTTTTGTTTTTTTAGATTCCATATATATGTGTTAGCACACGGTATTTGTTTTTCTCTTTCTGACTTACTTCACTCTGTATGGCAGACTATGTCCATCCACCTCACTACAAATAACTCAATTTTGTTTCTTTTTATGGCTGAGTAATACTCCATTGTATACATGTGCCACATCTTCTTCATCCATTCATCTTAAGCATCTTTTTCAACACAAGTAATTAGTAAATGAGGAAAGCAAAGACCAGAGGGGTAAAGAGACTTGTCCAAGGTGAGATAGCTCGTAGGTGGATGACTAGAATCTCCGAGTCTCGGTCTGATAATCTTCCCCTTACGTATGACAGCCTCTTCTGTTCCTGAAGCGAACATTTCCTGAGGACACCCCCAGTGGCCCAGTGCTGTGCTCACTGCCTCAGATAGTCTTTTAGTTGGATGTCTTGGTTCTGGCTGCAGTGTTATTACTCATACCCAGACATGTGAACTTAAATCTGATATATATTTTCATATGCTTTGAGGGATAACACTCAGAATTATATTTGAAAAATTGGGGGTTCTAGAGGCAATTTTTAAACTTTATAAAATATTAGAACATGTACATGATCTTAGTGAACTAGACTATAATACCTGTGAAATTTTTATAAGCATTTGTAAAGCTTTCTAGGTAAAATTTTGGCAGGAAATTCAAGCTTATACCTAGTTTATAGCAACAGTGTATGGAATTTTTAATAAAGACCTTGGGAAAATACTTAACTGTGATAAAGAGATTGATTTCTCTTAATGCTTACTTAGGATTTGGGAGTTTCTTACTATATTAGGCAGTTTCTTTTTAAAATATATTTTGGCACTTTTAGTGTAAGTCAATTAACAAGTTATATTCTGCAGTAACTCAGCTGTCAGAGATAAAGCACTGTTTTTAAATGGCTTTTTCCTCTTAGACCACAAACATCTTATGTTCTAAATGTTTCAGCTATCCACCTAACAGCATAAAATGATTATTTTATGTGAATGTCTGTTTACATTTCACAATCTTGAATGATTATTAAGAAAGAGAATTTTTCAAGTTAGGCATGATTTTGATTCCATTTCAACAAGCCGAAAGTCCTAGCCAGCATCTTTTCTACCTTGTCCTGGGAAAGGCACACTGGGCTTTTGAGTTTAAAAAATAAACAAAGAAAGACTGACCTTCTGTACACACCTATGACTTCTTTACATTTCAGTAGTTCTTTTCCAACTCAGAATAAAGTCTTCTGCAGCATAGAGGATAAATAATTCACTTGGATTAAGAAATTACTTACATCGTTACATATATTAAGCTTGATGGAGGTAAAATTGAGAGAATGAACCCAAATTCCAAAACAGCAGAATTGCTTACTGCACTGTTAACTTGTTGATAATTTGTCTCTTCTTTTTATAGTCACCCTGAAAATATCACTCCTGATGCTGAAGATCCAGAGCCCAAACCTATGATCATTGGCACCAATAATGTGTTTGAAGTTGGCTGTTGTATCCTTTGCCATAATTTAAGATAAATCATTTCCAGCTGTCTTTTGGTACCTAAATCTCCTCTGTAGAAATTATTGTAATTTATCTATCAAATACTTACATTATATATATATAATTATTTTTTAACACATAATATAATCGTATATAATATATGTTATATATTATGTAGTTTATATTATGTGTATATATAAACATTTATAAACTATGTTTTTAGGACTAGGCCATCCAGCTCTTTGAAAGGACTTATTTACAGTATAATCCCCTCTGTTCCATTGAATAACCCGAGTAAAAGAAGTATGCTGTTTTCAGGTGTGCATGCATGCACACACAAACTCACACTCACCTTTAGGAACCATCTTGCTCCTGTTACTACGTCTTGTTGGCAGGTACAGTGACTGAGTGGCAGTAGACATGAAATAGAGTAATCTTGGCTTCAGTCCTGGTTTAAGAACCACACTATGTCCATTTGATTCCTATATAGTTTTAGGTTGACAGTATGTTGTCTGATACAAGGAAATGGTGGATGGAGATGAAAATATTTCATTCTTTGCATTTTTCCCCCCAAGTGTCACCAGTGCCTTTGCTGATTTCATACTCTAAAAAGATAGTAAAATCTTTTCAAGATGTCAGCGAAACCTTATTTTATAATAGAAACTACTTGAAGGAGAAAATCTAAAGGTTTAACAATAGCAAAATATTTAAATAAATTAAACTGCAAGCATAAAATGGACCACTAGAACCATTAAGCAGTCATTTACAATTATGTTTTTAAAGATTTTTGATGGTATGGGATAAGGCTTGCAAATGGAAGTGAACCGAATAAAGTGAGCTACAGACGTTTATACGGTTTGATTTTGTACAGTTTGATTTCCAGTTATATAAAGGGAATTATACATATTTACATAAAGATATATCAAGCCATTAACAGTGCTACCTTTAAGTGATTGGGTGTTAGTTTTCATTTCCTTAAAACAATTGTGAAAATATGTTACTCATAAAATCGGGGTATAAGGTGCTCATTTCTTTAAAAATATAGAAGACATTTATTTATACTTGAGATATTTCTATATAAAGATTAAAACTTTACTTGCACACTGCCCTGGGCAAGGAGTTCTGGCCAGGCCAGCCTGCGTGGCCCCTCCCATGCCTCTGTCTCTGCCCCAGTGCAGGATAAGGACAGAGTGAATTAGTAGGGAAGAAAGATGAACATATTCACAATGGCTACTTAACTCTGGCTTACAGATTCCCAAGCCATGAAAATAGGAGATAATAATGTTATTGAATCAAAAGGTAAGTTATGTTTGGAACTTTATTGTGAAAACTGATTACCTCCTTTCTCTTTGTGGTGTTCCAGAAAACAACCTAAGTACAGACCACGGCAAAGTGGTGTGCTTGGAAGGAAGGCGTGGTTGGAAGTGGGCTAACACAGCTATGAGATGAATTCTTTGCCTTTAAGGAACCTAATCTAGTAATGTGTTTCATACATTAATTTAAAATTCTAGCTATGTACATTTAAATCAGGATTGAGTTAAACCATAAACTTCAGGTGAAAGATTTGAAAAAGATTTCTCCTAAAAACTAGTGTCTGACTTCCCTGGTGGCTCAATGGTTAAGAATTGCCTGCCAGTGCAGGGGACACAGGTTCGAGACCTGGTCCGGGAAGATCCCACATGCCGCTGAGCACCTAAGCCCATGCGCCACAACTACTGAGCCTGTGCTCTAGAGCCCGTGAGCCACAACTACTGAGCCCACATGCCACAACTACTAAAGCATGCGTGCCTAGAGCCCATGCTCCACAACAAGAGAAGCCACTGCAATGAGAAGGCCATGCACCACAGCAAAGAGTAGCCCCTGCTCGCCACAACTAGAGAAAGCCCGCGCGCAGCAACGAAAACCGACCGCAGCCAAAAATAAATAAATAAATAAATGATTTTTTAAAACCAAAAAAAACTTCCTTCCTTCCTTTAAAAAAAAAAAAAAAAAAACTAGAGTCAGTGGTAATTTAGTTGATTAACGTTATTGTAGAATTAAAGAAAAAAAATTAGTTTCTCTAGCAGTTTGCTTTCTTGAATTTCAGGACTGCTTTCCCCTAGCCCATCAGAAACAAATGTAAGCTACTTTATCATAGGTGGGGCAATGCGGGGGCCGTGTAAGTCACCATCACTGCTGGGAAGCAGCTCCAAGAGCTTGTCCAGAAAGAACTGGAGTGATAAGACTTTTTTAGAATAGTGCCTTTCCTTTCTTGGTCTTGACTGGCATGAAAGAAAATGTTTTCTTTAAAAAAAAAAAAATTAGGCTTTTTGTTAATCTGCTTAATGGTTTTTATTTAATTTGGATTACCAGTTATGATGATGATTCCCACTGTCATTTTCTATTTATTGTGTACTTACTATGTGTCAAACCTGTGCTTGACACTTTACATTTACTATCTCATTTATTCCTTACAGCAAACTGAAGTGGGATGGTCTCCATTTTATAGATGAACTTGCTCAGAGAATTTACAGTGACTTGCCCAAGATTGCACAGATAGCAGCAGAGCTCTGTTTTGAATGCACTTGATACTAGTCTGGTGCCTGCCTCTGCGCTGTACAAACTCTGGACTAAAGTGATTTCTTAATATTTTTTTAAGGGCAGTTTGTATTTTTAGACTTGCATCATCTTAGGAAAAAAAATAGTGTTCTAGTCATTGAATGTCTTACATGGTAGTTCTCTCTGTGTCTTTCCTGCAGCATATGTAGGCAGAAACGTAATATTGACAAGTGGTTGCATCATCGGGGCCTGCTGCAACCTGAACACGTTTGAAGTCATCCCTGAGAACACAGTGATTTATGGCGCGGACTGCCTTCGTCGGGTGCAGACTGAGCGACCACAGGTACTAGAACCTCTCTTTTAAAAAGAGTCTTTTCTAGGGCTGCTAATTTTCCCAAAATACCACATAATTGTTTTAATGGGGCAGCAAGTCATCTGTTTAAAAAGCAAATAATTAAAATAAAACAGAGAAACATTCCTAAAACTATAATTTATTTGTAATTATTGAGTCCTTAATATCAGAAATATGTCCAAAGATGACAATGACACATTGATTATGGGAAAAGAAAATCCAGTGATATTATTCCTAATCTTATGTATTTTCACTGGAGGTGCATCACCAAGCCTTACAAACTATATGGATTTGCTCCTAAAAATACCAACCTTCGAGGGTAAGGAATGAACCTACCAAATTTATACTGAATAGCCAACTTGGGTTCAGCTATTAGTTTACTAACACAGATGCCTTGAAAATAAGCACAGCTTGTGAATATGCAGGTATATTTAGATATTTTCCTGTCTTATGAGAAATTGTCCCCTCCTAATAACCAAGAATAATGGGAAGTATGTATTTGGAGTTTCACATTAGAGTAGGAGATAAGTAAGATAGGGCATTTGGGACTTCCTTTGGACAGAAGACATTCTGATTGAAGTTTGGAGCCTCACTGTTTGGCACACTCAGTATATTACCCACCCTCCTTCCCTTTCCCCAAAGAAAGTATTTTTCAAGACATTTAGCACTTTTGCTTCTTAGCCATATTTTATCAGAAATTAAAATTCCAGTTCTTTCTGGGTTATTGTAATTCTGTAATGTTTGGCCTTTATTATTATTACTATTATTATAAGCAAGTATTACCTCTATAGACCAAAAAGGAAATAAGAACAAATCCAGTATTTTTTCACTATCTTTCTGCATAACAGCAAAACAATTGAAGAGAGAGAAATGAAGCTGGAGTTGGGTTAAGGGAGATTAGAATTATGTGAGCAAGAATATCTGAAGTTTAATACATAATGGTGTGTATGAAACTCTGTTTTCCATTATCTTGCTGATCGTAAGGATCATGTAAAGGTCCTTATTACAGAGGATTCACCCAGACTTTTGGAAACAAAGTTCTTAGGGCAAGGGCCTAAAAGTCCATAATTTTCACAAGTACTCCCAGTGAGATTTACAGTGAGGGAAGTTTGAGCAAAGCTGGTATATGAAGAGTCAAGATCAGGTGAGTGTCACAGCTGTGTGCTCTGTAGGTCGTGTAGAAAGCAGTGTCCTTGGGGTATTTTACTTGTGTTGTCTACTATACTTGGAACTTTCTCAGTTCTTAGAGGCCAAGGTGAAATCTACGAAAGCAAGGTTGAAAACTGATTAACATATATTTTTATATGTAAAATTTTTTGGCTTTTTCTTATTACCAAACTTAACGTATGTTCATTGTAAATTGAAAAAACAGAAGCAAAAATAAGTCAGTGAATGGGATCCACTGCAGGGGCACAGGTTCGATCCCTGGATCCCTGGTCAGGGAACTACGATCCTGCATGCTGCACGGCAGAGCCAAAAAAAAAAGTCAGTGAAAATCACCTGTAATCCCATGACATGGTGATAATCATCTCTACCTGATACTCTTTGCTTTCTGCTGGTCAGTTCTTAATTCTCTTATCTTTTTAGCCCCAGACACTACAGCTGGATTTCCTGATGAAAATCTTGCCAAACTACCATCACCTAAAGAAGACTATGAAAGGAAGCTCAACTCCAGTTAAGAACTAAGAACAATATATGACATCAAGATAACATTTGTCTTTGACCACTGTCTTCTGAAAGAGCCACAGTGTTTATGCACTCTTAGCAGTCTGCGGAATAATGTGTTGACTTTATCTTGTAAAACTGAGTTAGAGAGGAAAGAAATGGGTTTTCATTGTAACTGTCCTCTATAATTTATATAAAATGTATTATTTTCTGATATCCTTGTCCCATTTCTGATAATTTACAGATTTCTTATTTTGTGTTGTTTTGTTATGTAAAATGTTGGCCATGAATCTTAGTTATATAAAAGACTACCCATGGTAAGAAAGAACGTACTGTTATGTATTTATATTCTAGCATTTACTAAACTAAATAAAAATGTTGATGACAGGACTTTCAGTGAATATACTTTAATCAATTTTTCTACTTGCATCAACTCTCCCAAAATAGCCCCTTTAATTTTTATTGTGTACTCGCTATATATTAAAGCTAATGTGGATTCGTAGCTGTTTAAAATTTCAGTGAAATTTCATCAGCTATTGAATTAATTTAGACTTCATTTTGTTTCCAAGAAAAAGACTTGGGTTTTTTTTTCAGTAAAACAAAAGTAATCAGGGAAAGATGTATTCAGTAGAATACAAAATCAAAAAGAATGGTGTCTGATGAAAATGACAAGTAAAATGACCATTGAGTGGTATTCTTAGGTTTCTGAGAATAATGAAACTAGAAGAGATTTTGATATATTTATAAATGTATGAAATTATTTTGGCATATTACTAATCACTAATTATCGACCTTGTCATAATTCTATTTACCTAATTACATAATGGGCAAAATATTGAGGATTTTATTGTAATTCCAAGTTTTTTTAATAATTCAAGTGCATACATTTAATGGGACATACTTTTTAACTTTTGAATCAGTAGATGTTGATTAATACTAAGACATTAAATGCTAAAATATTTTCTCTTGAAACTTTTTTTTTCATTGAAGTACAGTTGATTTACAATGTTATGTTAGTTTCAGGTATACAGCAAAGTGATTCAGTTATACGTATATATGTATTCTTTTTCAGATTCTTTTCCATTATAAATTATTACAAGATTAATTTTTAATTGTGGATAGTAAAAAACTATTTTTGAATTTCTGAAACTGACTGGTACAAATTAGCCTTTGTTCCAGTTGTGAACGACTTGATTTTGGTAAGAATATTCATGACTCAAGTTAGAAAACTGTACTACTACATATAGTGGTTTGAAAAATGAGAACATCACATAAATGTCCTGTTTTTGATAACTGGTCTTTATTCATTTTTCAACCCCTGGTGATCAACTTAGGATTTTGTTGATAATGAAAATTTCTAGATAAAAGATCAGAAATTACAAAACTGCCCTTGAAATACTGTACCAGTTCTGAAATATTATCTCTGGACAGGCTCTGATATGCTAATAAATGCCCTGTACTCCAAACTATACAGGTAGTATGTGAAGACAGCAGTGAGATCCCTCCTGAGGACTTAGTAATAAGATATCCCCAGAGAGTCAGACTAGTTTAATCATCATGTGAGAAGAGCCTCAACGTCTCCCAGGTGCACTGTGGCTTTTAATCACTATTAACTCATCTGAGGAAAGAAAATGTCAATTTACCGAGAGTTTAGAGAAACAAAAGTGACAGTGTGAATATAGTGTTAACCCACGGAGGGGAGGTGCTGAATCCAAGAGATGTGAGCCATTCAGTGACCAGAGGTGTTCTCTACTTCCCGTAGTATCAGTTTATGAAGACTTGCTGTGGCTTGGGAAGAGCATACCTCAAGACTTGCCACTTTGTCCTCTAACTGCAAGCTTTACTGAGCCACCTTCTGATTGCCGATACGGACTCTAAGCTGTCATTCAGGAAAAGGGGGAGCTCTGTATGAGAGCATCAGAATTCCATTCTGCACATAGTAAACTTAGAGAAGCTTTCTGATTTATACATCAGTATCATGTGAATTTAGTTTGTGTAGTTCTGCCTCCATGTCCGTCAGTTTAGTCTGTGAGTTTTGAATATTCTGATAAAATAGCTTATGATCCTTCAGGACAGAGAATCAAAGCCCAGACAGTTTATTGCAGTCTTTACTCTTTGGGGCTTCTCCATAGCCAGGCCCCCAGCCTTCTCCTGGTGACAGTCTCTGTCTCACTGAGACCGCATTCAGTACTCAAACTTCAGCACAAATATTCTAGGCAATTATGCTATGTGGTAGGACAAAGCCTGACATGCTGATGCCATAAAAAGTAGCAACTAAGCAGGGAGAAGAAAGAAACCATTTTATCATCGCAGTTTGATGATAGTTCTTGGGTCAAGATGATGGGTTTTCACCAGGTGAAGTGTCAGGTCTAGAAAGGGTACCTTTTACCCTGCTGTCTTCTTCATCCATTAACACACACTGTAGTGGTTTATCTATGCAGTGTAGAAAATTACCCTAAAATATAGCAGCTTAGAACAACAGATGTGTATTATCTTCTTGTGTGGTTTCTTCAGGTCAAATCTAGGAGCGGCTCAGCTGGTGGTCCTGGCTCAGTGCCCCCTCAGGTTTCACTCAAGCCAGACTGCAGTCATCTGAAGGCTCAACTGGGTCTGAAAGGTCCACTTCCAAGGTGGCTGCCTCACATGGCCATTGGCAGGAGGCCTCAGCTCTGCACACGTGAGCCTCTCCACATGGCTGCTGAGTGTCCTCGTGATGGGGCAGCTGGCTTCCCTCAGCTACCTTCAGCTTCTCCCAGATCCAAGCAAGGAAAGTCCTAGTCTCTAATGTTGCACACCACCACTTCCATTGCATTTTATCTGCTAGAAGCAGGTCCCTAAGTCCATCTCACACTCAAGGGGGGGTGATTAGGCGCTACCTTTTGAAGGGAGGAGCATCCAAGAACTTCTGTTCATGTTCTAAAGCTGCCAGCATACACACGCATCATTCCCACCCGGGTTCCTCCCTAGTACACCATCAGCACCTCTTAGGGGCCCCCATGCTGTGGGGAAGCTTTAGGAAGGACTGCTGTTTATTGATGGGCACACACGTGACATCATTCAAGATCTTCATCTCATAACCTATAAACCCTGTCTTCTTTTTTTTTTTTTTTTGCGGTACGCGGGCCTCTCACTGTTGTGGCCTCTCCCGTTGCGGAGCACAGGCTCCGGACGCGCAGGCTCAGCGGCCATGGCTCACGGGCCCAGCCGCTCTGCAGCATGTGGGATCTTCCCGGACCAGGGCACGAACCCGTGTCCCCTGCACCGGCAGGCGGACTCTCAACAACTGCGCCACCAGGGAAGCCCAAACCCTGTCTTCTTAGACATTTAGATTACTTGTCCTAAATTTATCATGCATTTCATTAAGCATCAGTTTAACTTGTCTAGGCTTAATAGAAATTACTAATGAAAATCTTGAAGGATAAGGATGTTGAATGAGAGAATGTTGAAAATCATACAGAAATGCTAAAGTATGTACTTAGTAAACTCACTGACATTTAAAAAATCTGCATGTATTTGTTAAACTTGTATAGAACCTATTACATGCCAGGCACTGTTTAAAGCAGTTTACACGTAACTTATTAACTACACATCAACTTACTTAATACTCTTAATCAGGTAGGTAATCTTATTACCATTATTTTGCAGATGTGGAAATTGAGGCACAGAGAGGTTTAGTAGTCATCCAAGGTCACTCAGCTGGTAAGTGGCATTTCAGCTCCGGAGTTCATAACCTTAACCCCATTCAATGCTGCCATTTGGAAGACTGGTTAAACCTTTTAAGATAGAGATTCCATAGCTTGGTGAGCTTCCTAAATGCCAGTTAGGAAAACAGCTGTGGATTTGTCTTGCTTAGTTTTTGTTTCTCTTAAAGTTTTTAAACCGCATGAGACAAAACAATAGGAAAATTTCAAAAGAATTGTTTGGTCTTCCCACTGAATTCAGTAAGAATTACCCAAAGAGGGATTCTCATGATAAGGCTACAGGTCATTCTGTCCAAAACTTTGAACTACTTCTGCTTATTATTACTAATTAAGTGTGGTGGTAAATTGTGGTGGTATTTTTATTGTTGTTTTTACTTATAAAAGTAATATAATTTCATTTTAGACATTAAGAGGATAGAGAGGAAATACTTCTAATTCCATGGCCCACCCTAAAGCACCACCACTTTTATCATTTTAGTGTCTACTTCTTAGTGTGCAATCCAACCGCTAATGAAGGTAAATGAAGATAATTTAATCTTAGAACTTTATAATTCCACTGCAGGCCTGCTGTTTTATCACAGGAGGGAAACAGCATCATTTTTTCTGCTTTTGGCTAGCAATTGGGTTCTCCTAGAGAATTTTATTATCCTTAGTAATCCAACCTATATTAAGGCTACTTTAAACATATTTTATTAAACATAAACTAGAAACAGTTCCTCGCCTGCCCCCTTCAAAGGGAGATAGATATATTTTAACGTTTTAGAGAATTTACCAGGAGTAGAACCAGTGACGCTACACACATCCAAATGGGGGTTCGGGCACGGCATCTCCCTCAGAGAAGCATTGCTGGTCCCACCAGGGACCTAGCAAAGAAAGGTTTCTCAAATCTTCGTTAGCATCCCTCACAAAAGAGTTTCCACACTAACTTCATGTGAGTTTGAGGGCTAAGTCTCTGAATTTAGATGTTCTGTTTCTTAAACCAACTCCACTTTCCTGTGATTCAGACCTTTGAACCAGTCTCTCTCTGTTCTCTGTGAAAAATAAGACTGGTGCTCAAGGCCCACCCACGTTTTTTTTTTTTTTTTTTTTGCGGTACATGGGCCTCTCACTGTCGTGGCCTCTCCTGTTGCGGAGCACAGGCTCTGGACGCGCAGGCTCAGCGGCCATGGCTCACGGGCCCAGCCGCTCTGCGGCATGTGCGATCTTCCCGGACCGGGGCATGAACCCGCGTCCCCTGCATCGGCAGGCGGACTCTCACCCACTGCACCACCAGGGAAGCCCCTCAATATATTTTTTAATAGGGGAAAGAATGACCCACACCTGATCCCATACGCTGTCAGCCTTTATATTTTAACTTTATCATAATGCAGTAAGAAAAATTAGAAAGCTCTTTACTGAATTATAAATAATTAAAGTGTGTTTGTGCTGGATGACAAAAAATCAAGTGCATTTGAGTTTTGAATATTGAAATAAGAAGGGGGAAAAGTCATGCTGTAAATGACATTTTGCTTAAATCACCTTCCTCTTTCTGCAGTATACAAGGGCCCCTTCCCTATATTTCAAGCTTTGCATAAAAGAAGAGTCATATTAGATCAGGGGCAAGCATCCATCCCCGCTTCATCCTTCTGAGTAGATCCTCAAATTTTGTTCAATTGTCTACCCAATCCACAAGTAAACCTCAGTCGGTGCCAGTGCGTGTTTGCCCTTTCCCTGGTCCACAATTGCACATGTAACTTAAATTTGCTTAATTCAAGCTCAGGGAAGAACTTAAGAGTTGGGGAGGAGATTTTCCTTCTGCCACAGGATGTGTATAGGGGAATAGGCTGCATCTTTGCTGCTGGCAGCCACCTTACCACCATGAGGGGAGGCAGCAGAATGGAAAGATAGGAAAAATATAGGTGCTCCAAGACATGGCTGAGCCTAACCTTAGAGCCTACCTAACCCTGAACTTGTTAGGGGAGACATTTTCTCATTGTCTTAGCTGGGGTTTCTACTGCAGAAAATACAAAATTTTTCAAGAAATTTTGCCTCAATTTTTTTTCCTTCTTTTTTTTTTTTTTTTTTTTTTGTGGTGAAGCAAGGTACAGCATTTATTTGCAGGACACAAAGCAAGGAGAATGGGCAACATATGCTCAAAAGACCTGAACTCCCTGATGCTTTGGAGCAAGGGTTTGTTTAAGGCAGCATTAGGAGCAAGGGTCACAGGTCATCAGCTCATGGACATTCTCCTCGTTGGTTGGTGGTGAGGTAACAGGGTGATGTTTTGGAAATCTTAATCATCAGTCTTCTGGTTCCAACCAGTCTGGGGTCTACATGCTTGTGGTCAGCATGTAGTCACCATCCCCCACTGGATGGGGGTCTTAGTTTCTTAGTTTATGTCTGAAGCAAGTTCCTGAAGCAACACCCCCCTGTGTACTGCAGACAGCAGGCAGGACATGGTGGCAGTGTTCCCGCCTCATTTTTGGGTGGCCTGCTTTGCTCGTGTAGTTAGCACAAGCCTGGTTCATCTGTTGAGCAACCCAGCACTGCCTGCTGCTGCATGGGTGGCAGATTGAAGAGGGGCAAGAATGAATAAACAGGGCAGAAAAGAAACTTTGTTAACAAGAGATGATGGTAGCTTGGGATGTAGCAATAAAGGTATGGACAAGTGGAAAAACTAGAGAGATTTATGAGAAAAGTGTATGATTCTGTGGTCTTTAATACATTCACAGAGTAATACAATCATCGTGACTAATTTTTTTTTTTTTAACATTTTCATCACTCCAAAAAGAAAACCCCACACCCATTAGCAGTCCTTCCTCCTTCCTTCTCACCTCTGGCCACCACTAATCAACTTTCAGTCTCTGTGGATTTGCCTGTTCTAGACATTTTATGTAAATGGAATCATGTAATATGTGGTCTTCTGTGACTGGCTTCTTTCACTTAGCATAATGTTTTCAAGGTTCATGTAAGTAATAGCACGTATCAGTACTTCATTCCTTTTGATGGCTGAATAATATTCCAGTATATGGGTATACCTTATTTTGTTTATCTGTTCATCAGTTGATGGACATTTGGGTTGCTTCTAGTTTTGTTTGTTTTTTTTGCTATTATGAATAATGCTTGTATGAATATTTATGCACAAGTTTTTTTGTGTGACAAGTTTTTATTTCTCTTATACATACCTGGGAGTGGAGAAGAATTGCTGGTAACTCTATGTTTAACTTTTTGAGGAGCTACCAAACTGTATTCTAAAGTGGTTGTACCATTTTACCTTCCCACCAGCAACGAATGAGGATTCCAATTTTTCCACATCCTCACTAACACTTGTTAATATTTGTCTGTTTTATTTTAGCCATCCTAGTGGGTGTGAAGTAGTGGTATCTTATGGTTTTGATTTGCATTTCTTTGATGACTAATGATGTTTGGGGCACAGATCATGGCTTGCATGCAAAAAGTATTTTAGTAATTGAAAAAAGTATTTTCAATATTATAGAGTGGTTTGTTTTTGTTTTGGTTTATTTGGTTTTTTTGGCTGGGCCACATGACATGTGGGATCTTAGTTCTGCAAACAGGGATTGAACCCTAGCCCCTAGCATTGGAAGTGTGGAGTCTTAACCACCAGACCACCAGGGAAGTCCCATTATAAAATATTTCGATAAAATATACATCCAATAATTTAATAGATAATAATAACTGCATTGAACAGTACTAATTGAGCCATCAGGTAATGAATTAAAGTAATTTTACAGAGAAACACGGGTTTTATCCCTCAGGAAGAAGCTTATACTCGAATTGGGAGGTATAATGAAGCTTATACTCGAATTGGGAGGTATAATGAAAATAACACCTATATATGCACATTTATTAAGGCTTAAATCAAAACACTAATTAACTTGTGGTCCATGGATTATATGCAAACTGTGGGTTTTTTCCTAAAAAGATGGTCACGGTCCATAACTTCTGTGAATTTCTTAAAGAATTCTAACCACTACCACCCCCGCAAAAGCTAAGAATGACTGCTCTAAAATTTTCATTGGGGAAAAAATGACTAATGCATTCTTAATGTCTGCTTCCATTAACATTTCTTTCTCAATGTTAGTTACTGGTTAAGTTATGCATTTTGCTTTGGTTACCATTTGTTCTAGTCAAGGCTTTCTGGGTCACAAGATAAAGATATCACTTCACACTAGTTTAAGGGAAAAAGACTTTATGGAAGGCTCTCGATGTGGCTAATGGAATCCAAGGGCATCCAGCCTGGCTGGGACCAACAGAGGACTGGCCCAGGAAGCCGGCAGCTAGCTTCCCTCGCTCGAGTTCTCTCAAATTATCCGCTCTGCTGATCTCTCAGTGAAGCAACCACCACTGCTCATGTGTGCCCCTGACCCGGCGTGCCTGCCCTCACTCCCTAGTTTCCGCGTCCTCCGTTCACTGCCCTGCAGGAATGCCTAAATAGTGCCTCACAGCCCCAATTCAAAACTCTCAGGATTGAGACTCTTGTTAGTCCCACTGCTAATCCCATCAGCTCTAGCCAGGAAGGCAGCATCCTGTGGAGCAAGTGTGACGCTGCCCCTGGAAAGGGGAGCAGAGGCGGAGAGACACCCCGCCTGCGTCTCCCGCTCCACTCAACTGAACATGAACTTGCTTGTCCGTATGCCTGAACTTCAGGAACTTTTCATTTGTATGAGTCTCTAGAATCTGAAATGAAATACTCTCATTTCCTATGGAGATGATAATCAAGAGAGAAAACTTATTGATCTTTTAGATCAAAATCTCCATTATGTTATCTTTATTGCAAACCAAGCCTTGAGGGATTTGTGTCACTTCCCATGTTACAGTTTCAGATCCTGGCCACCATCACCACCACTGCCACACACACCCACATACCCACTAGCTAAAAAGACAGATGCCTCCTTGAATATTTAGCTTAAAAGTTGTCATGGTTGGCCTGTTGATTGATATCAACCATCTGAAGAGGTGAATCCCAACCTGCAGTGTTGCATATATATTTTATTTCACAAACTCTCTCCTGTTTCCAAGAGTGCTGTGAGATTTGTATGTTTTTTTTTAATGAATTTAAATGAATATTGCTTTGAGAATTAAGTTTGACCATTTTCCAGTATCCAGTAGGCTAATAATGGACGTGGAAGCCCCCATGGGGAATCTGTTCAATTGGACGCACGCAGGAGACCCACCCCGTTATCCACCATTCACAGTAGTGGTGGCTGTCGACACTCCTTTCAGCTTCTGATTCCAGCCAGAGTCTTGCTGTCATGGACTTCACAGGAGGGTCATCATCCCCCCCGATTAGTGAGGAAGTCTGGAAACCATCAGCTTGTTACCTGAAAATTGGGTTTGCCTCTTTTTGGGCATCGAGCCAAAAGACACAACCAAGCCACAGATCAGGAGAAGGAAGGGTTTATTATTACTTGCAGCAAGGAAGGAGAACACTGGGGATCTTTCCGAAAGCAGTGTCTCTCTGAACCACAAAACTGGGGAAGTTTTAAGCTAAGTGTACATGCATATTCATGAAGGGGCTTGAGCAGAGGAGAATTCAGCACAGAATTGGGGCAGAGGTCAACGGAGTCCGAGCTTTAGTTGATTGAAGTCAGGAGTGTCAGGTCATTCCCTCCTCTACCTGCGGGGGAGCCTTCGTTCCTGCAGAACTCAAAGACATTATTATGTATATCCCTTGAGGAAGAACTAGGACTCTGCTTTATCGTTTCACTATTGTCTGACTGCCTTTTCTCTGTTCCTATATTCCTTTGTTCCCTTAGCATCATTAATTACTGAGACATGTTCAAGGGCGAGCATTGTGGCCAGCCTTAGATCCCAAAATGGCTTAGCCCAAAATGGCTTCTTCTCATGTCAGGAAAGCCATTCCTGGTTCTCTTTCTCCCGGGATCCCCTAACCTATCTGCTTACAAGCTCATAGGTCCTCTACCTTGGCTGTTCATCAGCCCCCCCAGGCCAGACCTCATAGTCTCTGAAAAATTTAAAAGCTTTCCAGGTGACACACAGCCTCCAAGGTTGAAGACTGTCACATTTGATGGAATTTTCAGACAAAATGTGTGGCATAAATTGCAAAACAAGGGTAGGGTTGTTTTTTCTGTTTTGTTTTCCCATATTTCAGTTTCATTATAAATATGTCTCATTCAGTACATAAAATTTGGGGGGAAAAAAACATTCACAACCCCAAAATAAGGAGAAAACCACTGGTACCATTTAATCGTATTTTCTACTAATGTTTCCTATCCATATATTTTATATAACTAAGGCCCCAGTGTAAATACACAAAGACTATTTGGTTTTATTTTGTACTACTTGACACTGTAAGGAAGCATTTTCCAGGCAAGGCAGGCAGTATGGTTATCAGAAAATTAGAAGTAAAAATCCTCCCATCACTTTAAGGTCCATCCCTCCCACCTAGCCTCACTAGGTCAAAACAAGAACTCGCCAAAGTTAAAACACAGAAACAGGTAGTCAAGACTTAACTGGTTTTACCTCAGAGCCTCACCGGATAAGGGCTCTTTTAATAACAAAGCTTCCATTTAGGGATACTGAATTGCCTTCCCCTTCAGAGTCTATGGGCCACTTGCTTTGATGTGCAGTTCCCTTTAAACCTTGCTTGTTAGGCACCTGGAAATCCCTGAGAAGATCTTTAAGTCAACAATACAGATTTCTGAGCCTTGACCAGACCTGATGTCCCCTCCCTGCCTCCCCGAAGCCTCTTCCAAAGGCAGTCTGCCTGGGGTGATAATGGCATCCCAGCCCCAAAGGGAGCGTCCATCCCGACTTACCACCACCCAAGTGCCAGAAGGGAGCTGCCAGCTTGAGGTGGCTTTTCCTGCCCTTAAGTGAAGGTGTTCGTTGACCCCCTCAGACTTCTGACAGCTCCCTCAAAAACCGCTTGCCAAGGGCAGGAGTCCTTGTCAATGGGCACCTGTCCTCTCTGGAAATCTGTAAATTCTCTTTGAATAGTTTATATTTCAATTAGGTTACTGTGCATAATTACGGAGGGTGACTCATGGAGAAATGAAACAGAGAAATGATCACATATATGCTATATTTATATGCACACACGTAGACTGTCCATAAAGTACAAGTGTAAAGATTATGTGTACGTGAAAACATATTAAAGGAGAGCGAGCCAGACTTCATTCTAGATGACAATCCACCCCACCTGTCCCTTATGATCCATGGGCAGGTGTGGAAATGACAGAGCCTCCCTCTGAAGCCCCACCAGACAGTACAGATCTTTTTCAACTTACAATGGGGTTACCTCCTGATACACCTATCATAAGTTGAAAATGCATTTAATACACCTAACCTACAGAACATCATAGCTTTGCCTAGCCTACATTAAACATGCTCAGAACACTTACACTGGCTTACTGTTGGGCAAAGTCATCTAACACAAAGCCTACTTTATAATAAAGTGTTGAATATCTCATGTCATTTATTGAATACTGTACTGAAAGTGGAAAACAGGATGGTTGTCTGGGTCCAGAATGACCGTCAGTGTATTGATTGTTTACCCTCACGATCGCAGGGCTGACCCGAAGCTGAGACTCGCTGCCACTGCCCAGTGTCACTGGAGAGCATGCCGCCAGCCCAGGAAAAGATTAAACTTCAAAATCGAAGTATGGTTTCTGCTCACTGCCTATCACTTTCTCGCCATCCTGAAGTCGAAAAATTGTAAGTCAAACTAAGCTGGGGACCATATTCTGTACTTGGTAACAGAGGAAAGGCCTTTGCCCCTGCAGAGCCCAACTCAAGGCTTTCCAACTTTGCGTAAAATACCGCTGTCTTACAAAGTAAACGTGAGCAGAATAGTTTAACAAGAATGGCTGTTGTCTTTCAGGTAAACCATAGATTCTCTAGAAGTTGAGACAAACTAAAGCCTTCACAATCAATCACTCTCTAAAAAATCATTCCAGGGCTTCCCTGGTGGCGCAGTGGTTGAGAGTCCGCCTGCCGATGCAGGAGACACGGGTTCATGCCCTGGTCCGGGAAGATCCCACATGCCGCAGTAGCGGCTGGGCCCGTGAGCCATGGCCGCTGAGCCTGCGCGTCCGGAGCCTGTGCTCCGCAACGGGAGAGGCCACAACAGTGAGAGGCCCGCGTACCGCAAAATTTAAAAAAAAAAAAAATCATTCCAAATATGTATTTCATTCATCAGAATGCTGCCTTTTTCCAAAAGAAATTTGAAGTGGGTTAAGGTAAAGAATGTGTACACATTAAGATTAACAAAGTAGGGGGGCTTCCCTGGTGGCGCAGTGGTTGAGAATCTGCCTGCTAATGCAGGGGACACGGGTTCGAGCCCTGGTCCAGGAAGATCCCACATGCCGCGGAGCAACTAATCCCATGCACCACAACTACTGAGCCTGTGCTCTAGAGCCCACAAGCCACAACTACTGAGCCCGTGTACCACAACTACTGAAGCCCGCGTGCCTAGAGCCCGTGCTCCGCAACAGAAGCCACCGCAATAAGACACCCACGTGCCACAACGAAGAGTAGCCCCCACTCCCCACAACTAGAGAAAGCCCGTGTGCAGCAATGAAGACCCAACGTAGCCAAAAAAAAAAAAAAGATTAACAAAGTAGACATGAACAGAGCAAGTGGGAAAATGAGGCGAAGCAGACATCCTAACCCCGAGAACTAGCTAACCACTGTGACTGCCGGTCAGACTTGGCTTCAAGAGCAAGTATACAAGGCAGTTAGCAGGAAACCTGGAACATGATAAGGGCTAATAAGTCATAGCCAGTATTATTATAATTCATAACCAGTATTACATTTCTCAAATACCCATTTTATTTCATCTCATGAAGTTGCAGCTACATTCATTTTTAAGGCTTTAAAATAATTTTGGAACAAGATGCCATTGGATTGGAATCTTCTGGTACAGTGCAGCACCAAGCTCGCTCTTCTAACTCAGGATCATCTGAGCCTTGCATTTCAGCAATTAAAAAAGAATGATTGGGAACTCCCTGGCAGTCCAGTGGTTGGAACTCCGTGCTTCCCTGCAGGGAGCACGAGTTTGATCCTTGGCCGGGGAACTAATTTTCCACCAGCCAAGCAGCATGGCCGAAAAAAAAAAAAAAAGATTAAACTAGGAATGTCCTTTTCCCATACGTTTAGCTCTTCCATCTCTGACTGGAAAATTTGGAGGCAATAAGGTCCCCAATATTTTGGTCTGCAAAACATCTCTGTGATTCTTGATAGCCATGACAAATAAGAAAAAGGAGTAAGTTCCATTGTTCCCATCACATATAATGGAAGGTTTCAACTATAATAAGACTCTCAAAAAATATTTCTAGTGCAGGTCAGAGAGACACAGAATCGAACCAAACAGGATTTTTCTGTTATCTGTCATCTGGATCTGAGATGCTGCCCTCGAGAACCAACTTGTATAGCCAACGGCCCTAGTGCAGTCCCTGCGAGTCTCCCAGAAATGCCTCATGTTGGGGTCTGGAGTGAGTGTCGCACTTTATACAGCAGACGGTGGCTGGCACCAGTGGCACCATTGCAGACATTAGGAAAACTAGCTGATTCCACCTGGGCACAAAGGCCAAGTCTCTCTTCATATGCCCTCCTATAGCTCTTCCTTTTTGCCTTCTGCCATATCCTTAGGTGAGTCCATCTTGTTTCACCTGAGATGATACCAGAAGGAGGTTTATAAAAGCATTACCTCTCCCCAGGTATCTAGCACAGTGCATGGTCCACGCTCAGTAAGTAAATGAATGAGAACCAAACAACCTCCAAACAAAAATGACCCTAATGGTTTCCAGTTCAGTCCAGAAAAACAAAACAAAAGAACCCCATGGCATTTAAAGAAGAGAATGAGTTGTCAAATAAAATTGTCAAAATGAGACCCCCTAGATTTCACCACATATGCAGCCTCCTGCTTCAGTCAGACCTGCCTGATGCCCCTTCATCTCTATGGTCATCCACCTCTCCTCATCTGATCAGAAACTGTCATCAGCTATTATTATTTAGCAATTCTGTCTTAATGAGATTAAGAAGATTGGAGGTGAGAGGAGGGACAGCAGATGGAATATATTCTATTTTCTGAATTGATAAGAAGAGAAAGGAGGCAATGTAGACATGGTCAATTTCCATCATTAATCAAATAGAAAATACTAATTTCCTGAAAAGAAAATTTGTGGGTTCAATGTCTCTTTACTTTTTCTCAAAAAATCTGCATTTGGTCCCAACCCACCAAGGTGAATGTAATTTTCTTGGATTTATCTCAGGCGAAAAACTACCCTATCTCGCTTCGTTCACAGTTAAGAACCTCTAAAAGCTACCTCCTGTCTATTGGAATTTTTATTTAACCAAAGGAATAAGCATTAATACTAATATATGTGTTGTTTACACTGTGATTATGCAAAGCGGAGAAAGTAAAAGAACAATTTGACTTGTAGAGTCTTTACATCATTGTTAAATTCTCCAACCCTGTCCCATCACATCCCCACACTAAAAATCTTCAGAGATGATTATCAAACTTCATACATGTACTTTAAAAAGTTTGTTTGCATTTATAGAACATGATTCCACCTGTGATGTGAGCCTAAATACACAAACCCTATTTCACTATTAGGATTGTTGTTTGTTTCTTTAAGTAAAATTTCCAGCTGACACATGGTAGATGTCAGAGGTGCTTAACCATGAGGGCAGCAGCTGGCGGCCAGGATTAGAACATGCCACGCTGGTCTTCAGAGAGCGAGGGGAGAGCCTTTTTCCCCTGACTGCTGAGCGGCGGGACCTCCATCAATCAGCCCAACACCCAATCTCTCAGCTTACAATCGACAGATTCTTAAGAAGTTTTTTCTTGCTTTTCTCCTGGAATGTTCCTACCCCAAGATAAAAGCCACGCTCAGAAATATCGCTACATGCTATCTACGCTGATTTTTTTTTTTTTTTCAGTGCAAAGCAAGGAAGAGTGGCGTTGGCCCAGTAGTCCAGAAGCTCTTATCCGAGAGATGAGTGAAGGGAGGTTCTAAGACCCTCCTTGTTTTACCTCTGATCCCAGAGGCTTGAGCCCCCAAAGGTCAAGATGGTGGCCTCCCTTAGAGCCGTGAAGGATGGGCCCGGAGAAAACTAATCTGGGCCTGGATGCAGAGAAGTTAGTACACGGGTTGGGGCACGACAGTCCAGGTTGCTAGGGCTGACACCCCGTCCCCCGCCCTCCTCCCCACCCCTCCCGCCCCATTCCCCTTGCTCCCGCTCTGCCAGCCTCCCCTCACTGGCTTCACTGGTTTTACTTGCCCTTTAGCCAGCCCAGTCCGTCCCACAGCAGACTCCCAGCCTCTGTCCTCTCCTCGTCCTCTTCATACCCGTTTCCACTGGCACCTCCTCCTCGACTGCTCCATCCGGGGCCCTCTGTGAGTCATCTCACCCATGCCCCTGGCTTCAGCTGCCTCCAGTCTGCTAATTGTGGCCCGGATTTCCAACCTGGCTATATCACCTGATATCCAAGCTCCGGCCGTCTTCTAGAGAGCACCACCCGATGGCCTCCTAGCCCTGCATTCAACGTGTGCTTCCACCTGACCAGCCTCCCAGAGGTGCCTCACGTGGGTGGTCTGGAGTGAGTCCCACTTGATTCCGTCCCAGTTTATACAGTGGCTGCCACCAGTGGCACTATTGCAGACGTTAGGAAAACTAGCAGATTCCATCTGGGCATGAAGAGCAAGCCTTTCTTCATGTGCCTCCTGTGGCTCCTCCTTGTAGCTTCTGCCAAATCCCCAGGCAACTGCATCCTTAGAGTCACCTGAGATGATACCAGTTTATGAAAGCATTACCTCTTCTCAGGTATCCAAGTGCATGGCTTTAAGGACCTGTTCTCCCAAACTAGCAAACTTTCTGTCATGCGTTATTCCTTCCTACACAGTCACCAGCCAGCTCAGCTCAATCCTATCTCCTAAGTATTTCGAGACACTGTCCCTTTCTCTCCGTCCCACCCACCGCCTGAAGCAGGCTTCATCACCTTCATCCTGTAACGGCTTCCAGATTGCTTTTCATCACTCTCCCGTCTCTAGTTATCTTCCCAAAACACAGAATCCACCATGCCTCCACATGTTCGATGACTTCCAGTCTCCAGCCACACCCCGTGTCTCCCGGCCCCAGCACCCCACCCCCCTGCATGCCGTTAGTCACACTGTCTCCTCAGCTCGGAATGCTCTTGTCTCTGCCTGTCAAACACCCACTCACCATTGAAAAACCCCGTTCATCACAAGCACCCCCAGTCCCTTGGGCAGAGTCAACAGCTCCATGGGCCCGTGGACCTACCTCCTGGAGCTCAGGGCTGTTCCCTTCCTCACTCACTACCTACCCGACTCCCAAGTGCGATGCTTCAACGGGCCAGGTGCTCAAAAATGCCTGCTGCCTTTGATTCCACCAGAAAAAGAAAGCTGGAGTCACAGATCGGTTTCCTAACAGTCTCATTACATTGTCATTCTCTCCTGTCCTCACAACAGATACTGTTTACATGAGAATCTAATCTGCTGGGTATTTATTGAAGAGATTTCTAGAAGCAAAGAACAAGCTCTTATGAGGAAACTCTCACCATGGAAGCCTGTTCGGGAGGTAACAGACACCAGCCCCCCCTGGGAGGGGTCAGTCTTTACCTGGATAACCCGGAGCATGGCAGGGGAGGGCAATGAAAGGAGGAAGAAGGAAAATTTGTTTCCATTAAAAGGTACCGGTGCTGTAAAAACTCCCAGGGTTAGAACCCCTATCCCCGTAACAGCATAAGAATTCCTCATATGTGTCTAGGTGTACAATTCTATTAGACCGATAGAGAAGTAATGGACTTAATAAACTGCAAAGAGCAAATGACACTATGTGATGATCAGATAAGGACTCTGGGGGTGGGCAGGCTGGGCTGACTCTGCTCTGCCCCCTCTCTGATCGGTCTCTTCGCCTCCCCGACTGCCGGCTTCCCCACTGTTTAAGGGGAGCCTGGCAGAGGCTGGATCACGGAAAGCCATGGAAGGCTGGGGAAGGGCTGGAGGGGGCAGAGAGGCCAGTGAGGAAGAGACGGAAATGTCATTTGGCTTGTGGGACAGCAGGATAATGTGGCACCTTCTCTCCATCGCTTTCTCCCCTGCTGGAATCTGGGCTCTGGTTGCCTCTCTCCTGGACTGCTTTCCCTGGTGACTAAGCTCAGTGTCCCACCGCCACCCGTGCCCGCCATCACTCTGGTCACCAGGCTGCCACCAGAGCAGTGTCTCCAAGGGGCTAATGTAACCTTGTCTCTCCCTTGCTTCCCAGGGCCCTCTGCTATTACAGGATTAACCCACGTGCTTCCCAGTCGTAATCCCTGCCCCTCTTTACCTCCCATCCCTGTTGATGGGTCTCGGCAAGTCAACTGTTGCCTCTGTGTACTGACTGGCTCTGCCCTTCTCTTTGCTTGGAATCTCCCTTTCAAGATTTAGGTCAGGTGTCTTGTCTTCAAGGAAGACGTATATACACTGTTGACCTAAAACAAATAGAGTGCCAGATATTTCTCCAACAAAGATGGGTTTATTTGGGATCAGCAAAGAATTGTGGAGGGCAGCAAGACACCACCCCAAAATGCCTCTTTGTCAGGCAGATTATTTCAAGCTGAGAACAGTCAAGGGCCCCAAAACTCAGAATCCTTGACCTTCTCCCTAACTGCCTAAAGGAGTTTGCATAGCGGGCCTGTTCCCGGAACAGAGCTGTCACCAGAGACATCAGCAGAGAGCACGGGCTGGAGTGGTGGGGGAAATGCCTAGAGACCCGAGTCCACGCTGGGTCCCACTGTCTCTGCAGGCCCAGCAAACATTTATTTACTAAACATTTGCTTTTCCATCTCCATGTGCATTGCCTTCCTCCCCTTTGAAGTCCCAAACCACTAGCCCCAACATCCTTTTTTTTTTTTTTTTTCCCCAACATCCTTTTTTGTCTTTAGCTGAAGATGGTACTTAAGGTGAGGGCTTGGGTCATTTTCATGAGTTACTCAGTTTTCCTGGGTCTCTCCCATGTATACATGTTACTGGACTTCTGTTTGATTTTCTCTTGTTAATCTGTCTCATGTGCATTTAATTCTTAGACCAGCCAGAAGAACCTAGAGGGGCAGAGGAAAATTTCTTGCTCCCCAGCAATTGCAGTTTGGGGTCTGCAGCCATGGTGAGCCAGGGGCAAGGGAAGGAGATTGCTTTTATGGGGCAGGGAGGAGAGAAGTTGGGGAGCTACAGTAAACAAAGAGTCTATGGCTTTTCATTGGCTGAGTGCTAACCAGGAAAGGAGTCTTTCTTCTTCCTGGTGGGCTCGGCTGTCATCACAGGCCCTGAGATCTCCCCTTTCTGGTCTCCCAACTCCATTTAAAATAAATTGAGGGGGACTTCCCTGGCGGCTCAGTGGTTAAGACTCCAAGCTTCCACTGCAGGGGGCACGGGTTAGCTCCCTGGTCCGGGAACTATGATCCCACATGGCACACAGTGCCGCCAAAAAAAAAAAGGAAATAAAAGAAATTGAGGTTTCTATTTATTAATTTTTACAACATCGACACACACAGACACACTCAGACACGCATATAGACACTCTCAGACACACATATAGACACACACAGAGATACACACACACACCCCATACTGCACCATACTGTAAGACTGGGCTAAATCCCTTCCCCGGGCTCTCCTAGCACCCAACCTCTGTCACTGAACTGACCAGCTTTTACTGACAAATCTGTCCTCCTATCTCGATGATAAACCCTTCCGGGTCAAAGACCATGTCCTTCGCAACTTTAGCACCCTGCTTTCCCCACGCTCTATCTGGTTCAGAGTGGGCCGTCAATAAAGCTTTGCTAACTGAACCCAACCATAATTCAAGGCAGGCTGGAGGGACTGGGAAACGGAATGGCTTCCAGGGTGACCGAATGTAAAATTGATTCCCCTCTCCGAATCCCTGGGCAGACTGCAACCTTTCACAGCAATGGACAGTATCACATACCCTCACCCTTCAAGTCTTATCCTTGCCCCTTAAAGCACACATAAAAATTGGACTCCTAAAACTCAGCCATTCGCTGTTGAATTCAAGGCCTTTCTCCAATTTGAGATATTCCACAGAAGAAATCGAGCCATTTCTAGGTAGCCGAAAGGAAACAGAAAAGAGACTGACTTAAAGCTTCATTCAGCTCTCATGTCGTTTCCCATTTATCTCCTATATTAAAACCTTTTGAACGCGGAAGCTACATCTGATTTCTCTTTCTGTTTCCCACAGCTCCTAGCAGGATGCTTTGGATATGAATGGCAAAGCGCTGGAGGAGAAGACAGGATAGGATGGACGTGGGCCCTTTGGATTTGCCAGAGGAAAAAAATAACGTGTAACTTGGAAATGTAATAAAACCTTCAAAAGTACGTACCACAACCTATGTCCATTGCAGGAACTCGGCTGTGTTTCTATCCATTCCACGCAGTCTATGCACCTGAGTCGTCTGCTCACCTGTGTCACATCACGGCCACGAGCACAGGCTTTGGGACCACACAGCTCTGGGCGGAATCCCAATTCTGTCACCCACCAGCTGTCCACCCTGGGGCTCAGGGTCCTCACCTGTAAAGAGACGATGACACACCTCACAGGGAGGGTCCAGCACTCAGCTCGGTGCCAGGCACATAGGATGTGCGCTATAAACAGTCGCTATTTGATTGTTGTGGTTGTTATTGTTATGTGGGTCCTCAGTATATTTGAAATGAGAGCAGGGATTCTAAATTAGAGCAGGACACTATTCAAATATTGGTAGAGGTTTGGCAGTTTGGAGAGGTATAATGGGAGATCATAATGAGATGATCACACCTGAATATATGTAGAGACAAACAACAAATTAGTTAAGAAACTTGTTAAAACCTAAGACCGGCACTAAGCAGGGCACTTCCTTGGCAAAACAGGGCAGGTGGGGAGGAGGGGGGTCCAGCTCAGCCCGCCACGTGGAACAGGACAGGGAAGGCACGTCCGGCCACTGACAGAGTCTCGGGTCTCAAACCTCATTTAGGTCCCTGGTAGCAGCAAGTTCCCACCTGGAGAGGGGGAAGCAGCCCAGGACATCCAGGGATCAGGCGGTCCTGAGTCTGGATCTTAGATGCCCTGTCCAGAATTACAACTGGAGCCACACAGATGCCCTGTCCAGTGGTGATGAAGCCCTGGGCTTCTCTGAGGCTCTGGACACCCCATGGGATTGGCCGCCAAGCGCAGCTGGGACCACGATGTGAGCCCAGGGGTCAGCTGGGGGTCCAGGGTCCCTAAACCCACAGGTATGGGGGGTGGTGCTTAAGCTCTGTAGTCCTTTCCTGCCTGAGCGCCAAAGGAACCTGCACTGAGGGGTGAGCATCAGTGAAGCCAGCGGTCCCAGCTCTGAGCAGCTGGTGGAGAAAGAGTCAGGAATATGGGATGCAAGCTACATGTCCTGCTGAATTTAAATAGGTTGAATTATCCATCGTCAACGTTGGTCGACTTTTTTCCTCCCAGAAGCGTCTTTGCACCAAGGTACAGCTACCTAGCCCGCTGACAGGCACATACCATTAACTTGCAGATATTTTTATTTATTTATTTTTATTTTTTTTAATTAAAAAAATTTTTATTTATTTATTTTGGCTGTGCCTCACAGCTTGTGGGATCTTAGTTCCCCAACCAGGGATTGAACCCGGGCCCTCGGCAGTGAGAGCGCAGAGTCCGAACCACGGGACCGCCAGGGCATTCCCTGCAGATACTTTATAATAACATCATCCATCATTTACATGGTGCCTTGCAGACTCCAAAGCACTTCCATAAAAACTGGGCTCGCTCATTCCTTAGAATAACCTCTGAGGTAGAAAGGGAGGTGATTTTTATCACCTCAGAGAGATTTTGATGCCTGAGAGAATTTGAGAAGATGTCATACAACACTTGACTTGGGTCTTGGAAGGAGGAATAGAAGTTTGCCCAGCATAACTGAAAGGTTGCTTCTTTCAAAGGTTGCCAGCTCGTCTGCCCAGCCATTTTAATGGTGGGCTGAGAGCAGGGGCGACGTACTGCTTCCAGTAGAATATCCTTGTGGGACCAGTGCCCTGGGACTCGCGTGTGACCTACAATCTCAGTTTTAATGTAACTCTTCCAAAGCAATTAAAAATACTTTACCCACAGATTGACGTTGAATTCCCTTCCCTGTACCCAATTAAAAAATAATGATAACAGTCTTATTAGATCTAAAATAAGCCCAGATTAGAAACAGCCTGTTTAAAAATCAATAAACTTTTCTTAATCCCTGCAGTGGAAAAAGAAAGAGGCTCCTCTCTGTCTTCCCTAAAAAGTCAGTATTTACACAAAGCATTGCGTTGCCGGATTCAGAGACGCAGAGGTGCCCGAGCGTTCACCCAGCTGCCGGCACCCCCTGAATCCTGCGAGACTTATTTGGCTATAACTAATCTTGGCTCTAGGCTTGCTTACATTTTTGGGTGACCCTTTTGCCTGGAATGTTTCTCAGTGTTCTCATTAGCGCTGTCTTCCCAGCCCTGGACCTCGCTCTCCTTTTGTTGCTGTTACTGTCTGTCCTGCCATTAGTAATCTTGACTGCTCCCAGCAGCCAGGCCTGGCGTGTTCCCCATCACGCTGACACTGTTCCCGCACCAGACCCGGGCCCGACTCCTGCTCCCTAACCCTGTCCTCACAGCCAAGCACCTCTGCCGCCCTTCCTGTGTATTTACAGTTGGATTTGTTGTTGTTGTTGTCCTTTTTCTAATTATAAAATATATTTTATGCTTCTTATAGAGAACTATAAAGAAAGATATTAAGAAAACCCTCATGATCTACACTCAGAGTCAGACACCGCTATTTTTCTAGCATAATCCTTATTTAAAATATATTTTATTGTATGTTTCATTCAGAAAGTAATACAGGGACTTCCCTGGCAGTCTAGTGGTTAGGATTGGGCACTCTCACTGCCGTGGCCCAGGTTCAGTCCTTGGTCAGGGAACGAAGATCCTGCAAGCCGTGTGGGACAGCCAAAATAAAAACGAAGCAACAAATAATAAATTAAAAAATAAAATAAAAATTAAAAAATAAATTAAAAATAAATAAAAACCATTTTATTTCATTTTTATATAAATTTTAAAATATATATAAATAAATAAATATTTTATTTATTTTTTTTATTTTTATATAAATAAAAAAATACTTTTTTTAAAAGTAATATATCTCTTGATATGATGTGATGAGAATGGCACTTAACTTTTGTGGTCTTTTCCCCCAAAATTCATAATCTCAGTCTAGTCATGAGGGTAGACTTCAGACAAACCCAAACTGAGGGATACTCTACAGAATATCTGACCGAGACTCCTCAAAACTGTCAAGATCATCAAAAACAAGGAAAGCCTAGCCTAACAGTCTAGAGGAGCCTAGGGAGACACGATCATTAAACATAATGTGGTGTCCTGGATGGGCTCCTGGAAAAGGAAAATGACATTAGATTAAAAACTTTAAAGATCCCATAAAGGAATGGACGTTCATTAATAAAAATGGTTAATTGTGACAAATAAGTTAACAATAGAGGAAACTGGGTACTTGACATATGGGAACTCTCTGCATTATCTTTGTAGCTTTTCTGTAAATCTGAACCTATTTTCAAACTTAAAGTTTATTTTTTTCTTCCAGTTTTACTGAGATATAATTGACATTCAGCACTATAAAAGTTTAAGGTGTACAGCATAATGATTTGACTTACATATGTCATGAAATAGTTATCACAGTAAGTTTAGTGAACATCCATCAACTCATATAGATACAAAAGAAAAAGAAAATGTTTTTTCCTTGTGATGAGAACTCAGGATGTACTCTCCTAACAATGTTCATATAGAACAACTTTCATATATAACATACAGCAGGGTTAATTATATTAGTCATACACTATATTACATCTCTAGTACTTATTTATCATATAGCTGGAAGTCTGTACCTTTTGATCATTTTCATCCATGTTTTGGGAAAAAAAATTCGGACAACATGGAAGTGTGTAAAACAAAAGGCAATAGCTCCCTGCTTCCATCTCCTCACCTCACGGTTGGCACCAGCCTTATTTTCTGGAAGTACTTCCTCTTTATTGCACAGTCGAGCTCACGCCGCAGTGCAGTTCTGAATCCTGGCTTTGTTGTTTAGCGTTACAGCATGAGCATTTTCCCATGTCCTTAAGAACTCTTCTTAAAGACAATTTTATAGGTTGTGTGACATTCATTGCACTGTTTTCTTGCCTAAGGTAGCTGTGATCCAGCCCTTATGTTTCCAGGAGATTTGCTTTCATTACCCATGTTTTAGAGTTTCCTCCTGCAAAGAACTGCTCCCTGCTTTCTCCAAGCAACAAGGAAGACAGCAAAATCTTCATCCAGACTCTCCTGGGACCTTCAGAAAACTTGTTTAGTCCAACATGTTTCAGCAGAGTTCGGGTTTCAAGACTTTCTTTTTCACAATCTCTTCTTTTGCCTTTATTTCTCACAATTTATAATCCACTGGGGATAACCCAGGCACTGTCATGGCTGATGACTATAATGTGGACTGTTTGGGCATTAATGTACGGGATTGAATAGCATCCCTCCCAAATTCAGATCCACCTGGAACCCCAGAACAAGACCTCATTTCAAAGCAGGGTCTTTGCAGATGCAATTCGGTAAGATGAGGTCATACTAGAATCAGGTGTGCCCTAAATCCAATCACTGTCGTCCTTATAAGAAAGGCACGTGAAGACAAAGAGATACACAGAGAGGAGAATGCCACGTGAGGGCGGAGACAGATTGGAGGGATGCGTCTACAAGCCAAGGAACGCCAGGGACTGCTGGCAGCCGCTGGGAGAGAGGCCTGGGACAGATGCTTCCCGGAGCCCCCATGAAGGAACGAACCCTGCTGACACCTTCATTTGGGACTTCTAGTCTCCGCAACGGTAAGAGAGTAAATTTCTGTTGTTTTAACCACCCAGGTGCTGGTGTTTGTTACAGCAGTGCTTGCAAACTAATTACAGGAAGCTGTGGCCTCAGAGGGCCACGGGTATGGACAGAGCTCTGGCACTCGAGTGGGGGGAAGGGACAGTGGCTCTCGCTGTGAGGGGCAGTGAGGTATTTGGTGGGGGGGGGGAGAGAGATCCACAGAGATCACAGGTGTCAGGCATTGAGCAAAGTTCTAATTGAAACACAGGTGTTTTGTGTCATTTCCTTTCTCCACCATCCTCCCCACCTGGTGGCCATTTCTCTCTGGTCAGACAGAAAGAGGCCCACAAAAATCCCTTTCCTCCCTTATATCTGCATCCATTATTTTTCTAGAAGATATAAGTAGCTGTCTGCCAGAATATGCCTTAAATATCAATACACAAAGCCTCCAGGTTGCAAACCAGTTTCATTTCAAAGCTTTGGCTACAACAGGATAAATTACTTCAGCACTTCGTTTCTTATACATTATTTATAGTGAATTTGCTTTGACAGCACACGCACACCTTAACCGTGATCGCTCTATGGATTCTCCACTTTTTCGAAATTGAGCTTATATTACTCTCATACAGAAAATATTTTTATAAAACCTCCTTTAAAAGAGTGGTGTTGTATCTGCCGTAAAAAACTGATTGCTGATGGAGAGATTCTCCTCAGATAAGAGGCTGAGGCTCAAGGTTGGCGGGGAAAATGTGAGCGGGATGTTGTCAACAACTTTTCAATGGGCGAGACCTGGGGACCTCTCAGGGGTCCAGGGAGTAACTGTCTTTATGGGGCTAGGAGCTGCCAGGAGGTCCTGAGATGCGTGTGTGGTGAGGAATAAATTCCTCCTGAAGGGCTGGGGTAGGGGTGGTGCTGGAGAGCAGAGTCTTGAAGGAGCTTGATGACTTTTCCTACAACTATGGGGTCAGAATGGCAGGAGGAAATACATCTCAGTCTCTCCCTGGGCTGCTGTGAATGAAAATGCAGAGGCAGAGGGAGGTTTGTGGACAGGAGAGAAAGTTCCTGTGGTTCGCCGCAGGAAGGCGGGCCACACCTGCCGAGAGGCACCTTCGTGTCCTCTGAAGGTCCCAGCTTCATTTTACGTGTTGGTCATCAACTGCCGTGTAACTTCGAAACTGTCTTAACACGATACACGTTTATTACCTCGGAGTTAATGTGGGTAAGGACTTCAGGAGAGGAGTAGTGGTTGCTCGCCAGGCCTGGACCCAGAAGCCCCCCACTCAGGCCTGATTCTCTCCTCCACCTTCCCGACCCTCTGAGTGTCCATCGGGGTGAGGTAGCTAGGGGCTACGGAGGCCCACCCGGGGCAATGCTAGCTTCAGATGCAAATCCACAGCCCTCTCAGCTCTGCAGCCTCATTGCTCTGAGCCCTTGGAAGGCTCAAGGGGCCTCCTCCCCGACCCCAAGCCCCCAGCTATCCCCCCAGCCCCACTGCTCGCTAGGCCTCAGGGCAGAGATAGACACTTTGCTCTAGGCAGAAGTCCATTGTTCTCATTACCGGTCACTCTGAATCTTTAGAGTCGATTCTGCCAGTCTTCTGCATCAGGGGGCTGCCAGCCCGAAGTGGGGAGCCTCTCGCCGCCGTGGGGAGGGAGGTGAGGGATGTGGCCCGGTGTTGGGGTCACAGAGCCAGTGATGAGCTGAAGGCCTGGCCGAGCCGGTGGGGCAGCCTCGGACCCCAGCGAGCCCGGCCCAGGAACGGTCTGGGAGGACGCAAAAGGAGCGGGACATAGACCTGGAGGACTTATCCTGGCCTTGCTTCCCGCCCAGGTCTGAAAGCCTGGCCTCGGGAACGAGGGCCGACAGCTCCTTCCCCTCCTTTTTCTAGCAGCTGGAAGCAAGGAAAAGCACCTTTTCCGTGCACAGAGATGCACGGCCATCAAAACAGATTGCAACACTTTGCTGGCAGAAAACTAAGGCCCCCGACGCAAAAAAAAAAAAAAAAAAAACAACCCACAAAAAGCAGCTCTGCACAGTCCGCTCAGGGAAGGCCACCCTCTTGCTTCCAGTACTGCTGGGCGTCCGGATGGCAACCTGGGGAGGACGCAGGTGCCCCGTTTAGACCTGCCCACTCGGGGCGGAGGATGGGAGTGGCTAGTTACCAGTTCATCAAGTATTTTAAAAATCATCTCAGAAACCGGCTCTTTTGTCATCTGCAGTAGCCAGGACAAGAGTTATAAGGAAAGGGTGGGAGAATTGCTAGGAATGGAGAGAGCCTACCATGTACCATCTTCCCTTCAAGGCTTAACCTTGCCCTCCTCCCCCCGCCCCTCCAGGTACAGACCCTCTCCTAAGGCCCTCTTCCTTCACCTCTCCGGTCCTGTGGTTTCCTAGACGCTTTTTATCTGGGCCAGTCATTCAGATGGTTAGTCATATGTTGTGTTAGAGATCTGTAGTGGCTTACAAAAACGTAAAGAAGATTTTTAAAACTCAGGTATGATATTGGCACAGAGAAAGGCACAGTCTTATCCAGTTGCTAAAAGGGGGCCAGAAAGTTTCTCTAAGTCTCTTTCCGGAGGCCGAAGTTAAAGGGCAAAGGATCATTGCAGGGACTGCACAGCGTCTTTAGGTGCAATCTAACTGGTTTTTAGGAATAGAACATATTCTCTCAACACTGAGAACAGAGAAAAATCTCCCCAGCGGGTCCAGCCAAAGACCTCGGTGTACCGTCTCATCCGAGAAAATGGCTCATCTCTTATGACAGTGGGGGGTCTTGTTTGCTTGCTTGTTTTGGCCGCGTTGGGTCTCCGCTGCTGCGCACGGGCTTCCTCTAGTTGCGGTGAGCGGGGCTGCTCTTCGTTGCGGTGCACACAGTGTGCGGTTTTTGGTTTGGTTGTGGTTCTTTTTTTTCAAAATCAAAATCACAAGTTGGCTCAAATAACTTACTCCTTTGGTAGAAATGAGAAAAGCGTAAGTCGATGCAAATGGACAAGAAAGAATTACAGAAGGAAGCAGAGGGTGCAAGAGGCTTTTTTTTTTTTTCCCATAAGAACAGATTGTTTTACTAAACCTCAGCTGTTGTCCCTCCTTCCCAGTTGGGGGCTGTGACGGGGCCCTTGCTGCCGCCTTCCTGCATTTGCTCCTTAGCCCCCCACACCATTTCCCTGGGTGTTGCTAGGTTTCTTGTCCCTGTGCTCCAGGTTAGGGGGTCCTCTGGGGTCTGACTGTCACCAGCCCCTTCCTCGCCCTCCTCTATACATAAGACCTAAGGAAAGGGTATGCTGGCCTCTGGCTCCGGAACTTCCACACCCTTGTTTTGTCTTGCTCTCTTCTAGCAGCTGGTGCTCGCTCTGCAGATTCAATGTGCAGAAACTCCTGCTGGGCTCCAGCCAGGGTAGTCACACGCTCAAAACGGGGGTCCAGCTGGGCCATCAGACTGTTCAGGTGTTGCTCTGTCTGGGCCAGCTGTTGTGTCAGCTGGGCCAGCTGTTGAAGAGGCATTTTTTATAAACTTAAGAGCAAGGGACAGAAACGCTAAAAAAAGAAACCTAAAATTTCCACACCAGGAACCATGTCTAAAGTTTGCTCCATCCCCACTACAGCACCCATCACACTGAATGGTCCAGAGTAGTTCCAAAAGGTTATTTATCACAAGGTGTTAGCCCTCTAATTTGTAACTTTCAGTATTTAACAACTGCTTCATCTCTTCTTCCCTGGAGTCACAGCCTGCGCTAGGCTGCAGTGTTCCAAATGGCCAGCAGGCGTCGCCAGCTAACACGATTCTGAGCAGCCAGAAAACGCAAAGTTCATTCTCTCTACTTGAAAACTTTCCATGGAGCCTTAATGTGGGCAGTGTAAAGTCCAAATTCCTATCCAGGACACCCCAGGCCCTTCAGATTTAATCCAATTCACTTTTTATGGCTTTCGTTCTTACCAATTCAGGCACCCATTCAATCAATCAGGAAAGGCTTATTGAACACTTGATTTTTTATCAGGTGCTTTTCTGGGACCTGGAAATAAAAAGATAACAGATTTCATCTCTGCTCTGGAGAAGCTCACTGCCTACCCCACCTAGGAAAACAGTTTAGGGCTAAGCTGCTATGTTAAAGAGACATCTATCTACACTGACGTACACACACACGGTGGCTTAAAGAAAATTAAATTTATTTATTTCTCACACCAGAAACCAGAGTGGTCCAGACTGGTCAGCTGGGGATCTGGCTGCTTCCCATCTCGTTGTGCGTCATCATCCGTAGGATGTTGTCCTTAGTTGCACTGTCAAAGCTGGGTCATGACAATATCCAAGCTTCAGCCCGGGAAAGGGGAAGAGCAAAAGAGGAGGGCAGGCAATTTCCTTTTAAGCAGGAAACACAGAAGCTGCACCTACCCTTTGATTCACATTCCAGGGCAGGGACCTAGTCATGTGGCCACATCTAGCTGCAAGGAAGGCTGGGAAGTGTAGTCTTTATCTAGGCAGCAGCGTGCCCAGCTAGCAATGAGTTGCAACTACCCGTCTGGTCAGAAAGCATCTCTTTTTTTCATACAACCTAACTTTACTTTTTTTTTTTTTTTTTTTTTTTTTTTTTTTCTAACTTTACTTTTAATGGATTCGAGAAACAATTTTTGTGTCTTCTACATTGCTGTCAATGGTAATTGCACTGTCGGGGTTTAGGGATGCCGGTTCATAGAAATTTGTGGTGACTAATAGCAATTTACTATGCACATTTCATATTTGTGAGACATATCTATTACTGCCCATCAGAGATGATAAAATCTTATCACAATGACAACTGAGTTGATAAAACTCAGTGAAATGCAACTTAGAATCCAGTTTATTTTTTACTCATGAGAATATGACATTTGAGTCGGCTTCTTGAGGCTGGTCAGGTGGGAAAGGAGGAAGAACATTCTAGAATGTGACTAGCATCTGTAGAGGCCTGTATTCATGGCAAGGCCAGCTCTATTGGTACGTTGGTTATTAGGTGCGGGTATGTGTGTGGGGAAGGAAGACAGGAGAGAAACTGGGAAAATAGAGTAGAATAAGATTGTGCTAAGTTTCTCACTCCAAACTAAGGAACTTGGATTTTACCTGGCAGAGCAGATGCTTGGGGGGTACTCCCCAGTCTAGGAGCCAAGGTCAGGTCCCAAACTCTGTCGCTGTATGTGGGTGGGCTCCAGGCAGCCAGTGTACAGTACTTGACCTCACTGTCTCATTCACGAGACAGTGAGCGGAGATAACGTGGTAAGGGTGTGTGTATGTGTGTGTACGTGTGTGTGTGTGTTGCTTTGTTCTTGTTGGAAAAGACTTGTGTATGTTATGGAATCAATAGGAAGGATCCAGAAGCCAGAGGTTGAGAACAGGAGAGAGAAGGGATAATGGACAGTTTTATGTTCCTCCGAAGGACTCTTGGCCAAGATTCAAGGCAGGAATGAAGGACTTTGCTTTTGTAGGAGGGACGGCATCCCTGCCATAACAAGAGAACACAGAGAAGAAAAGGCAGGCTTTCATCTGGTATTAGGAAGAAGAGGGGGCAATTGCTGTCTCAACCCTTTCTATTTCTCTGTAGAGTAGGAGCAAGATCACCTCCTGAGTGAAGAAATCTGAGGAGAGTAGAGAGGGTTCAAAACCATGCTTGTGAGGATAAGAAAGTGAGTGGACCGGCAAAGCCTAGTAGTGGTACTCAGTAGGTCATCAATTTATGCACGTATTCAGTCAACAAATGTTCACTGAGATCAAGCAGAATGGTAGGCAGTGGGAAATGCAGAGATGAGTAAAACACAGCAGCTGGTGACAGGGCTTCCCCATACGGTTGTACAAGTTGTGCACTGCCCAAACATGCCAGTAAGGGAAGGAGCTTAAGCTGAAATCCAGTTGATGCTTCGCTAGGCACGTCCCACAGCAAATGGGCTACATGTGCCCAGAGGGAGTGCCTTTATCAGTGAACTCAAAGGGCTAACGTGAAAGTTTGAGGCCCTGTTTAAGGGCTAGCTGCTTTAGGTCATGGGAGAGAAGAATGCACTGTAATTAAGAGAAGGCTCTGAGGGCACAGAGGGAAGAGTGACATGAACCAACCAATGGAGAGTGAGCAGGTCCTTGAGGGGATGAGACCAAAATCCTTTCATGTAAAGTGAGCTTGGACATTCTCCTCTGACTCGGGGGCCCCGGGGCCACCAGAGAGCAAGCAGGGGGAGCGGGCAGAGTGGGAGGGAAGGGGAGTCATGGACAGAGGTGAGGAAGCTCATTTCACCATTTCGTCCTGTTTGGCTCTGAAGATACTTCTACTGCATACATGCTCTCTCCCCATCAGGGACACCTAGTCAGGGCTGGAGGTGAATCCACAGAGGAAGGGGGCACCAGGCCCCCCAAGTGTAGCTAAACCTGGAGTGGTAGTATGCAGCCTTTCTCATCAGCCAGTGGCGATGGGCCACCAAGGTGGGGTTGCCGGTGAGGCAGCTCTGCTCCGCAGAGAGTGTTTCTTTTCACGTTTAGGTTGTGTTGGTGAGGACAGGTTTGCCCCATGTTGCTTCTAACTCTGGAGGCTTTCTGGATCCAGGGATTCCGCTCACATATTGAGTCCAGAACCCAAAACACCCTTGCTAGGCCTCTAGCAAGCTGTGTTTTAGATATTTATAAATGATTAATAACATTACATATATTCACTTCATGGAGTAAAAACCCCTCACATTTGTTATCCAATTTGAGATGGGAGACGACTCGGTGAGTTGTGAATGAGCCATGTCTCGGGGAAGGTGGCTGGCTCGTCTGAGGTCACAGGCACGGTTGGTTAACTGGCAGAGCTAGGATGCAAATCCCTGTCTGCCTGATTTCAGAATAACTGCTCTTCTTTTACCCAGAGAAAGGGAATAGTAACACCTGCTTTATAGTTGTGACAATTAAATGAGGAAATCAACACAAGGTGTCCAGCAGAACTCCCTGTGCATAATTCTACATTTTCACTCCCAGAAAGTCTTCTCTCCGTAGCCGTAGTTACCTCTTCTCTCTTTAACCAAGAGTGACCAACCTGCTACACCACAATACAGAGAACACAGGCTGGCTGGACCTGGGCTGCAGACAGCCTCTGTGCCACCCTGTGTTATCACATGGTGCCTGCCTGCTGTTTGGTGCTCAGAGATGGCCTCCTCAGGCCACCACGCGCCTCCTCTGTCTCCTTTCCCAGTAGAAACACAAAAGCTGCGTGAATGCGGAACAGCATTGTGGTCGTGGTGGGGATAGGGTGGGGTTCCAAGGCCGTCATCAATTATTGTCAAAACCCACTTCAACATTGCATTTTAACATGGTGCTTACCGGGCACAGTGCCAGAGACAACAGTCTAGGACAGGCAATGGGAATAAGTAAAGGATGGGAGGGGCATCTCCCGCTATCTCTAACCCACCAGCTATAGGAAGTCCTTCTAGACACAATGGTTCTCAACCTCACCGGATACAACTCCCCCTTTTATAATGAATACACTATATTCTTATCATGAAATAAAGATGTAAACCACTATAACTTGCCTTTGATGGAGTATTGATGGGCGAGGACACAAGGGAGCCTTCTGGGTTGTTGGAAATATTCTATATATTGATTTGGGTGGTAGTTACATTGCTGTATTCATATATAAACATTCATTGAACAAGGGATCTCTCTGTATTATTTTTTACAAATTTATATGAATCTATAATTATCTCTATTAAAATTTAAATTAAAAGCGAGATCCAGGTAAAGTTTTAAATGTGTATTTTGCCATAATTTTTAAAAAACGAGGTGCATTTCACACCCATCAGATTGGCAGAAATGGAGAAGTTTAATAATATTCATTTCATCAAGGATGTGGAGAAAAGGGAAATTCTTCAGTGCTGCTAGGGGCATAAATTAGTACAATGGCTATGGAGGACAGTTCAGTGTTACCTGCTAAGATTGGCAATGTAGATGCCCTGGGAGCCAGCAGTTCTACTCTCACACATGAATAAGAATATATGTACGAGACATTCTTTGAGATATTGTTAGTACTGGTACAATATTGAAAACAAAGTGTTCATCTGTTTTTTCTTTTATTTAAAAATAAAGGGAGGGACTTCCCTGGTGGTCCAGCAGCTAAGACTCTGAGCTCCCAATGCAGGGGGCCTGGGTTCGACCCCTGGTCCCGGAACTAGATCCCACATGCCACAACTAAGAGTTTGCATGCCGCAACTAAAGATCCCACGTGCTGCAACGAAGATCCCGCATGCCGCAACTAAGACTCGGCGCAGCCAAATAAATAAATAAATATTTTAAAAATAAATAGAATTCCCTGGCAGTCCAGTGGTTAGGATTTGGCGTTTTCACTGCTGTGGGCCCAGGTTCAATCCCTGGTCAGGGAACTAAGATCTTGCAAGCTGCGCAGTGTGGCCAAAAATAAATAAATGAATGAATAAATAACTAAAATTTTAAAAATAAAAAATACTGTGCAAAAGTCAACATGGAACAGGAAACATGGATGGAAGTGTTGAATTTGTTTCCGTGGTTTGAGAGACTGTGCAGTGCCCAACAGACACACACATACCATTAGCAAGTAATTGTGGTTATTTAAGAATAAAATCAAAATATTATTTTTTCTTTAAAAAAGATCACATTTCCATGTTGCCTGTCAAAACTGTAGCAGACAGATGATGTACTAGGCCATTAACACATTTCTGTCTATTAAAAAACCTCTAGAGAAGCAAGCAGGTGAGCCTTGGAGTTAGCTCAGTGATGGGGGTCAGTGCTCTGCTAATAATAAACACTGTTCTCAGAACTCTTAAAGACACTTAGGAAGGCACAGCCCTGAGGAGCCAGGGGTGACTGTTGAAAAATACCAATGCAACACTCAAGACTCAGGAAGTTAAGAGGTGATGTGGCACTGGCACAATTGTGGAACCAGGAATTGAACCCATCAATGCAGCAATGTGGTAGCCATCCCCCAGGAATCCTAGTCCCCTGGTATTCATGCCCTTATGTGGTCCCATCCCACAGTGAATCACAGCTGGTCCTGTGGGGCCAGTGGAATATGGTGAAAATGACATCATGTGGCTTTCAAGGCTAGGTCATAAATGGTATCGCAGATTCCACTTTGGTCTCCTGGATCTCTGGGAGATCCATGCACCATGTTGTCAGGACGCTCAAGCAGCCCCATGGAGAGGTCCATAGAGAGAGGAATTTGGGCTCCCAGCTGCCAGTCAGCACCATCTTAGCTCAATGTATGAGCCACAGTGAAAGTGAATCCTCTCACCAAACTGTATACATTATGTTCAGTGTTTTGTATACCAATTATACCTCAACAAAGCTGAATAAGGAAGGAAGGAAGGAAGGAAGAGAAAGAAAGGGTTAGTGTTTTCATTTTCTTTGGATACATACTCAGAAGTGGAATTGCTGGATTATATGGTAGTTCTAGTTTTAATTTTTTTGAGGAAACTCCATATTCTTTTCATAGTGGCTGCACCAATTTACATCCTCACCAACGGTGCACAAAGGTTCCCTTTTCTCCACATCCTAGCCAACAATTGCTATTTCAAGTCTTTTAGGTAATAGCCATTCTAAAAGGTGTGAGGTGATATCTCATTGTGGTTTTGATTTATGTTTCCCTGATGATTAATGATGTAGAGCATCTCTCATGTTCCTGTTAGCCATCTGTATGTATTTTTTGGAGAAATGTCTTTTCAGGTCTTCTGCTCATTTTTAAATCAGATTGTTTATTTTTTGCTATTGAGTTGTATGAATTCTTTATATATTTTGGACGTTAGCCCCTTATCAGATATATGATTTGCAAACATTTTCTCTCATTCAGTATGTTGCCTTTTCATTTTGTTGATGGTTTCCTTTGCTGCGCAGAAAATGTTTAGTGTGGTGTAGTCCCACTTATTTTTGCTTTTGTTTCTTTTGCTTTGGACATCAGATTAAAAAAATCATTGCCAAGACCTATGTCAAGGAGCTTACTGTCTATGTTTTCCTCTAAGATTTTTTTCAAACTTTATGTTCAAGTCTTTAATTCATTTTGAGTTAATTTTTTGTATAGTGTAAGATAATGCTCTAGTTTCATTCTTTTGCATATGGCTGTCCAATTTTCCCAACACCATTTATTAAAGAGACCTTCCTTTCCTCATTGTCTATTCTTGTATCCTTTATCATAAATTAATTGACCATACCTGTGTAGATTTATTTCTAGGCTCTCTATTCTGTTCCATTGATCTATATGTCTGTTTTAATGCCAATACAATACTGTTTTATTTATTTATTTATTTTTATATAAATTTATGTATTTTATTTATTTATTTTTGGCTGTGTTGGGATTTTGTTGCTGCACATGGGCTTTCTCTAATTGCGGCAAGCGGGGGCTACTCTTTGTTGTAGTGCACGGGCTTTTCACTGTGATGGCTTCTCTTGTTGCGGAGCACAGGCTCTAGGCACGTGGGCTTCAGTAGTTGCAGCATGTGGGCTCAGTAGTTGTGGCTCGTGGGCTGTAGAGCGCAGGCTCAGTAGTTGTGGCACACGGGCTTAGTTGCTGTGCGGCATGTGGGATCTTCCTGGACCAGGGCTCAAACCCATGTCCCCTGCATTGGCAGGCAGATTCTCAACCACTGCACCACCAAGGAAGCCCCACCATACTGTTTTAATTACTATAGCTTTGTAATATAGTTTTAAATCATGGAGCATGATGACTCCAGATTTGTTCTTCTTTCTCAAGATTGCTTTGGCTATTCAGGGTTTTTTTTATGGTTCCATTCAAATTTTAGGATTGTTTTCTCTATTTCTGTGAAAAATGCCATTGGTAGTTTTCTGAATTCTTGACTAATAGAAACTGTGAGAAATAATAAGTGAGTACCATTGCTTAAAAAAATTTATTGAGCTGTACACTGATGATTTGTGCACTTTACCATATATAAGTGATACCACAATAACAAAGTTTTAAATTTAATAATCAACTTAATTAAGAATAATAATAGAATGTATTAATTATAACATAAAAGAAATAAAAGGAAAAATATGAACAGTAGTTTTTTTTGTTTTGTTTTTTGCTTTTTGCGGTACGCGGGCCTCTCACTGTTGTGGCCTCTCCCGTTGCAGAGCACAGGCTCTGGACGCGCAGGCTCAGCGGCCACGGCTCACGGGCCCAGCCGCTCCGCAGCATGTGGGATCTTCCCAGACTGGGGCACGAACCCGCGTCCCCTGCATCAGCAGGCGGACTCTCAACCACTGCGCCACCAGGGAAGCCCTGAACAGTAGTTTAATATAAAAATTCTTGGCCATTACAAATCCAGAAGACTTGATTAGTTGCTTAGAAAAATCATCTCCATATATGTGATAGCACAAATGTAAACTGACTCTAGTCTGTTGAACTGGTAACTTAGATAGTACAAGCAGAACTGCCACTGGTGGCTTGATTTTTTCAAAATAGTAAATGTAGCAAATTATATTTTCCAAAAATGGCCCATTTCTTTTCCCACATGCTCTTCCAGAGACTTGACACTGTCCTATCAAGTGATAGAATCTATTGCCTCTCACTTGAAATTGGGCACACCTCTGTGACTGCCTCAACAAAATGATGCTACTTGATTTATGACACTAGGTTATAAAAAGTGGTAGAGTGGCAGTCAGTTTTGGGGATGGTGGAGTAAGGACTTTGAAAATCCACTCTTCCATAAAGGCAATAAGAACACTAAAAAAATTTTTTCAAAATCAACTTTGTCACAAGTTTGGAAATTAATAAAATCTTGCAACAATCCTAAGAGCATTTATTCAAGAAAAACAACTGAATATTGGTAAGAGCAATGAACTTTATGGCATTTTTAACTTGCTCAATTTCCATTCCTTATTTCCAGCTTTGTTATAGTCTTGAAGACCAAGAACTTTGTAACTATTGTAGTTGTGAAAACCAGCAGCATAACAGCAAGTGGAGGGGGCACAAGGAGTTTAGAGGTCTCTTAAATCCCCATTCTCAGAGAATTGTCTTTATTTGACTTCTCTGGTAGCTCCCTGGAAACCACCAAATTCAGGGCTTGTCTTTAGGTCACCAATTCAGAGCTCACTAAATGTGAACAGATTTTTCCAGGGGCATTTGTCAAAAACAATCAGCAGGGGACATCCCTGGTGGCACAGTGGTTAAAAATCCGCCTGCCAATGCAGGGGACACGGGTTCAAGCCCTGGTCCGGGAAGGTCCCACAAGCCGCAGAACAACTAAGCCGGTGCGCCACAGCTACTGAGCCTGTGCTCTAGAGCCAGTGAGCCCCAACTACTGAAGCCTGCGTGCCTAGAGCCCGTGCTCCGCAACAAGAGCAGCCACCACAATGAGAAGCCTGTGCACCGCAACGAAGAGTAGCTCCCGCTCGCCACAACTAGAGAAAACCTGCACACAGCAAGGAAGACCCAATGCAGCCAAAAGAAACCCCAAAAAACAAAAAAGCAATCAACAGCAATTGTTTAATATCACAGCTGCTTGAAGTGGCAATAACAGTTGGAAGAAAGAAAAGGCTGACCAAAATCTTAAAAGGAAAAGCTGTAAAATGAGATGTCCATAAGAAGATTTTAAAAGTTCTGACATACTAATAAAAATCTAAAAGGCCAGAGGCATGTGCAGGGCTGTGCGCATGCCCAGGAGACAGCTGAAAAGACCCTAATCTCTCACTCTGGCTGAACTTGAGGCTCTGCGCAAGCAGGAAAGGAGGCAGAGTTGTAAACTGCTGGAGCATTGATTGTGAGCCCCAACATGCACATAGAAACGCTCAGCAAAGCTGGGAGATGTACTGGTTCAGGGAGTTTAAGAAAATATCTATCCAATCACTAGCTGACCACTAAGCTAAATGAACAAAGAATTCAGTGGCCACACATGACCAAGAAATACAAACTCTACATAATTAGTTCAGGAAAGTCACTAAGCAAACAAATAGCAAAACAGAAAGAGAGAGGAAAAAACAAAATCAAAAACCTTGGAGGGGAGAATCTGATTTCCAGCATTGCTAATTATATTCTTTAAAATGTCCAGTTTTTGACAAAAAATTACATGATTTGAAAGAAACAGAAAAGTATGGCCTATACACAGGAGGAAAAGCAGTTCATAAAAACTGTCCCTTGGGTGTCTATACATCCAAGAACCTAAGCAAGCTCCAAGTGGGATACCTCAAAGAGATCAACACCTAGACACATAATCCAACAATTGAAAGCTAAAGACAAAGAAAGAATCTTGAACATAGCAAGAGAGAAGTGGCTCATCACAAAGAATCATCAGTAAGATTAATAGACAATTTCTCATCAGAAACCATGGAGACCAGATGGCAGTGGAGTGACATATTCAAAGTCCTGGGGAAGAAAAAGGACTGTCAACCAAGAATTCTATGCTCAGCAAAGCTATACTTTAAAATGAAGGTGAAATGAGGACATTCACAGATTTTTTTAAGTAAGAGAATTGTTAGCAAACCTGTATTACAAGAAATGCTCAAGGAGGGGCTTCCCTGGTGGCGCAGTGGTTGAGAATCTGCCTGCTAATGCGGGGGACGCGGGTTCGAGCCCTGGTCTGGGAGGATCCCACATGCCGCGGAGCAGCTGGGCCCGTGGGCCACAGCTACTGAGCCTGCGCGTCTGGAGCCTGTGCTCCGCAACAAGAGAGGCCGCCATAGTGAAGAGGCTCGCGCACCGCGATGAAGAGTGGCCCCTGCTTGCTGCAACTAGAGAAAGCCCTTGCACAGAAACGAAGACCCAACACAGCCAAAAATAAATACAAAAAAAAAAAATGAATAAAATATTACTATAAAAAAAAGAAATGTTCAAGGAGGTTCTCAAGTTGAAATAAAAGGACTCTAGACAGTAACTCTAATCTACACAAATAAAGAACACCATTAAAAATGCCTCTATACCTTTGTGTTCTCTGACCACAATGGAATGAAATTGTAAATCAATAACAGAAGGAAATTTGGAACATTTACAAATGGAAAGAAATTAAATAACACATTCCTTGAAATTTTCTGAGTGGTAGGTGTGAGAGGAGTGTTTTTTGTTATTCATAATAAGACTCTTTCAACCAAATCTGAGTTTATGCTAATGAGGTAACTCTTGTTCGTTCCTAGGTAGCCGAATGGCAGAGGAACAAATCTTGTGATTAGAAGGTTGGACCTCTGGGGAGACTGAGTTAATCACCAAGGGCAAATGATTTAATCAATCATGCCTATATAATGAAACCTCCATAAAACCCCTAGACTACAGGGTTTGGAGAACTTCCAGCTTGGTGAGCACATCAAGATGCTAAGAGGGTGTGCTACCAATGCATCTCTCATTTGGCTATTCCTGAGTTGTATCCTGAGTTCTGTGAGCCATTCTAGCAAATTATTGAGCCTGAGGAGGGGGTGTGGGACCCCACCTCCCAACTTTACAGATGGTTGGTCAGAAGTTTGGGAGGCTTGGACTTGCAGTTGGTCTCTGAAGTGGGGGCATTCTTTGGGACTGAGCCTTTAACCCACCAGGTGTGTGCTAAATCCAGGTAGTTAGTGTCCGAATCAAATTATAAAACACGCAGTTGGGGTCCAGGGAGTTGGAAAATTTGTTGGTGTGGGGAAAACCCTCACATATTTGGTATCAGAAGTATTCTGAGTAAAAACAGATCGTAGTAGTAGGAATTAACTTATCCATTGTGTATTCCTGCTTAACAAGCCATCCCAAAACTTAGTGGCTTAAAACAAAACCATTTAGGGACTTCCCTGGTGGTCCAGTGGTTAAGACTCCATGCTCCAATGCAGGGGCCCCAGGTTTGATCCCTGGTCAGAGAACTAGATCCCACATGCATGCCACAACTCATACCACAACTAAAGATCCCGCGTGCCGCAACTAAGACCCAGAGCAGTCAAATAAATAAATAAATAAATAAATATTAAAACACACACACACACACACACACACACACACACAAAGAACCCACAAAAAAAAAAAAGGAAAAGAAAAACAAACAAAAAACAAAACAAAAAAACACATTTGTTACTTCTTATGATTTTGTGGCTTGGCTGGGTGGTTCTTTTGCTGGTCTTGCCTGGGCTTGATCAAGAAGCTGCATTCGGCAGGTGGGTTGCCTGGAGCTGGAAGGTCTCACTTGGTGGAGGTAGATAGGAAACTGGGTCCTCTCTTTTTACTGGGCATCTGGATTCTGAGAATGTAAGCCCCAGTGTGTGCATGCTTATCCAGCCTCTGCTGTGTCACAGGTCCCATGAGCCAAGCGATTCATAAGGACGAGCCCAAAGTCAGTTTAGGAGGAGACTCTACCCAAGGACATAAATGCCATGAATACCAGTGGGCTTGAATCACTGGAAGCAATCAGTGTAACTGTCTGGAATTTTTTTTTTTTTTTTTTTTGCAGTATGTGGGCCTCTCACTGTTGTGGCCTCTCCCGTTGCGGAGCACAGGCTCCGGACGCACAGGCTCAGTAGCCATGGGCCCAGCCGCTCCGCAGCACGTGGGATCTTCCCGGACCGGGGCACGAACCCGTGTCCCCTGCATCGGCAGGCGGACTCTCAACCCCTGCGCCACCAGGGAAGCCCCTGTCTGTAATTTTATATACATTATTGCTATCCTGACAGACAGCAGGCTGCCACCTAGTTTTTCTTGTCATCTCTTTTTACAGACGGGGATCTAAAGTCCAGAGAGGTCAAGTAACTTATACTTGCCCAAGGTCCATAGCAATTAAGTGGTGGGAAATTCTAATTTCTGATTCCAAAGTCTGTGACCTTCCACTCAATTACAGGCTCCTCCTGGGAAGACCTGGAGTACAAGAACAGATGCAACTCACGAGAGAATTCCACCCCATGCTTTTATTACAATGGGAAGCAAAGTAAGCTTTATTTTTGTTAGCAAGTAATGGAGAAGATGAATGAGTCAGATAATATGGGTGGAGGAGATGTTAAAAGTTCATTTGTGACCTCGATGGCCAAACCATCCCATGCTCTCAGTGGAAGTTTTATGGTTCCTCAACTGTGGTCACTCAATATTTCATACGTAATTCTCAACTGTAGCTCTTTCCTGTGTACTGTTTGGTGTTCCCCATTTATTATGAGCTCTTCTTGGTCTGGGTCCACTTCCCCTTGTATAGTGTCTGAAGCACAGCAGACTCTCAACAAATGTTTGTTGAATGAATAAATGAGGGAGCAGAGGTCAGGGAGGCCACAGATGGACTCTTTCACACTTTGCCAGGGACTCTGGAGAGAATCAATGGCTATCCAGGGAATGAAGCATTAAATGTGATGAACAATGAACTGTGTATTACCTGAATAACAAGCAGGAGTTCATAGAAGCAGATGTTCTGGTTAAACAAATAGGTCAAAATTCAAGAAATTAAAGACTAATCTTAAAATCAATTTGTGCTTTTAAATAGCTTTGTCATATTTTTCACTTAGAAAATTTCTCATTCATTTCAGCCTATTCCACTTGTTAGTTTCATTTTGCTGTGTTGATTTTTTTCCATAGTTTTTTACCAACAATTTCAAAAGTCCCCAGGGAGGAGTCCTACCCCACAGCACAGATTCTCTCCTCTTGCTTGTTCTACTCCTTTCAGCATTGATTTCAAGAATTTAAATTTTCTTCTCCAGTTGGCAGTAAATCGTCCCAAAGAAAATTTGTTTAAAAATGCAAGAGTTGGGAGATTTCGTCTCTAGAGATGTTGAACCATGAAGCGTTTGCACTCTGGTGATACCAGGCCCAGTGAAGGACAGGGGTGAAGCAACAATTAAATTAAAAAATTAACTTTAAAAAAGTAAGTGTAAGTCCACTCACTGAATGTGGCACCCCAGCCGTTTTCAAATGGTATATTTAAGTGGTGTTGGTGGAGTTTTCTAAGAAAAGAAGAACGAATCTCTAAAGAAAGGAAGGAAGGGCAGATTCATATTGATATTCTGAAAAGAACACTAAGGTTTAAAGGGGTAATTTAACATCCGTGTGAAATAGAGAGAGAGTAGAAGTGTGTTTAGAACCATTTCTTAAGTTCATGCTGCGTATGCTCATTCACAAACAGACAGTGCTGCTTCTTTAGTTTCCCCAGTTGTCCTAAGTAAAGCCAGTAAGGGCTGTCCACCGTCTCCTGATCACCTGGGCCGGATATGGTGGCAGGAACCAGTCCTGGTTCCAAATTTTCCTGACCTTCTTTTAGAAGGATCTGCATGCAGCTCGTGTGGATTTTCTCCCTGGGAAACTTTGGCAGGTAGACCAGCAGTCGGTAAAGGCAGAGCTGAATGGTCATGAATTCTGGGAGGCTGGGATAGAATTCCAGGAAGCTGGCATGGATTTCAGGTTAGTTCTGGACTTGCCTTCACACAAAGGAATGTCTCTATGGCGCAATTTCTGGCGACAGTCAGAGGCCTGTGGGACCAGAGCAGGTGTTCTTTATACTGAGAGCTGACACACAGCACACTTAGCTTAAAAGAGCCTCCATATGCTTCATCTTAACTGAGCAAGTAAGACAGGTGTCACTGACCCGAGGTTAGAGAAGACCAAACTAGGACTTCATGACGGCCACACTGGAGGCAAATCCAGGACTAGAACCCAGGTCTTCAACTATTCAACTATCTCTGGAGCCCCCGTTGATCAGGCCTTCAGCCCATCGCTGGCTCTGTGAACTCCACGCCTGGTCACGTCCCTCACCTCCCTCCCAGCTGCCACGACAGACCCCTCACTGTTGGCAAGGGGTGCAGGGGACTGTGGCAGACCGGGTATAAATATCTATAAAGTTACACATTAATAAGACATATACTGAGCACAAAGGATGGATTCCTGCCTCGGAGATCAAGGTGGCCTTTGATGGGCTGCGGGGACCTGGGGGCCACCTCTCTACATATGGCCGTGTTTCAGGGGATGAGCTTCTATGACTCTTGGCTCTCCCTGGCCTGTCACTAAGGTGGTTCTCAACCAGGAACAATTTTATCCTCAGGGGACATTTGGCAATGTTTAGAGGCATTCTGGGTTGTCACAACTGGTGTGAGGAGGGTACTCTAGCATCTAGTGGGTAGAGACTAGGGATGCTGCTGTATATCCTACAACACACAGGACAGCCCTCAGATGTTAGTGGTACAAAGGCTGAGATACCCTGCTTTAAGGTAAGAAGCCTGGGCTTAGGAAAGCACTCCCTTGACAGAGCAACTTGCTTAAGACCTCACAGCTAGTGAAATCCAAGCCTAAGGCCAGGGATTCCAGTGAGGTTGTTCCAAAGCCCTCACTCATTCAAGGAAAAACCTTTTTTTTCTTTCTGGCATCTTTATCCTCTCGTTCTTACTCTCAATTTCTTCTCCTATAAAATGGGGTCACAATACCTACCGACTAGTATTATTATGAAGATTAACTCAGCTAAGGCATATGAAAATGCTTTGTAAACTGGTTAGTACTGAACTAATACCAGTTATTATTATGAATAAAAAGATCGTGAGTAACCAAATGGTGCAAGAGGGGCCGTATCTGAGCTTGTAGATTATGCACCATGTAGGGATATTGCCACAACCCAGCCAACAGAGATACACGTCCGACGCTGGAGATGGAAAAAGAACCATGTGGTTTTCATCTATATGGTGAAGGAGGCAGGATGGTTCTCAAAGCTTCTATAACACAATTGTTATAGACATGGCTCTGGGGTCCAGCTGACTGGGTTTGAATCCCATCTCAGCCAAGTACTAGTTGTATGGACTTGGCAAGGTGTGTATCCTCTCTGCACCTTTGCTGTAGACAAAGGATAGTGGTGTCTACCTCGCTCTGTTGTTTCTTGTTTATAACATTGCTTGGCCCATAGGAAGTACAGAATAAACACCAGCTATTGTTATTAGTGCTGTTGTTGGTATCGTCTGCTTCCTGCAATCCTCCCTCCCTTCCTCCCTCCCTTCCTCCCTCCCTTCCTCCCTCCC
>NW_021703773.1:11695460-11911700 GCF_005190385.1 Monodon monoceros | reverse complement strand
TCCTCCCTCCCTTCCTCCCTCCCTTCCTCCCTCCCTTCCTCCCTCCCTTCCTCCCTCCCTTCTTCCCTCCCTTCTTCCCTCCCTCCCTTCTTCCCTCCCTTCCTTCCTCCCTTCCTTCCTCCCTCCCTTCCTTCCTTTCTTGGGCTGTGTTGGGTCTTCGTTGCTGCACGCGGGCTTTCTCTAGTTGCGGCAAGCAGGGGTTACTCTTTGTTGCAGTGCACTGGCTTCTCATTGCAGTGGCTTCTCTTGTTGTGGAGCATGAGCTCTAGGAGTGTGGGTTTCAGTAGTTGCAGCATGCAGGCTCAGTAGTTGCGGCATGCGGACTCTAGGGTGCACATGCTTCAGTAGTTGTGGCGCATGCGCTTAGTTGCTCCGCGGCACGTGGGATCTTCCTGGACCAGGGCTCGAACCTGTGTCTCCTGCATTACCAGGTGAATTCTAAACCACTGTGCCACCAGGAAAGTCCCCCTACAGTGCTTTCTGACACTACCTTCAGCAACGCCCCAACTAGGAACATTTTTGTCAAATTTTACTATTTGTAGTAAATGCTATGGACTCCCTGCAGGTTGGGGTCAGAACTGTTTTGGTGGTTGCTGTATCTCTACTACCTAACATGGTGTTATGGGCTGAATTGCGTCCCTCCAAAAAGTCTTATGTTGAAGCCCTAATCTTCCATGTGACTGTATTTGGAGCTAAGGCCTTTAGGAAGGTAATTAAGGGTGAAGTCATAAATGAAGTCATAAGGGTGGGGCCCTGATCCAATGGGACTGGTATCCTTGTAAGAAGAGTAAGAGACACCCCGGGAAACAGAGATCTCTCCCATGTGTGTACACAAAGGAAAGGCCACATGAGGGCACAGGGAGAAAGTAGCCATGTGCAAGTCAGAAAGAGCTCTCACTAGAAACCAACCCTGATGGCTGATTTATCCTGAACTTCTAGCCTCCAGAACTGTGAGAAATTAAATTTCTGTTGTTTAAGCCACAATTTCTGTTGTCCATGGTATTTTGTTATAGCAGTCCTATAGCAGACTAGTACATGTGGAGTGCTCAGAAACTTCTGTGGAAAAAAAATAAGCGAAAGAATAAATAAGTCCCAGAACTTCCCCGGTGGTCCAGTGGCTAAGACTCTGTGCTCCCAGTGCAGGGGGCTAGGGTTCAATCCCTGGTCAGGGAACTAGATCCCACGTGCATGCCGCAACTAAGAGTTCGCCTGCTGCAGCTAAGGAGGCTGAGAGCTGCAACTAAGGCCCAGCGCAACCAAATAAATAAATATTTTAAAAAATCAGACCATCTCAATACTCTGTAATGACCTATGTGGGAATAGACTCTAAAAAAGAGTGGATATGTGTATATGTATAACTGATTCACTTTGCTGTACAGCAGAAACTAACACAACATTGTAAATCAACTATACTCCAATAAAAATTTTTAAAAATTAATCACTTTTTAAAAAATTTTTTTAATCACTTTTTAAAAAAAAAATAAATAAATAAGTCCCCTGTTCTCAAGAATCATACCACCTAGTAGAGCCTGTCAACAAGTATCTGCAATGTAATACCCGCAATTATTAAAATATTTACTGGTTCAACAAGTATTTCCTGACCTTTTACCATGTGCCAGGCACTGTGATAGGTACTGGGGATAAAGCAGTGAATGCAACAGGGTCTCTTTTGTCACATCTAGTGGGGGAGATAGCAAGCAAGGAGATACCATATCAGGGAGAGGAACAGAGCAGGTGAGAGGGATAGAAATGAAAGAGGTTATCTTTCGTACAGGATGTTTGCAAAAGCCTTTCCGACACAGTGATATTTGAGCAGAGACCTGAAGGAAATGCAGAAGGAAACCATACAGGTATCTGAGGGAAGAGAGTTCCAGGCTGAGAGACCGGTAGAGCAAAGGCTTGAGAAGGGGGCTGACTTGTGTTCGTACAAAGGGGACCCATATGGCCGGAGCAAGACAGGATAGGGGATGGGCAGGGCTGGGCCCACCGTGGAGCATCAGGGCCCCCACTGGCTCAGGTGTCCCCTCCAAGCCCTGAGAGTAGCCTGGCAGTGGGTTCACTTGTCACACACTTTGTAATTTACGCAATTGAGATAACTCAGCTGAGATGGATTGGGACTCCCGTCTCATTCTCCCCTGTTTCCCTTCCATTACACTTCCTCCCAAGCTGGATGGTGTCGGCCATTTGACATTTGACATTTTGGGGATCCGGAAGGGGAAATTGACTTGGGAAGATTTTTAATCGATTGTGACTTGTTTTCTCATTGTAAAGAAATATTCATGTTCATGCATAACTTTGTATTACAGCTCTTAAAAAGTCCTCCAAATCGTATAAGCTTCAGGCCCCTCAAAAACTGGATTCCCTCCTAGAGACCAAAAAAGTAGGAGGTGAAGACAGAAAGGCAGCAGTGACTCTCCTCTGAGTGAGCTAGAAAGCCATTAGAGTGGTTTGTGAGTTTTTTTAGGAAAAATTCTTTCTCTCTTTTATTGTGGTAAAATACAATAACATAAAATTTACCTTCTTAATAATTTTTAAGTGTGCAGTTCAGGGATATTAAATACATTTGTGGTGTTGTGCACCCGTCACTACCACCCATCCCTGTAACTCTTTTTTTTAATTAAAATATTGTTGACATACAATATTACGTTAGTTTCAGGTGTACTACATAGTGATCTGACGTTTGCATACATTAGGAAATGATCACCACGGTAAGTCTAGTAACCATCCGTCGCTGTATAAAGTTATTACAATACTATTGACCATATCCCTTATGCTGCATATTTTTACATCCCTGTGGCTTATTTATTTTATAACCGGAGGTTTGTAATTCTTAATCCCCTTCACTTATCTCACCCAGTCCCACACGCACTGTGGCAACCACCCGTTTGTTCTCTGTGTCTGTGAGTCTGTTTTCATTTTGTTTTGTTCATTTGTTTGTTTTGTTCATTTGTTTGTTTTGTTTTTTAGATTCCACATATAAGTGAGATCATACACTATTTGTCTTTCTCAGCCATTCTTTTCTATGGCTGAGTCGTATTCCATTGTATATACGTGCCACGTCTTCTTTATCCATTCATCTGTCGATGGGCATTTAGGTTGCTTCCATGTCTTGGCTATTGTGAATAGTGCTGCAATGAACACTGATGTGCATATATCTTTTCAAATTAGTGTTTTTGTTTTCTACAGGTGCCATCAGAGTGTTTTGAGCAGAGAGGTGATGTGACTCAGGCAGTAAAGGATAATGCATCTGTCCTGTTAAGACTGCTTCACTCTGTGAGGGGGTCACAGTACATCAGGACATTGTGGCCCAGTGAATGCAAATCTCTGCATTTAAGTTGAGTCACAGGAGTTTTTTAGAGGGTGCAAGCAGCCTCACCCTTGGATGGGGAGGAAGTTGCCAAGGGCACAGGCCAGATATACAGTGCAAGGAGATAGATGCATGTGAACTAGAGAGGTCGGTGGAGCCACATCACAGTGCACATGTGCTGCTTCCAATCATCTCTTGTTTTCTTGTTTTCGTTGCTTTTAATAATCAGGCACCATATTGAAGTGGGGGGGACGGCAACGACATCCACCAGCATTTTCTTACACTCTTCCTTGACCCACCCAGACTCTAGGGATGTGGCCATCTTCTTAGTTCTTGGTCACAAGAGAGGGATCCTGAGGACGTCTGGGTGACACCAACGCAGCATATTCGTGCTGCAGGGAACTGGCTCTCCCTCGTACCCTAAAGTGCCAGGACCAACAGGCTTGTCTGGGGCAAGGACAGTTTAACATATCTCTTTGACTATGACCACTGCACACATTAGACATGAGTTTATATTTTGGGTTTGTTGTAGGTTTGGGTACATGTCCTTTTTAAAATCTTCTGCCCTTCATTTCATTACCAAATGGCAAAGCACCTTAAATTTCTCTGTTTCCCAAAGGCAGGTGATCTGATTCTTGGGAGGTCTGCTCTCTGTCCCAGCATGTCCCATCATTGTTGCTTGCATGCATCACCTCAGGCCCTCGTGTAAATAGATCCCGGGTGGCCTCACATCTGGCCCTTCTTTCATGCCTGAACACGTCTGAATTCCCACTGGATGTTCCAGTTAGGCTGTTACTCTGGAAGCCCCACTCTCTGTGTAAATATGTGTGTACCCTATATAGGGTGTTATGTATATTCATAGAGGTGTTTGTGTATCTGGATGACATGCCACATCTCATGGAGCTAACCACAGGAACGTGTTTTTGAGCCTGTGTGCTAGAGTTTCTGTTCATGCCCATGTCCACACGATTGCCTTGTGGGACAGAATGACATGACTTCTCTGCCTTGGTGTAAATGTGAAGAAGAAGTTCATTTCTGTTATTTCAGTCACTCTTATTTTAGATTAACTGGGGGGAAAAGAGAATTTTCCAATGAGTTTTTGGCTGTTCACTTGGAAGCCCCTCCTCTGACGGTATTACCTCTGTCTTCCTTCTGTTGTGTGTGTTTTCTTCTATATTTCAACACAGACATAATATTCAGTATTCACAATTCACATTGGTAAAGAGCTTTACAATTTATAAAGTGCTTTGAAATAGAGCAGTTCATGTAAACATCACAACAACTTTGTATAGAAGGAATTGTTTCTGTTTAACAGATGGAGTAATTGAGGGCCAGAGAGTGTACACATTTATCCAAGGGTGCACAGATAGGAAATGGCAGTACTGGGACTTGAACCCTACCTTTATGTGACAATCTCACTGCCCCAGTGTGAGACCATTGGTGACTCATTGTCTTTTTGTATGAGAATGTTCAGGTTTGCCATAGAAAGACTGATGCTAAGGAAGTAGTTTTATTCTTGCTATAAGACAAATATAATATTAGCAGTTCGAGAATGTCCATTTTCTAACAGGGCTAGGCAATTTTTCAAAACCAAAATTTCTGTTTTGGATGAAGAAGCGTAATAATAAAGAATCAATGAGCAGTTTTTAACTAGTTTTTATCAAGAAAAGATACATCTTCCTACTGGTTTATCAGCTGAAGTTCTTTGGCAACAGGTAGTAAAGACGAATCTGGGCTAGCATAAACCAACAGGAGGAATAAAGAAAATCATAGGTTGTCTCAAGGAACCAAGGGATAGGAATGCAGCCAGGCTAGGACCCGAAACCAACAGGACTTTTCCCCTCCAGCTCTGTGTCTGCTTCTCTCTGAGCATGTGCTTTAGTCTTCTTTCTGTTTCTCAATTCAGACATGGTTTTTCTGCTTTTCTGGCCCTCAAGGAGGAATATGGGAATATGGCCACCCCAATATTTCCACAGCTTGAGATACCAAGAGAGGCTACTGACAAGAATCTTCCTGGTCCCAATTCTCAATTCCCAGGAGAGAGAACCTGGGACCCACCTTGGGGCCAGGTGTCTCCTCTGGTCTAATTAGCAATAGCAAGGGAAGGGGGTGGTCATGTAATAGTAACACAGCTGCCAGGGGAAGTTCCCAAAGGATGAGGAATTGTGGGTTTTGCACTTTGGACGTGCCCCCAGAAGTATTACCATAACCGAGGAGCAGGAGAATTGTTATTAAAGTTTGGACTTAACCAGTTAGCGATAGTTCTGTTATGACTTAATTTTCACAACTATTTTTAAAGAGTTCAAAAACTCTTAAAAATAAACTTTAGTATCTTTTTTCTTCCAGTTTTATTGAGGTGTAAGTGACATATAGCACTGTATAAGTTTAAGGTGTACAGCATAATGATCTGACTTACATACATCATGAAATGATTATCACAGTAAGTGTAGTGAACATCCGTCATCTCGTATAAATACACAATTAAAGAAATAGAAACACACTTTTTTCCTTCTGATGGAACTCTTAGGATTTACTCTCTTAACGTTCGTATATAACATCCAGCAGTGTTAATTATAGTTATCATGTTCTACTTTACATCCCTAGTACTTATCTTCTAACTGGAAGTTTGTACCTTCTGACCACCCTCATCCAATTCTCCCTCTTCCCCTCCCCCGCCTCTGGTAATCACAAATTTAATGTTATATGTTTGCTTATATGTTTAAAGTTGGGAACATCTTTAGAGACCACCTATTCCAAACCCCCTTATTTATTTATTTATTATTATTTTTAAAATGTATACATTTTAATTTATTTATTTTATTTATATTTATTTTTGGCTTGTTGAGTCTTCGTTGCTGCGTGTGGCCTTTCTCCAGTTGCAGTGAGTGGGGGCCACTCTTTGTTGTGGTGCGTGGGCTTCTCATTGCAGCGGCTTCTCCCGTTGCGGAGCACAGGCTGTAGGCATGCGGGCTTCAGTAGTTGTGGTGCACAGGCTTCAGTAGTTGTGGCACGCGGGCTTCAGTAGTTGTGGCACACAGGCTTCAGTAGTTGTGGCACGCAGGCTCTAAAGCACCGGCTCAGTAGTTGTGGCGCATGGGCTCAGTTGCTCTGTGGCATGTGGGATCTTCCCAGACCAGGGCTCGAACGCGTGTCCCCTGCATTGGCAGGTGGATTCTAAACCACTGTGCCACCAGAGCAGCCCCCAAACCCCCCTTATTTAAACCAGTGATGAAACTGAGACTCAGAGCATTAAGTGACGTAACCAAAGTCACACAGCAAGTCGATTGAAAAGATGAAATTGGAAGATGTATCTGACTCCCAGAACTGTGCTCTTTTTATTGTACCAAGTTTCTCCCCATAATCTGGAAGTATGACTGGTATTGAGAAGAAACCACATGTATCAGGCAGTGCTAGCTTAGAGAAGCAGAACCACTAGGAATGAAGTAGAATAAGGGGTTTAAGTCGACTGAGAGAACTCGTAAAACAGTCTCAGTCCAGCTGTTCCTCCTGGATTTGGGGCCAAGCTCAAAGTCACAGGGTAGGGGATGGGGAAGGTAAGATGCACGCAAACTGGGAGACAGGGAGGCAGCCGACCTCTGCCTCTCACTGGAGTGCACGTCAGCCCCTCCCCATCTCCGTTGCCGCCGTGACCTGCAGGAGAGGGTCTGGAAGAGCTGGAGGAAGAGACCCCACAGAGCTGGAGCTTCAGCTTGTTTGCTTCCCACACCAGTAGCAGAACCATTGGATCCGCGAATAACAGTGTGAGTTGTCACAGGGCCTGACCTACCTGGACCTTCTGAGAATAGTCATGGCTACTGCTCCACCTCCATCTTCCAAGGCTTCTGCAAATGCCTCTTGTGGCCACCCCTCACCAGAAATACGTAAGAAGGGGAATTGCTGGAAACCTAGTTCAGCTCTTCCAGGTTGACACCGCAAAGCTGCCATATCACAACACGGATGGCTCTGTGGATGGCAGCAGTGCCACCTCCCAGCGTGGACCTGCAGCTGCCACACCTCCCCCGAGTCCAGCCATCTCTTTCCAACTCTCTTGTCGCTGCTCACACCAGAACACAAGTGGCCAGCAAGTCTGCCATCTAAGCTGGTATCCAGCAGGGAAATGAGATGCCCAGAGCAGGGCTTCCCACAGGCATCCTCATTGCCTGTAAATGGTGCTGTAGGAGGTACCCTCTCTTTGCTTGGGTTCACAGAACGCAAGCATCTCCTTCCCTTGGAGGGTGGGGAGAGAATCATCACTCATCTGAACCCTGACCCCTCCCCAGTCTTCTCGGATGAATCTCTCAGAGCAGGACGGTGAAGGCAGTAGAGCCTGTTCTGCCGCTTCTTCTAAACTCCTGCGGACTCTGTCTGGTCCCAGCTGTCGGCTAATTCTCTCAGTATCAGCTCCTCCTGTCCTCAGCTTTCAGCCTTAGCCACAATTCCAGTCTGACAGGAAAGGTCTTACCTAACATCCCATTTCATAATTCTCCCATGGAGCTTCCCAGATACTAAAGCTCCTCCTGTTAGGAGCACCAATTAGGGATCTTTTGGAGATACATGCTTTACAGCTGGGAAGGAAATATACATCTCGTGTCATCTCAAAAGCAGAGGGGAACCAACCGAAAAACTGGATTTCCAAAGTTGCTACCCTTAAAGGAATGAAGCAGCTTGAGGCTTTCATTGAAATGACTAGAGCTCTCTGGGCATCCTGGTTGCTGCAAGGTAGAAACAGGACCACGGATAGGCAGAGGGAACAACTAACTTGCTGTCACACTTGGAATTCCAAACTAATAGCGTGTTGGCATCCCCTCACCAGAGGCATAATGTCTCCATGGCACTTGGCTAGAGGTTCCATTGCATAACACATCACAAGTTGTTCCTATATACACCTACTCAGAAAGCTTCCTGCTTTTCTTCCTCCATAGTCTCATCAGAAGAAAGGAGCAGATTTCTTCTTTTTTTTAAAGGGAACTTTATTTTTATTTATTTATTTATATATGGCATTGGGTCTTCGTTGCTGTGCGGGCTTTCTCTAGTTGCAGTGAGCGGAGGCTACTCTTCATTGAGGTGCGCGGGCTTCTCACTGCAGTGGATTCTGTTGTGGAGGAGCACGGCCTCTAGGTGCGCAGGCTTCAGTAGTTGTGGCACGTGGACTCAGTAGTTGTGGCTCTCGGGCTCTAGAGCGCAGGCTCAGTAGTTGTGGTGCACGGGTTTAGTTGCTCTGCGGCATGTGAGATCTTCCTGAACCAGGGCTCGAACCCGTGTCCCCTGCATTGTCAGGCAGATTCTTAACCACTGTGCCACCAGGGAAGCCTGGAGCAGATGTTTTTAATTGAATTCATTTTCCCTCCCCAAACACATATAGAGGAATCATTGGTTTCTCAATGGACTTATGTCTCTGCGTGTAGTGTAAGTTTCCCTTATAAGATGCTATGCTGGTACCTTTCTTTCTACTTAGCTTATCCTCAGCCTGATTCCTTTCACCCCCATCGGTTGATGGGAAACCATCCTCATAGACACACCCAGAAATCATGGTTTAGGGTCAAGGTCAGTTCCTCTGAGCGGCCAAGCCTGGCCACGTCTCTGTTCTTACTCCTCTCTGCCTGCAGTGGGGTGGATCAACTACCTTGAGGTTGCTCTGCAGACAGCCTTCCTGGGTTCAAGAAGGCAGAGAGCAGGAATTCCCACTGTGGTCTCTGGCCTCAGCCACAGTCCCCATTGCATTTCCCGCAAGGCAACCACATGTGGGGGGAGGAGGGCTTGGCCAACTATTACCAAGTTGGGCTTTGTTTCCCGTTAACTATGCTTCTCTGCATATAACCCCGTGGAGGTATGGGCCACAGGACTGAGGTAGTCCTATGTTCCTGGCCATGGTACAATCAAACACTGGTAAAAATCTCACTTCTAACTTCTTTTTTTAAATATATTATTATTTTTTTTTAATTTCTTTTTTATTTTTGGCCATACCGTGTGGCTTGCAGGATCTTAGTTCCCCGACCAGGGATCAAACCCAGACCCGTGGCAGTGAAAGCACTGAGTCCTAACCACTGGACCGTCAGGGAATTCCCACTTCTAACAACTTCTAATACTGCCTTTGTTTAAGTAATATAGAGTCTTTCTAAAGTCTTTGAATAATTTTAGTTTTAAATTGATTTCTGAATGAAATAACCTCTGAGTTGTTAAAAAGTAACTCAAAATGTTTAGTAAAAAGTAGCATGCAATTGAACAGAAATGTCCTAGATTATCCTTATTTCAGATCTGTGATTCACCCTGCCCTCACCCACATAAAAAGGCCACTCTGGAAAATCTGGTAAACTGGGTGAATGTTAATCTGCTGCATAATACAATTTTAGAGACACAGAGAATTTTGCATTATGTTGGAGACACGAAGCTTTCTGGGCTTGGACAACTCTTATAAGCAAGAGCACACAGCAGGAGGCGGCTCCAGTGGGCATTTTGCTTTCAGCTTCATGCTGTCTCTGTTATTGTGAGATTCTCACACTATGCCTATGGGATTTCTGTATTACTGGCAAACTTTATTCCAATTTTGAAAAATCAGCTACAATTTTCTAAGGCATCCTAAACTTTGCTTAGGTGCACCCAGACGCAGCTTTGCGGCCACTGGAATAGAAGGAGGCATCAGTAACAGTAGGTTTACAGAGAAGCTTCAGCTGCCGATGCTGGTGATGAACTTGCCGTGTCCCGTAGCAACGAATGGAATTCTACATGATGAGAGTCGCAGAACAGGCCTGAAAGGGTTGAACGGCCAAGGAAAGGCAGAAGGACAAGGGGACCCTCAGAGCTTTTTATTTATTTATTTATTTATTTATTTATTTATGTCTGCATTGGGTCTTCATTGTGGTGTGTGGGCTTCTCATTGCGATGGTGGCTTCTCTTGTTGCGGAGCACGGGCTCTAGGCGCGTGGGCTTCAATAATTGTGGCATGCGGGCTCAGTAGTTGTGGCTTGCGGGCTCTAGAGCTCAGGCTCAGTAGTTGTGACGCTCGGGCTTAGTTGTTCCTCCGCACGTGGGATCTTCCCGGACCAGGGCTCGAACCCGTGTCCCCTGCATTGGCAGGCGGATTCTTAACCACTGCGCCACCAGGGAAGCCCCGAGGACCCTCAGAGCTTTATCTTCGAGGAGGTGGCAGCTGCGTACCATGAGGATGAGTTGGCAATGACATGGTTTGAGGAGAGAGACCCCAAATCCTCAGAAGTCTTGGAGATGAAGAGAGGGACCATGAAAAGGAGAAGGTGCTGGAAGTGGGAAGTCACTCCTCTCTGCAGCTCCATCTTGCAAGCAAACACATTTTGGATGCTGGTCACTGGGTGATGTCATGATTGTTATCTTTTCTGACTTAAACACCATTTGAGTTACACGTTCCAGAATTGAACATTTGCTTGACTTAGGAAGAATAAACATTAGCAGAGGCAATCTCTGAGCGGTAAGGTCAGGGATGTTGTCTTCTTACTTTACTGTGTTGACCAAACTCTCTACAATGAATGAGTGCTACTTTTAACATTTTAGAAAGCACTACTTAAAAAAAAAAAAGTTTGTTATTGCTCAAAGATGTATTTAGACATTCTATTTGAGACTAAAGGGAGGAGATGCAGCCTGGGGAAGAAGAAGAGGGGACACCAAGTCTGGGAGGATGTTAGACTGGAAAGATTATGGTTGGAAACGTCTAGGTTATTTGAACCAGTGGCTCAATGATATCATCAAGGAGCTGATTTCTTCCTCTCTGTTCTGTCTTCATCAGTTTCAGCTTCATTCAAGGCTGACTCCCCACTTTCTGGCACAAATTGCTACAGTGATTCCAGGCTTCATACCTATTCCCTGCACCATCTAGAACAGCACTGCCCAGTAGAAATATAATGCAAGCCCTATGTGTGATTGAAAATTTTCTAGTAGTGACATTTTTAAAAAGCAAGAAGAAAAGGGTGGGACTTCCCTGGTGGTCCAGCGGCTAAGACCCTGTGGTCCCAATGCAGGGGGCCTGGGTTTGATCTCTGGTCAGGGAACTAGATCCCGCATGCATGCCACAACTAAGTGCAGCCAAATAAATAAAATTTTTTTTTAATTTAAAAAAATAGAAGAAAAAGATGAAGTTAATTCTAGCAACATACTCTATTTAACCCAATATATGCATAACATTATCTCAATGTGTAATCATTTAAAATTTAATAACCTATTTTGCATTCATTTTTTTGTACTAAGTCTTCAAAATTCAGTGTGTGTTTTATGCTTGCAGAACATCTTAAGTCACAGTAGCCACATTTCAAGTGCTTAATAGCCTCATGTGCCTATTGGCTCCTGCACTGGACAGGTCAGCTCTAGAGAAGAGGGAGTGTCCTTCTGTCCCAGCATTTCCGGCTAGAGTTGACATGACTGGACTGGATTAGGCTATTTGCCTGTGACTGTAGTAAGGGGAATGGATTGTGCTAATTGGCTGAAGCTAGGCGTGACTATGGTAGGCAGAATTATGCCCCCGCCCAGAGATGTCCACATCCCAATTCCTGGAATTTGTGAACATGTTAGATTACACAGCAAAGGGGAAGTAAAGTTACAGATGGAATTAAGTTTGTGATGAGTTGATCTTGGAATGAGGAGATTATCCTGGTGGGCCCAATGTAATCACAAGGATCCCTACAAGTGGAAGAGGGAGGCAAAAGAGAGAACCAGAGAGATGGCAGTGTGAGCAGGGCTCAGCTCCATGCCACTGGCTTTGGAGATGGAGGAAGGGGCCACAAGCCAAGGAGTGTGGGTGGCTTCCAGAAGCTGCAAAAGACAGGAGAGGGATTCTCCCTTAGAGCCTCCAGAAGAAACACAGCCCTGCCAACACCTCGACTTTAGTCCAGTGAGACCGTGGTGCACTTCTGATCTCTAGAACTGTAAGATAATAAATGTGTATTGTTTTAAGCCACTATGCATGTGGTCATTTGTTATAGCAGTCATAGGAAACTAAATCAATGACCCAATTTGGAAACCCAAAATTTTAAACGACAGACATTTTGAGAGATAAAGGAGGTTTTAGTTCCAAAAGCTTGGTTTTTCAGTGTCAAAAACAAAACCATGAAAGAATGATAAAATTTGTGTCATAAACAATAGAGTGAAAAGAGAACAGATAAAGAATTGGACTGCCTTGTCCTCTGGGAGGCCTGATGAGGATTTCCTAGGAGAGGGAAAGAGTTAGAGAAGGAACAAGGTAATAAGATGCTGTCTATCTCTTAACTGGTTGCTGTTTTATGCTCAAGCAACAATAGAATCCCATATATACACACACACACACACACACACACACACACACACACACACACATATATATATATATATGGGGATCTAAGAATAGACAAGTCTTTTGTCCCACTTTCTACTGGAACCTTGGAAGCCAGTGGGGGAGGATTAGGCAGAGAAAGTCAGAGGTAACCCTTCAATTTTTCTCCAGCACTAATGGCCCGTGGTCATGACCATGAGGGTGTAGAGTATGTGGACCAACAATCAGAGACCATGATAAGATATGGACAGCTTAGTGCATGCCAGGAAGATAGATGCTGACAACAAGACCAGCTGGGCAATGTTCCTCCTCAGTAAGGACCTGGGTGGACCCATGACAAAGGTCAAGCTGCCACTATCACATCAACCTTAGGGCAATATCACAAGCGCCCTAGACCTTAGAAGCATCCCTGTAGAGGTGAGGAGCGAAGGGAAATTGTAAAATGACTCAGTTTAAATCTCAAATGACTAAAAACATCCAGACTTGAGTGCACTGTCTCTTGACATCTGAGAGAATGGAGACAAGTGAGACACAAAATTCACCTACAGAAAAATAAAGTGGCCCTTATTGCTCATGTGAATTTTGTCATCTAAAAAAATCTGTACCCTCTAGAAACATGCTCTAAGAATATTGGGAACCACTGAAATATCTATAGGTGCATAAATGATTAGGGTAGTTATATGCTCTTATTGAACTACCCCATTATTATTATTATAGAAATAGACTCTCTATCTCTGGTAATATTCTTTGTCCTGAGGTCTACTTCGTGTGATATCAATACAGACACTCCAGCTTTCTTTTGATGAATGTTAGCATGATATACCATTTACCATCAACTTACTTAAAAAAAAAAAAAAAAACTTTCGGTTTTGAGACAATTTCAAATTTGAGGAGAAGCTGCAAGAATAATAAAAAGAACTCCCCCGTATCCTGCCCCCAGACTAAAGTAGTGTTTCCCCATGATTAGCAAAGAGAAGAAACCTAAAGAAGAACCATCTGCCAACCTCAGAGCGACCTCACAGTACTCAGCTCTCCCCTCCGAACATTCCAGATGCCTCGGCCTCCCCACATTCTCAATTCTGTCTCCTCAACCCAGGCTGTGTCCAGCTCTATGCTGTGACCTGTAAATTCTCTCCAGGTAATAAGGCGGGCAATTTTAGGACTCTGCATTCTCTCAGCAATCACTGTCATGCACTGTCTGTTGTCCAATGCCTGAAAACTGGTTTGATTGGGTTTTTTCCCGTATATTTTCTCCCCAGGTGTTTACTTGTCTAAGGTAGTCTGGTTCCTGCTATTCCATCATAGCTATAAGTGAAAACCTGATGATCTTTTTAAATTAATCTTTATACCTTATACACATATATTCTTTTTTATACATGATGTATTTCATAATTTTAAAAATTGCGATCACCAAGCCAGAAGGGTTCATTGAGGTCAAGTAGGAAAATAATGAAAAGAGCATAATAAAAATCATTATAGTTTGACCTTCAGAAAAAATTAGTATTATTTTAACATTTTGATGTACCAAATTGTTCCAGTCTTTTCTCCAGGCATATTTTTTAAACTTAGAGTTATTTTGCACAAAGCTATTTTGTAAGCTTATTTGTTGTGCTGAAATATATATATATAACAGAAAATTTACCATTTTAACCATGCTTAAGTATATAATAAAGTGGCATTAAGTCCATTCACAATGTTGTGGAACTATCACCACTATTTATTTCCAGAACTTTTGCATCGTCCCATACAGAAGCTCTGTGACCATTAAACACTAACTCCGCATTCCTCCATTACCCCAAACCCTAGTAACATTTATTCTACTTTCTATTTCTATGAATTTGCCTATTTTAGGTACCTCATATAAGTGGAATTATACAAGATTTGTCCTTTTCTGTATGGCTTATTTCACTTACCGTAATGTTTTCAAGGATCAACCGTGTTGTAACATCAGAATTTCATTCCTTTTTAAGGCTGAATACTATTCTCCATTGTATGGATACAGCACATTTTGTTCACCCATTCATGTGTTGATGGACACATTGGTTGCTTCCACCTTTTGGCTATTGTGAATAATGCTGGTTTACAGATATCTGTTTCAGTCCCTGCTTTCAATTAGTTTGGGTTTATACCTAGGAATAAAATTGATGGATTAAATGGTAGCTCTATGTTTAACTTTTTGAGAAATAGCCAGGCTGTTTTCCATAGTGGCTGTACCATTTTACATTCCTGCCAGCAATAATCAAGGATTCCAATTTCTTCACATTCTCACCAACACTTATTTTCCATTTTTTGGATACTAGCCATTTTAATGGGTGTGGCATGGTATCTCACTGTGGTACTGATTTGCATTTCCCTAATGACTAATGATGTTTAGCATCTTTTCATGTGCTAATCATCCATTTGAATATCTTTTTTGGAGAAATATCTATTCTAGCCCTTTGCCCATTTTTGAATTATTAGTTTTTGTTGTTGTTGAGTTGTAGGAGTTCTTTATATATTCTGGATATCAATCCATTAGCAGATATATGATTTACAAGTATTTTCTCCCCCTCTGTTTGTTGTCTTCTCACTCTCTTGGTATTGTCCTTTAGTGTACAAAAGTTTTTAATTTTGTTGAACTCCAATTTATCTAATTTTTTCTTTTGTTGCCTGTGCTTTTGATGTTGTATCCAAGAAATATTGGCCAAATCCAATATTATGAAGATTTTCCTTTATATTTTCTTCTAAGAGCTTTATAGTTTTAGCTTTTGTGTTTATGTCTTTGATCCATTTTGTGTTAATTTTTGTACATGGTATAAGATAAGGTCCCGCTTCATCCTTTTGCATGTGGATAGCCAGTTTTGCAGCACTATTTGTTGAAAAGACTGTCCTTTTCCCATTTAATGGTCTTGACACCTCTGCTGAAAATCAATTAACCATAGATGTGAGGGCTCATTTCTGGACTCTCTATTCTAGTCCATTGATCTATATGTCTGTCTTCATGCCAGTACCACACTGTTTTGATTATGGTAGCTCTGCAGTAATCTTTGAAATCAGGAAGTGTGAGTCCTCCAACTTTATTCTTTTTTAAGATTGTTTTGGCTACTCAAGGTCCCTCTTGAGATTCTGTATGAATATTAGAATAAACTTTTCTATCTCTGCAAAAAAAACTATTGAATTTTGATAGGGAATGTGTAGACTGCTTTGGGTAGTATTGTCATCTTAACAAGATTAAGTCTTCCAGCCCATGAACAATGGCTGTCTTTCTATTTAAGTCTTTAATTTCTTTCAGCAACATTTTGTGGTTTTCGGTGTATAAGTCTTTCATCTCTGTGGTTAAATTTATTCTGAACTATTTTATTCTTTTTGATACTATTGTAAATGAAATTGTTTTTTTTAACTTCCTTTTCAGATTGTTCATTGCTAGTATATAAAAATGCTACTGATTTTTATGTTGACCTTGTATCCTGCCACTTCACTGAATTTGTTTATCAACTCTAATAGGGTTTTTTGGGTGAAATCTTTAGGGTTTTCTACATGTAAGATCACATCATCTGCAATCACAGATAATTTTACTACTTCCTTTCCAATCTGAATACTTTTTTCCTTTTTCTTGCCTAATTGCTCTGGCTAAAACTTCCAGTACTATGTTAAAAAAGAAGTGGTGAAAGCAGGCACACTTGTTTATTCCTAATATTCACAGAAAAGATTTCAGTCTTTCACCATTAAGTATAATGTTAGCTGTGGGATTTTTCTACATAGCCTTCATTATGTTGAGAAAGTTCCCCTTTATTCCTAGTTGGTGGAGTGTTTTTAATCATGATACCATGTTGAATTTTGTCAAATGCTTTTTCTCCATCAATTGAGATGATCATGTAGGTTTTTCCCCTTCATTTTGTTAATGTATTATATGACATTGATTGATTTTTTGTATGTTGAACCATCCTTGAATTCCAGGGATACATTGCATTTGGTCAGGGTGTATAATTCTTTCGATATGCTGCTGAATTCAGTTTGCTAGAATTTCACAATGCTGTTTTAAGAGCTGCCTTTTCACTTATCGGTATATCATTTTACCACATCAGTATATCATTTTATCCACATCATGAAATATTCTATTGCTTTGTATTTTTAAAATCTTTTTAAGCTACAAAATCCTTTCTTTTTTCCTAATAAAATCTTATGCACACTCACAATATTTACAGCACAGAAGAGTGGAGCTCATCTTATTAAAGCAGGTTTATGGAGTCCAGAGCCCTGTGTACATGTTCTCCAGTTCTTCCACCTCTGTCCCCTTTCCCACCAGTCACCAACAAAAGGGACCCCAAAGAGAGCAATATGAAAGACTTTGGTATGACTTTTCATCACTGCATAATATTCTTTCAAATGAAGACCCCGTACTTTCATTAACCAATCTATTATTTTTACACATATATATTACTTCCAATTTGTCAAGATTTTACAGAAGAAATAAAATTATGGCCATATCCATAATTGTTTATCTTTAAGGTAAATTCCCCCAAAAAGGGATATTGGGACAAAAGTCAAAATTCTTAAAGATTTTAAGTATTTTGATCCTTATTCTTATATTACGCAGTAACAATGTGGTAATTTATCCCTCAACCAGCAGTGTTTAATTTGTATTACAAAATAATATCTCTAAAGACTCACCTGACAGTGTGCATCTTGAAACAATATTGTTTTCTGGCCTATAATTGATACACAGAGCAGAAATGGAGGTAAATAGAAACTGAGATGAATAAATTCTAACACCCGTCACCAAGTTGAAGGGTTTTTTTAACTTGGCTCCGTGGACAGACCTCTAGGGATCAATGAATGGCTGAAATTTTATATGAAATTTGGAATATGTGAATGTTTGCTTTTGTTTATGGAGAGTGTCTACAGTTCTCATCAAAGCCAAGAACTGCAACCTCCCTTCCAACTTTTATTTTTAAGGCACAACAACAAGTTAAACTGGAGGCCATCAGAAAAATAGCTCATTGGAAACCAGGACTGTTTCATCCCTGCCTTTACTACCTAGAACTTTTAGAACAACTTGGATCACAGTTATAAAATACACTGCTGTTCCTGGGACAAAAAGTTCGTACACACCATATCCTTGTATCTGTATACTCTCCAAGAATGTGTTGCATAAAACCATAAAATGGCAAGAGATGGAGAAAAATCTGAGAGCTCATTTGGTCCAAACCCTTCATTTTACTCATGAAGGCAAGAAGGCCCAAGTGTAAAGCAGCTGCTCAAATTTAGACTCTTGCTGGTCGAACATAGACCCAGATCCTGCAGATCCAAACGTTTAGGGAAGGGTGCCTTCCAGCTCTCTGGCAAACTGAACTCTTGGGTCAAACTTGACTTCAGGGCTTCCCTGGTGGTGCAGTGGTTAAGAATCCACCTGCCAATGCAGGAGACATGGGTTCGAGCCCTGGTCTGGGAAGATCCCACATCCCGTGGAGTAACGAAGCCTGTGCGCCACAACTACTGAGCCTGCGCTCTAGAGCCCACGAGCCACAACTACTGAAGCCCGCGCCTAGAGCCCATGCCCTGCAACAAGAGAAGCCCGCGTACCGCAACGAAAAGTAGCACCCGCTTGCCACAGCTAGAGAAAGCCCATGCGTAGCAATGATGACCCAACGCAGCCAAAAATAAATAAATTAAATAATTTAAAACAAAACAAAACAGAAACTTGACTTCAATATTTATCAACGAAAACCCCTAAAGTATTTAAGTTACTTTCCTTGCCTAAATCTAACAAAATGAATCTTTGATCCTCTAATGGAGGATCTTGCAGGGTCGAGGGGGTCATTATTCTAAACATTCATTCTCATGTCCTAGAGGAGTATTTGCATCTTCCATGCTTCCTTTCAGGAGAGGTCCTGGAAGACCAACCTGAGATCTTCCATAGGCACCCAGGTCTATGACACCCAGCTCTACAACTCTCTTCCCAGCCCTTTCTAGTCTGCTCTGACTTCACATTTACTCCAGATCTAGTTTGTGGTCGGTGAGCACTGGAACTATGCAGCCCTCATAATATTTCCTGGTTCACAGCCTCGTGAAAATCTAGCTTTTTTTCCCCTCTGTGTTCACAACAGACCTTTTGTTGCTTAGTTTCTCACCCAGGAGGAACAACTTTGAGGAAGCGGTCTGCTGCCTCTTCCTCAAACTCTGCATGGCACAGCCAAGCCCTTGGGCTATGTAAGTGTAGGATCCTTAGAGTTTTGACCTTAGGATGATTTATGGAAGTTCTAAAAGTAAGTTTATGAGGAAAAAAAAGTGCATGCATATAGGTATGTGTATGTGTATATATATATATAGAGAGAGAGAGAGACAGACAGACAGACAGAGAGACAGAGAGAGAGAGAGAGAGAGAGAGAGAGAGAGAGATGAGTGGGGGGGAGGGGAATATAGACAGTAAAATGTACTAATCTTAGGGTAATATATATATGTATATGTGTGTATATATGTATATATATGTATATGTGTGTATACATATATATATATATATATCCATCATACAGATCAAGACATAGAATACTTTCAGCCTCCTAAACACTTGCCCCCTCCCGACCAGTGCCCCTGTCAATGAGTTACTACTCAGAGCTCTGTCACCAGAGATTAGTTTTGCCTGCTCTTGAAATTTATATGAATGGAAGCAAACAGTAGTATTCTTTTGTGTCTGGCTTCTTTGAGTCAACAATATGTCTATCAGCTTCACCCATATAGTCCACAGTCTACCACTTTCTTCCAGGAGTCAAAAAATGCAAAAACCCCAAGTAATTAAAAGCGCGATGTTTTAGTATCTGGATAGTCAATATTTATATTTATCATATTTGTTCCTAAATAGACACAAGTGCCTTAAAGGGATGAAAACAAAATTCACAGAGACATACAACTAATTAGCAGACATATAAGAAATGTTCAATCTTTCTAGCCTAATAAATACTTCTAACTTAAAAGAAAATGCCATACCTATTTTTCAAATAATTAAAATTAGTTTTAAAATGAGTTCAATAGAATGGGAATACTCCCAGTGAGACTATAAGTTAGTACAAGTCCTAGGGAATAAAATTCAAGAGCCTTTAAAAAATCTTCATTCCCCTTTAATATTTCCCTATAGTGACGCTAACACAAGGAAATAATCTTAAATATGGAAAAAAGCTTTTGAATAAAAATGCTCAGCCAGCATCATAAATAATGAAAAGTAAGAAACAATCAAATATCCAGCACTTGGGGAATGGTTACAAAAATTGTGACAGGTTCACTCAGCAGAATATTAGATAGTCTAGTTAACTGTGTTTTTTTTTTCTTTTCTGTGTTTTTGGCTGTGCCCCGCAGCTTGCAAGATCTTAGTTCCCAGGCCAGGGATCAAACTCAGGCCTGAAGCCCCGGCAGTGAAAGTGTGGAGTCCTAATCAGTGGACCGCCAGGGAATTCCCAGCCGCCTTTCTTAGGACAAAGATAGAGAGGGTGAGAGGTTACAGTTTGCTTGGGCAGGATTGGCTGTTTTGCTTTACATACAACATTACAAAGCTGAAACCTCTGGAATCCAGGGATTTGTTTATCATCAAACAATGGATTTATTAATTTTTTTTTTTTTGCGGTGCGCGGGCCTGTCACTGCTGCGACCTCTCCCGTTGTGGAGCCTGTCCGGACGCGCAGGCTCAGCGGCCATGGCTCACAGGCCCAGCCGCTCCGCGGCATGTGGGATCTTCCCGGACCGGGGCACAAACCCGCATCCCCTGCATCGGCAGGAGGACTCTCAACCACTGCGCCACCAGGGAAGCCCCTAAACTGTTTTTTAATTAAGAAATGAAAGGCCTTTTGTGGTAAGAGACTAGAGTGTAAATTTATCTGTTTCTAGCACATTTCCTGGGCAAAGTAGGTGATAGTGGTTATGATCAGAGTAATAACTGATGTTTTATATGAATGCTGACTGTGTGTCAGGGGCTTTCCCAAGTGGTTCATACCATCTTATGTATTTTATTCTCATTGAGCACATTTTGCAAGGTCTGCCCACACAGAGTGTTTCAACTTGTTTCTCTGCTAAGCATCTTGCCAGCCAGGTGGGTACGATGACCCTGAGGGATGGGGGCCTCTGAGTTATCGTTTGGGGATCCTAGCAGCCAGGTCCTGGGTTTTATGGCACTTTTAAGCATGTTAAAGGGGACTGCGCAGGTCAAACGGGGGAGCTGGGTTTGCAGGTCAAAGGCTGGTTCACCCACCCGGGCCGGGGATCCGCATCCGCCAAGGAAAGTGGCGTGCTGGGTCCTCGCTGGGCTGCGGACGGAGCTGTTACCCGCACCGATGCCGGCCGGGCGCCCGCTCCAGGTGTCGCCTGAGCCCTCACGTGTAGACAGCAAGGCCAAGTCCATCTGGTGTGTGTGTGTGAGTCCGCGAACACGGAAAACGGAAACCCCTGGGAAGCAAAGGAGATACAAATCCTTCCTTCGGAATTAGCCTTTTCCCCCCCCCCCCCCCCCCCCCCCCCCCCCCCGATCTGCAGCCTATAAATTCACCCCTGGTTCGCCCTCTTGCAAACCAAACCGGAAGAAAGCAGAATTCTGTCTTGTCCGTCACATTTCTTCAGGAAAACACTGGCAGGGCTCCCTGATCCCCTCCCAAGGGTGCGGTGGAGAGAATTCAACCAAGTCAGCCTCTGAATGGCTCCAGCGTCAGAACAACCCCGCTGAGCCAGCCCCGGGGAGAAACCTGAAATCGGAGGCATTTCTCTTTTATTCCTTCTTATTTCTCTCATTTTGAAAAACATTGAATTTTATGTGTATTGTAAAAGCACGTTCAATTGTTGAAAAACTAAATACTGAGGGAATCGGAAGGAAAAGCAAGAATCCCTGCTGTCGCCCTCTGCACTTCTGATGCCTCTACTTTTCAGTTGTTTTTTCTGGTATTTACTCCGTATTTTAAAAATCTAAGCCTAGCCCGCTATTGAGCTTTCGGCTTTAGATATTGCCTATCGCCTTTCAAGCGGAACAGCAGGAGCTAGGGCTCTTCCTCTGCCCTGCCTTCCACACACCCAGCAGCCCCCCTCAGCCCACGCACAAATTTTGGTTAAATCCACATTTAGGGTTTCCGTTCTGGTGACCTTTCATTTTATTCACAGCTGAGGCAAAGTCACGTACTCTCGCCAATGAGTTCTCCTCCATTGAGTTGGTCCTTGTGGATTTATGCTTTTCTTTTTTCACTCCTTCGCTCCATGCTAGTGAATTTGGGGGAATCATCAATCTTCTTCTTTTCACCAGAAGTCGGCTTTCTTGGTCTCCAGTCCACCTTCTCTCCTCCAAAGCCTTGACCTGTGCCCATTCTTCAGAGTCTGTGAGCCGATACAAGAAAAGCTTAAGTCATTTCCCTTCCCAAGGGTACTTGCATAATTTTATGAGGAAACACCAGATGATAAAAAATATTCAGGCTCCAAGAGAGATTTGTGGAGCAGAGTTTCAGGCTGCCGAGGCAGGAGTTTGGGTCCCAGGGCACTTGGGTGGCACCTCTCATAGTCTGTTCTGCCTAAGGGTGAGGCCTGCAGGCGAACCCTCAAGCCACAAAGGGGTTAAGAGTCAGCTGCCGGAAGGAAGGAATCGGAGGGGAGGGGAAGGGAGAAGACAAAAGAATCCTGGTCTCTGAAGGAAGAGGACTCGTTGGCTGGAAGGCTAGTCCCTTCCATGGGCTTGCTAAATATAACTGTTAAGTAATCTGCAGTCTCCAGGGTCAAGGGGAGGAGCTAGGCCGGGAAAGAAGTGGGTGTTTGCAGCTCCAGGTCAAAGGTGTGCTGGAGGAAGCACCAGTGGCACCCTCTTTTCCTGCGATTCAGTTCCCTGAGTGAGTGTCATCCTTGTTTCGGGGTTTCACACTGAGTGGCTGCCTGCCCTTGCCCAGTGCATGATAAAGACCCGCTGTCCTTGGGTCACTTTGATTGAGGGCCTGCATTCCGCTGGGTTCTTTATCTGAGGGACATTCCTGACTAAAACAGGACAGATCCCAGAGGAATGCTGATGGATGGGGCCTCTGCTGACAGCACACAGGGCTGGCCCCAGGCTCAGGGGTCCCACCGGGTCCCACCAGGACCGCTCCCTGGAGGAGGACCCTTAGGAAGGGCCTCGTGCCTTGCAGGGGCACTGGGGAGGGACCGGGCTGGGGTAGCACTGCTGCTGGGACACTCTGGTGTCCCCTTGCCCTGTTTGTTTATGGGGACAGCCAGAGGTCTGTGTCGCTTGTGCAATGTTCAGTGAAGGGGCTGATTTCCGGACTCTGTCAACTGGAAACTTAGGTTCTCTGTTAAAAAATAACAACAGAAAGAATAACTCTTGTGAACAGGGCAGTGAGAAAGAGAAAGCTGGATTCAGAGACCGGTTATACCTCACAGCAAAGAAAAACTTTGGAGAGAGAGGTTTCTGTACCCTCAGAAGATGTCTTAATCCAATAGTATTGCTATTTCCTTGTACACAGGCACAGTGTTTCTGTTTATGAAAGAAAGCACACCTTTCTCCTCACCGTGCTGTATAGTGGAGAGGACTGTTTACAACACACACACACACACACACACACACACACACACACACACACACACAGGAATAAGGCTTTAGGCACTTTGCGAACAGCCTCTGGAGGCTGACCTAGGCTGTGGTGCTTTTAATCTTGCCACTACATTAATTTGTAACGTATTTCAATGCCTCAGCTCACCAGGCACTACTGAGTGTTCCAAAGGGTCTGTCCCACCTTTTTCCATATTAATGATCTTCCTGGAGAGGAGCCACTGAGAGGTATTTGAGTAGGGGGCAGTTTCTTCTAGTTTCTTCTTCGACCAGCATCTTCTCTCAGGCACCCCAGCCCAGAAGCAGTGTGAGGCTGTGAGTTCACCCAGCTTCGTGGGAAGGTGGTGCTGTGGTTAATAAGTGGAGCCAGTAGAGTCCCTCAGTTCTGAACTCCACAGTGCGCACGAATCACCCAAACATCTTGTTAAAAATGCAGATGCGGGGCTTCCCTGGTGGCGCAGTGGTTGCGAGTCCGCCTGCCGATGCAGGGGACGCGGGTTCGTGCCCCGGTCCGGGAAGATCCCACGTGCCGCGGGGCGGCTGGGCCCGTGAGCCATGGCCGCTGAGCCTGCGCCTCTGGAGCCTGTGCTCCACAGTGGGAGAGGCCACAACAGTGAGAGGCCCGTGTACCGCAAAAAAAAAAAAAAAAAAATGCAGCTGCTGCTTCCTGCGGCTGGGGGTGGGGCCTGACAGTCAGTATTTCTAACCAGCTTCCAGGGGACACCAGTGCTCCAGTCCACACAACCCTCTGAGTATTGAGGCCCTGGGGGACCTTGTTATAGAAACACAGAACCACCCAGGGCACACCTGAACACTTTGTCCTCTGCCCCTCTGGGTTTGTAGGACTTCTCATCCTCTCCGTGGACTTGGGCTCTTACGGCTTTAGGCACTTTGCTCCTGGTCTACATGCCTGTCCTTGTACTACTCAAGGACGGGGTACACCATGCTCGCCATGCCTCCTGCTTCCCCCTGAAAGTTTATTGCATCCATAATAATAATAACAACAACCTGCTCACTCCTCCTAGGCACTGTGCTAAGTAGGTATTCCATGTCCATTAGTCATCACAAATGAGGTAGACGACCATGATGACTGCGGTCCAGGTGAGGAGAGCAAGGCTCTGAGAAGTCAAACCTTGCCAGAGGTCATAGTCAACGGGGGATAAAGCTGGGGAGCCTGAGCATTGCACTGTGTTGCCACCCCATTAGTGACACAGGTGGCAGATGCTAGGAGGGATCGGAAGAGTGCTTTGTGGACCCTGGGCATAGCTCTGGAACCCACACCTAATTCCCTGTATGTAGGACTCTACCCTCACCCAGCAGGTTCCCTGCATCTGGGACACGGGAGCTGGAGCCTCCCCAGAGCATTGCCATGGGCGTTTCAAAATGAGTGGAGCAGGGTTAGTTTACATCCATGCTGCTGGGAGAAGACAAAAGGGGTGATAATCTTCAGATCATGAGGCTTTGGGAAAGACAGGCCATTAAGGGAAAATGGGCTTATCTCAGAAGGTAGCCCTAGATTAACCTTTGCTTCCACTTTCAGCCCTGGCATTCCTTTTTTTTTTTTTTTTTTTTGCTACAAAACTGAAGAAGAGAGTCAGGGAAACATCTATTTGCTCTGGAATCTTTTAGGCTCATCTGTCTACTGCAGTGATCAAAAGCGGGGGGACACAGGTCCCTTATCTCCAAACACAGCAAAGGTCTGGTGAGCTCTCGTTATCTTGCATGCACACACATGTACACGTATGCACATACCTGCGTATGTACACACACGTGATTTTCCAAGCCAATAAAGGGCTCAAGCATGGCAGGGGTGGAATGTGTCCATACTCGTGAAAACAGTCTTTTTAAAAGAATTTTTGGGAGAACCTATCTTCCTACATCTGCTTCTTTTTTAAAAAAATATGATTTTTATGAGTTTAAAAAAAATTGATTTCTTTTTTCACTTCTAGTTTTATTGAGATGTAATTGACACACAGCACTGTATAAGTTTAAGGTGTACAGCATAACGATTTGACTTACATCATGAAGCGATTATCGTAGTAAATTTAGTGAACGTGCATCATCTCATATAGATGTGAAGTTAAAGAAGTAGAAATTTTGTTTTCCTTGTGATGAGCACTCTTAGGGTTTAGCTTTCATACATAGCGTACGGCAGGACTAGTTATATTTATCATGTTGTGCATCACATCCCTAGTACTTAACTTATTTACCTTGTAACTAGAAGTTTGTACCTTTTGACCCTCTTCATCCAGCTCCCCTCCCCCACTCCTTCCTATGTCTGCCTCTTTATCATTAACGTGAGTCTTGAGCTACCTCTCACTTCATTAAACTTACTATAAAAAATTATCAGCCGTGCTCATCTTTTTCCCTGCATTCTTGTTCTCTGCTGCTCAGTCTGAGCTCTCCTCTGGGCCCCTGGGGCAACCAGTCATCTCTTGGAAATAAACCATCTGATATCCTTAATCTTTGCTTCGAATGCTCGTTTCATCCCCTCACTTTCATCAAAATCTGACTTTATCTGCAGGAGGATACTTTCCTCCTCTCTTTGCACAGCATTCCACACACATACCTCCCTTCCCCACCCTCCCCATTCCAAGCTGACATGCGTCTCCTGATTCCTCGATCCCCAGTTCCTTTTCCTGACTATTTTGTGCATCACGAACTCTCAACAGCCTCTAAGGAAGCCCACGCCGTTCCGTTTCCTCACCTTTCCCAGTCCTTCTTCCTGCCTCCCACTCTGTAGGGAGTTGTCTCTTGTTCCTCCCCATTCTGGAAACATCCATAGATACCCTTTTCTTACAGATCTTCAGCGTCCCCGGGGCTAGAGACCTTTATCTCCACTGCTTTTATGTCTTCAAGACCCAAGCAGACAATCATACAGGATCGCTCCGGCCCATATCCTGGAGCCCTGACATTCTCCTTTCAGCTCGGCAGGATCTTACATTCCCTCCGTCCTACTCAGCCCCTCTCACTGTCTTCTGAGTGTCCTGCTGGCTTTCCTTGCATCCCCACCCAGGCTGGAGACTTCCCACTTCTGAGCTACGGGATCCCCCGGGGTGAGCAGTTCCCAGCCTCCACCATTTCTACAGGGTTCTCCCTCCGCATTCCTGTTCTTTGATTCTTTTGCGTTTCTCTTTCACAAACCTCGTGAGGTCCCTGCTATGGGGAGCCTGCACCTTCCACTTTCTTTCCTCTGCTGTGAGGCCACCACCGAGCAGGCTGGTTCCTGGTTTTTCTTCTACTTCTTATTACTTAGCCTGGAGGAAGATGTCAGTGACCCTTTGCAACCCTTATTCACTCCTCATGCCTTTACTTCACTCCATGAGCCACCGGCCCATACCTGTCCCCTGCTCTTCAGATGCCCTTCTGCACTGAAAATATTGTGATTACCTGAAGTGAGGAGTTTCCTCATTGTCCCCCACTCCCTATTGGCCTTCTCCTCATTAGAACATTTATTAGGGACTTCCCTGGTGGTCCAGTGGATAAGACTCCGGGCTCCCAATACAGGGGGTCAGGGAACTAGATCCCGCATGCTGCAATGAAGGTCCCACGTCCTGCAACTAAAGACCTGGAGCAGCTAAATAAATAAATTTAAAAATTTTTTTAAAAGAGCATTTATTATTTTCCACTTGGCACACTGAAATAACCTCCTAGCTGCATGAGTCCATCATCTCTTCCATTCCAACCCACTGTTGGATTTATTATTCCAAAGACCACATTCCTGTCTTGCTTAAAAATCTTCATGTTTCCCCACTGCCGCTAATAAAAATCTTCATGTTTCCCCACTGCCGCTAAATGCTTTGACGTGCTAGGCATGGCTGTTTCCCACACATACCCCACGTTGGCTGCTGCTAAATCTTTGCTCCTGTTCTTTTCTCTGTCTTGAGGGCCTTCTCTCCTTCATGGCCACATGAGCAAATTTTAATCTTACCTTCGAGGCAAGTTCAAAAGCCATCTCAGACACGAAGTTGTCCCTAAGCCCTCCCAGTAGAAGTGATTTCTCCCACCTTTGCTTTCTTACAGCTTTTGAGGCCTCTTGCAACATTTATAACTTTCCACCCCGTATTGTAGTTGACACACAAAACTGTAAGTTCTTTGAAGGGTACAGATCCTAGTCTACACACCTCTGCATGCCCCCTAGGAGCAGCACAGCTCATGACACACAATGCTGGACTATTAGGGATGCTTTTATTACAAATGACAGGAACATAGCTAACAGGCAAAAAAAAAGAGAGAACGTATTAGATAAACAAACACAGCAGGTCACACAGCCGTGGAGGATACAGGAGAACAGCTGGGCCTCGGGGACAGCTGGAACCAGGGACTAGAACTCAGCAGGACGCTAGCTCTATAAATTTGCTTCTCTCTGCATTAATTCTCCTGCTGCAGTCAAGATCCTTCTGCATGGCACTTAGCTCCCAATACTCACGTACCAGGCTTCCACCTCCAAAGAGGGCTGGATTTCAAGTTGCAGTTTGAAAAAAAGTCTTAGAGAAGTACTCTGATTGGTCCAGCCTAGGTCAGGGGTCTGCCCTGGACCAATCAGCTTGGCCAGGGAATTGGATGACTCTATTAGGAGCTCACCCCTGAGTTCTGGAGCCATTTTTAGAAAAGAGGAACCTTCATGAGCCAGGCAGGTACCCCAAGAATTACAGCACTCTTTTTTTTTTTTAATTGAAGTATAGTTGATTTACAATGTTGTGTTAGATTCTGGTGTACAGCAAAGTGATTCGGCTATACATATAGTTACATATATATTCTTTTTCATCTTCACTTTCATTATAGGTTATTACAAGATTTTGAATATAGTTCCCTGTGCTGTACAGTAAGACCCTGTTGTTTATCTATTTTATATATAGTAGTGTGTATATGTCAATCCTAAACTCCTAATTTATCCCTCCCCCAGCTTTCCCCTTTGGTAACCATAAGTTTATTTTCTATGTCTGTGAGTCTGTTTCTGTTTTATAAATAAGTCCATTTGTGTCATATTCTACATTCCACATATAAATGATATCATATGATATTGGTCTTTCTCTGTCTGATTTATGATCATCTCTAGGTCCAACCATGTTGCTGCAAATGGCATCATTTCATTCTTTTTTATGGCTGAGTAGTATAACACTCTTGTATCCAATAAATTTATAACAAACCTGTGTTATTAATATTTTTGGTAATCAAAAAGAATTATGTAGTAGTGCCATAAGAAGTCAGTCACCACTTAGGGTGGTTCTTTGTCATTTTAACCATGTACCTTTTTCTTACCAGTTCATCAAAGTAGGACTTTTTTTTTTTTCCGGTATGCAGGCCTCTCACTGCCGTGGCCTCTCCCGTTGCGGGGCACAGGCTCCGGACGCGCAGGCTCAGCGGCCATGGCTCACGGGCCCAGCCGCTGCTCGGCATGCGGGATCCTCCCAAACCGGGGCACGAACCCGTGTCCCCTGCATCGGCAGGCGGACTCTCAACCACTGCGCCACCAGGGAAGCCCAAAGTAGGACTTTTAATAATTCCACGTGGTCAACCTCATTCCGATGAGAATATATACTTGAAGGGAAGAAAATTGATTGTTTCTTAAAGGACCCGTAAAATCAAACTTTTCTCTAATCTAGATAAACATTACCTCCAACTAAAATTGGTTGATGAAATTTCCATGTGTATATATCTGGCCCCCAGTGAAAAAACGGCATCAAGCCCCATTATAGCTTTCAGTTGTACAAATTCCTTGTATTTTGACCAATTTCCTCTCTTCCACTTTCATCAACATCCTGTACCTTGAATCCCAGCACTTGTGGATTTGCTATGTGAAAGGCGTCTTTGTTTCTTTTGCCCATATTGATCATTATTCATTATGAAAAATTATGAACATATTTCCTTAGATTGGCTTTTCTGGCATGGTCCCTTATGGCCAGGGCTGTGAGACTCAGATTAGAAAGTAAGTCAAGGATGAGTTGGTTTTCTCACTTTGAGCTTTTTCACACTTTGAGATCTTTAATATCCAGAGTAGTCATTTTGACCCCTTTTATCAATGTCACGTCCACTGAAAGTCAATAATAACTGAATTACCCAGAACCTCTGTTCCTTGAGTCCTTGAAAGTTGGGGGAATGGCAAGAAAAATCTTTTGTTTCAACCAACACTTATGGTTAAGAGAAGAAAGGAGCAACGAGATGTAAGGATGGGAGAAAGTGAGCTTTTAACACTTTACACGGTAGCAGAACATATTTAGCATCTATATGAAAAGGAGATTCATTTATCCAGATGACAGGCCAAATGTCTAGACCATGGACTGAATATTTTTTCCATAGATTTGGAGTTGCCAGACTTAGAAAAAAAAAGAAAAAAGAAAAAATATATATATATGATGCCCATTTAAATCTGAAATAAGCAATGATTTTTCTTTTTTTAGTATAAGTATTTCCCATGTGATACTTAGGACAAACTTATACTAAAAGATTATTTGTAGTTTATCTGAAATTCAGATTTAACCATGTGTCCTGTATTTTATCTGGTAATTCTACTTAGGTTAGATGCTTTGGCCTTGTATAGACACAGTCTGAATTTTATTTTTAGGCCAATCATGGTTTTTTAATTTATTTTTTAAACATATTTATTTATTTGGCTGCGCTGGGTCTTAGTTGTGGCACCCAGGATCTTCCTTGCTGAGTGCTGGATCTTCAATGCGGCATAAGGGATCTTTAGTTGCAGCATGCGGGATCTAGCTCCCTGACCAGGGATCAAACCCCAGCCCTCTGCATTGGGAGCATGGAGTGTTAACCGCTGGACCACCAGGGACGTCCCATAGTTTTGTTTGTTTGTTTGTTTGTTTGTGTGGTACGCGGGCCTCTCACTGTTGTGGCCTCTCCCGTTGCGGAGCACAGGCTCCGGACGCGCAGGCTCAGCGGCCATGGCTCACGGGCCCAGCCGCTCTGCGGCATGTGGGATCTTTCCGGACCGGGGCGCAAACCCGTGTCCCCTGCATCGGCAGGCGGACTCTCAACCACTGCACCACCAGGGAAGCCCCCCATAGTGTTTTTAAAAAGATATATATCCATTGAAAAGAAGCCCTTCCCATGGTTTATTTACCTTTCCATTATCTTTGAAATGGAAATTTCAACTGCTCTTCTCAATTCCAAATTTTATTCTATATGGCTCACATCCTTAGCTGGAACCCTAAAGCATCACAGTTTAATCAACAGATAAATTGAGTTAATATTCTATTCTGTTAGTATGCCCATTGTTAATTTGATTGCCTCTAACTTTGAATACATTGTAGTGCTTAGGCAAGTGTCACAACCTTTAGTCTTCTTACAATCTCCTAAATAGTGGTGATGCAGTCATCTATTCAAGGACCAATTGTCAAGCACATAGTCCCTGTAATGCACCTTTCTGGGCTCTATGAGATTTACAAAGATGTATAAATTCATTCAGTGACTCTCTGAAAAGCCTGTTGTGACAGACACTGTTCAAAGTGCAGGAGCACAGCTGTAGAAAACGAACTTGTGGTTACTAGGGGTGAAGCGGGGAGGGATAAACCGGGAGATTGGGATTGACATATACACACTACTGTATATAGGATAACTAATAAGAACCTACTGACTAGCACAGGGAACTCTCTCCAATACTCTGTAATGACCTACATGGGAATAGAATCTAAAAAAGAGTGGACAGATGTGTGTGTATAACTGACTCACTTTGCTGCACAGCAGGAACTAACACAACATTGTAAATCAACTATACTCCAATAAAAAATTTTTAATAATTAAACATTTTAAAAGAGGAACAAAAAAAGATGCTAGGAGTGCTATAGACGGACTAAGTTTATTGAGGAATAACATGTTCGATAAGGTGGTAAAAGAAACCAAGATCCCCAGTCCCAAGGGATATGTGGTCTGCTAAATACCAGGGCTTCTGTTTTGCTGAGTGGAGTATACAAGCTGAGGGCAAAGACTGACTTTCTTAGGATAATGAAGAGAAATTCTAAGGTTTAGTGGGAGAAAAGAAAGAAGAGGGAAGAGGCAACCGGCAGAGCTGGGCTCTTTGGTGGGAAGAGAAAAGATGTCCACTGGCGTAATGGATTCAGTTTCTGCCCAGTGATATGTGTGGGATGTGATCTCTCTTTCACAGGCTTCAAAGAATCTTCAATAAAGCATCAGTTTTCTCATTAGTATGTTGTTGTATTGGATGTGTTTTGCAGGATATGACAAAGTGGTGAGTATGGCCTCAAAGTGAGTGTAAAGTAAGAGGCATAGGCCCCCATGGGAGGCCCACCCATCTGGGTTACATCTTGGGAATGTTCATCTTACATGTTTGATATAAGTTAAAGAACCCAGCTGCAGTTCAGATTAAGTTGTTTCTAAGAAGACAACCCCACCATCCATGCCAAACATTTGGATTTTTATGTAAGAGAGCAAAGATACTTCTGGCATAAGCCGCAATGTTTCTTGGCATCAGTTAAGTTTCTTTTGTTTTAAGCAAATCAAGGCCGATTAAGCAAGACAAAAAAGGAGGATGTGGGGGAAGGGATTAATGGGAGACTGTATTGGAAGCACATGGGAGAGCTCACCGACTCAAAGAAAGAGCTGACCAGCTAGGCCTTGGAAAGGACAGGGGGACAGGGACCAGGGCTCCTCCAGGGCCCTCAGGGGCCAAAGCTCATAGATATTTTTTCTGAGCTGCTGCTATCATGTGTTTCAGCCCTACTTATCATCCTGGTCATGTTTTCAAGTTCCTGTGAGAGAATCTTATTAGCACAGCTGGAGTCAGGTGTCTCTACCCATTGTGGACAGCCAGACAGTACAGATGTGACCCACGGCAGAATCACTTGAGTTGGGCAGCCTCCTCTTTCCAGGCCTCCAATATATCTCAAAACTAGATGGCAATGGTGCAATCTCGGAAGCTTATCCTGTTGTGTCCCTTCTTTTAGTTTAACTGAGAATTTTAAATTATTCTCTCTCTCACACACACACTAATTTGGAAGTTATATACTTGATTGCTATTCTTCTGGTGGTTACCCTAGAAATTCCAACTTGCATACTGAACTTACAAAATCTAAGTTAATCAGTATCTTTACTCTACTTCCAGGCAATATAAGGACCTTAAATTCCATTCCCCCTTACTTACTTATAAACTGATTTTTTCATACATTTTAATTCAACTTTTAAAACACAACAAAGAATTATTAATTACCGTTTTATATTGTCAATGTTCATTTGCATTTACCATTTTCTTCGCTTTTCACTCTTTTTGTTGTACATTCTATATAAGATCACTTTTTTTTCTGTCTCAAGTATATCTTTTAGCGTTTCCTTTAGGAGCTTTTGTTAGTGATGAGTGAACAATCTTCATTTCTCGGGACTATTTATTTATTTTGTCCTTATTCTTGAAAGATTTTTTTTCCCACTGGATATACAATTGAAGGTTGGCAAATTATTTTTTCAATACGCTGAAGGTATAGCGCTATTTATCTAGCTTCCATTGTTTGCTGTTGAAAATTTACTGCCAGTGTAGCTGCTGCTTCCTTAAAGGCAGTCTTTTCTCTCTTTTTTTCCTGACCGTTTTAAAGAGTTTCTTTTTTTTTTAATTTTATTTATTTTTGGCTGTGTTGGGTCTTTGTAGCTGCGCACGGGCTTTCTCTAGTTGCAGTGAGCGGGGGCTACTCTTCGTTGCGGTGCGTGGGCTTCTCATTGCGGTGGCTTCTCTTGTAGTGGAGCATGGGCTTTAGGGGCGTGAGCTTCAGTAGTTGCAGCACATGGGCTCAGTAGTTGCGATGCATGGGCCCTAGGGCATGCGGATTTCAGTAGTTGTGGCATGCAGGCTCGGTAGTTGTGGCTCATGGGCTCCAGAGCACAGGCTCAGTAGTTGTGGTGCACGGACTTAGTTGCTCCGCGGCATGTGGGATCTTCCTGGACCAGGGATCGAACCCATGTCCCCTGCATTGGCAGGCAGATTCTTAATCACTGTGCCACCAGGAAAGTCCTAAGAGTTTCTTTTTTTTTAGTTTGCTGCAATTTTGCTATGATGTATCTAAGTGTACCTAAGAATGTTATCTTGCATGGATTCAATGGGTTTCTTAAGTTTCTGGATAAATATCTGGAGCAGTTCTGAAGAGGTTTGGGCCTTATGTCTTCAAATATTGCCTCTGCCCAATTCTTTTCTCCCTCCTTCTGGAATTCCTCTTTAACATTACTTGCATCTCTTAACCTCTATTTCATATTTTCCATCTTTTTGGTTCTGTGTTTCATTCAGAAAAATTCATTGCTCTTTCACGAATTGTTTCTTCAATTGTGTCTTGATCTATGCCCTGAATTTTTAATTTTGGTTAAAACTTAAACTTTATTTTAAAAATCCAGTGACACTTTTTATAGTTTACCGATCTCTGCAGATATTACTAAATATATACTTTAAACACTAAGCATGGATGTTTTATAATTTATAACCACTTATTTATTTATTTATTATCTTTGGCTGCGTTGGGCCCTCGTTGCTGCACGTGGGCTTTTCTCTAGTTGCGGCGAGCGAGGGCTACTCTTCGTTGTGGTGCGCGGGCTTCTCATTGTGGTGGCTTCTCTTGTTGCAGAGCACGTGCCCTAGGCGTGCGGGCTTCAGTAGTTGTGGCTCATGGACTCTAGAGCACAGGCTCAGTAGTTGTGGCGCACGGGCTTAGTTGCTCCGTGGCATGTGGGATCTTCCCAGACCAGGGCTCAAACCCGCGTCCCCTGCATTGGCAGGTGGATTCTTAACCACTGTGCCACCAGGGAAGTCCCTATAACCACTAATTTAATAATTGAAAATCTACATGTGTCTTTTTATGGTACTCTGTTGTTTCTGTTGGTTTCCTTGTGCGCTTGGATATTTTAAATTATATGCTGCTCACTGGCCTTATTAAATGATTTGTGGAGATGCTCTGTGGCCTAAGATGAAGGTACCCTTCTTCAGCAGAATTTGAATTTGTCTTTGCTTCTTTCGGGCACATAGGTACCCTTCTGTCTTGCACCACTTTAAACTTCATTCAGGGTTTGAGATTTCTCTTCAGTCTTTTGAATTCATGGTAGTAACTACCTATAATTACAACTTCTATGCATTTTTTTTTCTCCTTTGCTCCTTCTGTCCAAGTTAAATCTCCTCCAACCCCATGGAGGTGGAAGCAGGGAGGTGGCTTCACCTTTGAAAGTGCCACTTCTTGTGGAGGCTTCCATTAAACCTTTGCCTTTAGGCAGTCTTGGACTTGAGTTTCTGTCCCTCTCACACCGAGAGCATGTGAAAACCATTGCTCAGTTCCTCCGACCAATCTGGCAAACACTGTGAGGACAAAAGTAGTTCAGAGTTCTCTGTTTACCTCTGGATTTTTGCTTTCTCTTAGCTTTTGGCCAGATTTTTCATTTTTATTTGATCAGTAATTTGATGCTTTTATGAAGAATTTGAAAAATTTTTTTCCTCATCGTTTTTAGATGCTCTTAGCCAAAGGGTATCTCTGCGTAACCTAACTCACCACGAAGAACAAGGTCTAGCCACATAGAGTGAACGCTTGCTCCTCAGGCCTCCAGCTAGTGTCATCTTTCTCAGGGGAAGTCAGCACAGCATCCTCTGCTGTGAGACAAGGGCACCTGCCCTGTGTCAGTCAAATGTTTAACGATTTTGGGAGGACTAGAAGTTTATAACTGTCCCAAGGCAAACAATTCTAAAAGGACTTGGAAGTGAGCAGAATTTCCAGTCTGGAGTCTCTTAAATACTTCTTCCGTCCTGTACCGAAAAGGCTCAGTCCATATCTGAGCTCCACACTTGGAAAGAGGAAACATCTGATGGGTGACCTTTCCCCCGTGGTCCCACTTCCCATCACTGCAGATATACAGAGTATTCACCACACTTTATTCCTCATGGGGGGAATCTGCCTCGAGAGACATGGGCATCTGCACCTGACTGAGTCAAGTTCTGTCCTTGTTTTATTTCAGATTCTGCTACCTCCATATAGAGGTTATGTGGGAAAGAGGAGGCAGAGAGGGAAGGTAGCTGGCAGGGAAGATCTTCTGGGGAAAGGTGGAGAGTTTGATTATCCCTTCTCTTGGCACTCAAATGCTTTGCCCTTCTCTCCATAAAATTTCCTGTTTACTAATGATTTCTCGTTATTGTGTTCAATGTCTCTGTTTGAGGGGCATATAAAAAAATAAAGAATGCGATGTCAAGATTGGTATCAGACTACTTATGGAAAGCCGACCGTAATTGCTTCACTATTTTGTTTATCTGCTCAGCCCCTGTAGCCATTTGAGCTTGCAACCCTTGATGAGGATGATAATATTAGGTACCCAAGAGAATGAGCCCAATGAGGAGATGGGTAACTTCCCTGTAAATAGCACAGGAGAATGAAACCTTTAGCCAGGAAGACTTGGAAGTCAGGTGTTGCTTAAGCAGAATATCTTTGTTTTTTCACGGAAAGGCATTTTATTTTAAATATAGCAGTGTGTACATGTCAATCTCAAACTCCCAATCTATCCCTCCTCCCCACCCTTCCTCCTTGGTAACCATAAGTTCCTTCTCCAAGTCTGTGAGTCTGTTTCTGTTTTATAAATAAGCTCATTTGTATCATTTTTTAAGATTCCGCATATAAGCAATATCATATGATATTTGTCTTTCTGTGCCTGACTTACTTCATTTAGTGTGATAATCTCTAGGTCCATCCATGTTGCCGCAAATGGCATTATTTCATTCTTTTTCATGGCTGAGTAATATTCCATTGTATATATGTGACACATCTTCTTTATCCAGTCATCTGTTGATGAACATTTAAGTTGCTTCCATGTCTTGGCTATTGTAAATAGAGCTGCAATGAACACTGGGGTGCATGTATCCTTTGGCACCATGGTTTTCTCTGGATATATGCCCAGGAGTGGGATTGTAGGATCATATAGTAGTTCTATTTTTAGTTTTTTAAGGAACCTCCACACTGTTCTCCATAGTGGCTGTATCAATTTACATTCCCACCAACAGTATAGGAGGGTTCCCTTTTCTCCACACCCTCTCCAGCATTTATTGTTTGCCGACTTTTTGGTGATGGCCATTCTGACCGGTGTGAGGTGATACCTCATTGTAGCTTTGATTTGCATTTTTTCTAATAATTAGCGATGTTGATCATCTTTTCATGTGCCTCTTGGCCATCTGTATGTCTTCTTTGGAGAAATGTCTCTTTAGGGTTTTTGCCCATTTTTTCATTGGGTTGTTTATTTTTTTGATATTGAGCTGCATGAGTCAGCAGAATATCTTAAGGAGAAGACAGACATGATAACCATCTGTAGCTGTAGACTCAGGTTCAGCCAGCATTGATCAAGGACCTGTTATGCACAAAGCACTAGGCTAGGCATTTTTAAACACATAACCCATTAAAGTCAGAAGAATTGTGCCCTCTTTCTAGTGTTGAGCAGGGAAATGTGGGGAAAAAAACAACTATTTTAGAATTAGGGAAGGAAGAAAGGTTCTCACTAGATATTCTCTCATGTAGGGAAAAATATTTCAGGAATATATCTGGAGGCTCAAGGGCACATTTTAAAGCTCAAGTTTGCATAATATACCACTCAATTAAGCCTCCAGTTCCTCTAAAGGACGTGGTGAGAGTCCTGGACATGAGAGATTTGTATTTTCTCCATATGTGTTCATCTTACATGTTAATTTTTAGGAAAGATTGTGCAATGTGCTGTTTCTGTGAAACCCACTGTCCATGGGGTAAGGATTCTCAGCACACAGTGCAAAAAGTGGTGTGTAACCCTACTACGGAGGGGAGTACCATGTGTCTATAGGGCAAAGTTTTTCTACAGGGGGAACTCTACTTATTTTTCGTTGATAACATGTATTATTACACTACCTTCCACTGTAGCTATTTGTGGATGCCTTCTATATCATATTAAACTCTAGTTTCTTGGACATTTGGGGGCCTTATTTTTCCACAGCACCTAGCACAGTGAGTTACCCAGGACAGGCAATAAATAATAAGAGGCAGCATGGGGCGTAGAGAAGTAAGTACTAGGGCTCTGCCACTAAAGACAGGAGAGATGCAAGTGTCACAGATGCTTGTTCTTTTTCTCTCACCAATTTTTTTTCTTCCCTCCTTCCATACAATAACAGAATCCCAATTTTCATCATTTATCCATTCCTCACTCATGTAGTCAATGCCCTTTGGGAAAAATCTGATCCCACTCCTGGCTCCAGGGGTGTATTAGTCAGGCTTTTCCAGAGAAACAGAACCCATATATATGGAGATTAGTTATAAAGAATTGGCTCATGTGGGGCTGAGAAGCCCTACAATCTGCCATCTGCAAGCTGGAGACCCAGGAGAGCCCATGAATTGAGTTCAAGTCCAAGGACAGGAGGAAACTGATGTCATTGCTCAAAAACAGGTAGAGAGAAAATTCTTCCTTCCCCCTCAGCCCTCTGTTCTATTCAGGCCTCCAACGGATTAGAAGAGGCTCACCCACACTGGGGAGGGCAATCTGCTTTCCTCAGTCTACAGATTCAGATGTTCATCTTATTCAGAAACACCCTCACAGACCACTCAGAAAAAATGTTTGACCAATATCAGAAACCCCGTGCCCATCAAGTTGACACAGCAAATCAACCACCACAAAGGGCAAGCCCTATTTAGTTTAAGCCAATCATCACATCCTGCCATGCTGCTGGCCACAGTGATTGGTCCAAGATGGGCAAACACTCCACTCCAGGCCAATGAAATGCAAGATGAGATGACATTTGCTGGGGATTTGCAAGGATAGAAACTTTCTTACTTTTCTATGGAAGTGACCTCCAAAGATGCTCTTTTCCACCTGGACAAGAATGAAAAAGATTCAGTCCAGGGACTTCCCTGGTGCTCCAGTGGTTAAGACTCTGCACTCCCAATGCAGGGGGCCCGGGTTCAATCCCTGTTCAGAGAACTAGATCTCACAACGAAGATCCCGCATGCCACAACTAAGACCTGGCGCAGTCAAATAAACAAACAAGTAAATAAATAAATATTAAAGAAAAGATTCAGTCCAGAAAAGGTGCTAGTAGTCATCTTGTGATGATGGAAAAGCCAGCCTGGAGACAACAGGCAGAGAAAGGCATGAAAATAAACTGGACCAGTTTTGACATTATTGAGCCTGGGATCAAGGTTTGCCTGAAAACCACCATATATCTGGACTTTACAGTTATATGAGCCAGAAAATTCCATTTATTGTGTACACTGGTTGGGTTGAATTTTGTGTTACCTGCAACCAAAAGATTCCTAACTAATACAACTGGGGTTTTAATGTGATGATCAAGGAAACATTTTAACATTCAATGAGAACTCAACCAGAAAAGTAAACCATTTTTGCTATGAAATGTGAGCAACCAAGTTGGACCACATACATCAAAAAAGTTGATCATATATCCAAAACTTGAGACCACCAGAGAAATTCTGCAGAGTTGCAGGCTACATTCCTTCCTTTTCTCTAGCCACAAAAGTCCTTCAGACTAGCCTGTTCTCCACGCGGTTCCAGGGGCACATCTTCCCAACTGTGCTCTGAGGGTTCACGTGACTGAGAGTCCTTAGAGAAATGGAGAGTGTCTTATTTTTCTTTGTGTTCAGCACTTTGAACAGTGCCTGGCAAAGAGTAGGCCCCTAATAAATATAAATCTATAAATGGGTGGATTTATTTAACAATTAGAGATCTTCCTCGACTTATGTTGTGGTTACGTCCCAATAAACCCATCACAAGCAAAGATGAAGGGCCCTGGGTGATGGGAGTGTCTTGTCAATTTCGCTGTTGTAGGAGGCTGGGTTGGATTTGAAAGCAAGGAATACACCCTCTGTTCCATTTGAATCACTGAAGTTTTGATGTTCTTTTTAAAGGACTGTGTGAGTCAGAGGAAAAAAACAGCTTTTAAGAGTAACTCCCACATTTATTTATTCACTTATTCATATTCACTGAGTGCCTGCTACATTCCAACATTATTCAAGGCAGAATCACCCCTAATCCCCTACCTTTTGTGGGGCATGAGGCAGAGGACAAAGTAAGACCCTGGCCTGTGTCCCCCTCTTCTCATCTCCCCGAGACTTTATCCCACACCAGGAAGGGCCCTGTGCAAACTGTGTAGATGCTCCAGTCAGCTTGTCTAAGCTCCGTCCACACCCATCTGGCTAGAGTCAAAGGAGGATGGACCCCAGGAAGAGGCCTATGCAGACTCTGGGAGTATGCTTGGGGCCAAAGTGTGGGCTCTTGGTACATGTTCTGGAAGGAGGGGTGGAGGCTCCGTGTGGCATATCCACTTGGCCACACAGACTCTGCAGCGGGGAGCGGGGAGGGAGGGAGGACCAGAGGAGGGCCAGAGAGGGCCTCCTGCAGCTTACGGTGGGTAAGGGCAGTACTCATTTTAGGTACAGGGAATCCATGAAGAAAACGTGCAAAAATCTCTGCCTTCATGGTACTTACATCCCAGTGGAGGGAGACAGACTATAAACAAATACCCGAGTGAACAAGTAAACAGCTACATATAGAGGGTATTTGACAGTAATAAGTACTCTGGAGAAAACAAGAGGTACAGACAGTGCAATTTTAAATAGTGTGGGTCAAGGAAGGTATATTAGCTCCTCAGGGCTGCTATAATAAAGTACCACAAAGTAAATGCCTTAAATAAGAGAAATATATTGTCTCACAGACCTCTGAAACCAAGGTATTGGTAGGGTCTCTAAGGAACCTCAGGGTTCCTTCTGAGGCTGTGAGGGAGAATTCGTTCCATGTCTCTCTCCTGGCTTCTGGTAACCTCAGGTGTTCCTTGGCTGGTAGATGGCTATCTTCTCCTTGTCACTTCACACCACCTTCCCTTTGTATGTGTCTGTCTCTGTTTGTAAATTTCCCCTTTCTATAAGAACACCTGTCATGTTGGCTTAGGATTTCACCCTAATGAATGACTTCATTTTATCTGGATCGTCTGCAAAGACCTTACTTCAAAATAAGGTCATATTCACAGGCACTAGGGATTAGGACTTCAACATCTTTCAAAGGGACACAATTCAACCCATATCAGAAAGCTTTATTGTGAAGATGACATTTGAGCAGAAGCCCGAAGGTGAGAGGTAAGGGGGTGAGCCATGCTGAGATCTGGGGGAAGGGCTTTACAGCAGAGAGAACAGCAAGTGCAAAGGCCCTGCTTTCTCCTCCAGAATAACATTTTGGTGGGTTAATATAGTGAGCCGGGGAGGTCAAGGAGAGGGAGTCAGCGGCAGAATGACGCAGTAGGGTCAGAAATGACCCATCCGCCTCTCATGGGTGTCCTGCATAACCCCATAGTCCATCCATTTAAAGTGTTGGAGATTCTTCCATTTCCCGACTCATACACAGTATAAGGTCACTGAAAGCAGGGAAGGAGTCCCTTACCTCTTTATACCCTCATGGTGCTCAGTGAACATGTGTGATGCTGAGGGTACATTAGCCACTATCTTCTTTCATTTCCACTCCAAGAAATGGCTTGTACCTGTGAGCCCATGGGACAAAAGGGAATTTGGCTGGAGGCAGGTAAGGCAACAAAGACAAGGGAGTCAAGTTTATCACTGAAAGGTGCCTATGGAATCTTATCATCATCTATTGCCACCCTCTTGTCATGATCGCCCCAGTAACATGACAATCACTGGTAGCTTTAATTCGAATTTTCTTAGCTTTTAAAATCCTATCCTACCAATGAAAATGAGAGAAGTGAAAGAGAATAGGCAAGTTTTCTGAAATTCAAATTTGGAGTAAGAGGAACCATCTTTAGTTGAAATCTGACAGCCACTGATCAATTCCAGCATTACAGAAGGACCCACGTAGCATTGAAAATTCTGATTTATCTCATTTCTTCAGGAGTGGAATGAGCAGTTCTGTAGACGTCCATTGAATCATTCCTAACTTTCTGGCTTCCCTTATCTGCAAGTTGGAATGCTCTCTGGAGCTGTCAGCCATCACCGCCCCCCCCCCACCCCTTCCCTTCCATCCTGCCCGGACCTCAGATAACAATCCTCTCCAAACAGGCTTTGTTCCCACCATGTTTGGAATGCTTCAAAGTCAAACTGAATGTGAATAAGAACCAAAGTCGCTTCATTACATGCCATTCACCTTCCTCTCACATTCCACACCTCACTCTTAGCTGGAGGGGGTCGGGTTGTTTTCCGATCACGACTGCCGTGGCCCAGGCTTGTTGCGAGACTAAGTCCTTTGTTCCTGTCGTCCTTTGGGCCCTGGGCGCCCTTCCTCGCCGTCCCAGGTCTGCAACGGTCCCCTCCCTGTCTGTCAGAAGCCCACTCCGTATCCAAATCCTCATGTAAGACTTTGGCCCGAAGCTATTTTCTGGTGACGTGTACCCTTGGCTTCCCCCTCAGGCTGGAACAGGAAGCACAGAATCTTGTTTAAAGGATGGCAGAGGGATAAAAAGAACAAACGTCAGCTCGTTCCAGAGCCTTGCACTTTCTGGGGTTTTCAAAGTAGAAAAGTTTCCTCCAGCTTCCTTTCCAGGACTCCCCTCTCTCCTCCAAAATGGAGACGCTTAGCGCCTGGGGCCCAGGCTGGTTGTTTGTTTCATCAGGAATGTTGGGGTGGGAAAGGGAGAAGGGTGAACAACAGGCCTTGTGTATGCCCAGCAAAATCTTCTTGGAACCTATGAACTCCCAAGTATCCTTAAAGGGCTCAGAAATTAATCCGCTTTGAGCATCCCTCAGGCGACTTGCACATTCATTCCTAGTATAGTTTTAGCTTCACTCACACACAAATGCACACACGCAAACCACTGTGGGGTAGGTTTTATTATCCTCATTTTACAGATGCAGAAACTGAGGTTTGCAATGCTAAAGGTCTGTGGGTCACAGAGCTAGTAAGAGGTGAAGCCCAGATTGAATTCAGTCCTGAGTTCAAAGTCTGTACTCTTTCATTTCCTGTTATTTAAAAATAAATATTGTTGTTTTTCTGATTATCTAAGTGATATTCTTTTTTTAAATTTATTTTTCTATTGAAGTATAATTGATTTACAGTGTTAGTTTCTGGTATAGAGCAAAGTGATTCAGTTATACATATATGTATCAATATATACATATTCTCTTTCAGATTCTTTTCCCTTATGGTTTATTATAGGATATTGAATATAGTTCCCTGTGCTATACAGTAGGTCCTTGTTATTTATTTTATATATAGTAGTGTGTATCTGTTAATCCCATACTCCTAATTTATTCCTCCCCCCTTTCCCCTTTGGTAACCATAAGTTTGTTTTCTATGTGTGAGTCTGTTTCTGTTTTGTAAATAAGCTCATTTGCATCATTTTTTTAGATTCCACATACAAGCGATATCATATGATATTTGTCTTTGTCTGACTTACTTCACTTAGTATGATCATCTCTAGGTCCTCTAATCTCTATGATTATCTAAGTAGTACATATTCTTTATAGAGAATTTGGAAGACAAAATAAAATATAAAATTAAAATAATCTATAATTCCACTCTCCAGAGATAGTAGTCACTATTAACATTTTAGTCTCCTTTTCTCCAGTCTGAGTTTATGTTATGCTATCCTATTTTATGTTCTGCTTCTTTTGATGTTTTGGGTTTTCTTGCTTGTTTCTAAATAGTCTTTATTTTTCAGAGCAGTTTTAGGTTCACAGCGAAACCGACAGGAAGGTACAGAGAGTTCCCTTATTCCCCTACCCCCATATACGCACAGGCTCCCGCACTGTTGACATCCCGCACCACAGTGGTGTATTTGATACAACTGATGAACCTATATTGACATCATTATCCCCTAAAGTCCACAGTTTACATTAGGGTTCACCCTTGGTGTTGTACATTTTACAAGTTTTCACAAATGTATAATGACACATACCCACTTTTATAGTGTTAAACAGAATAGTTTCACTGTCCTAAAAATCCTCTGTGCTCCATTTATTCATCTCTTCCTCCTCTAACCCCTGAACATTCTACTGTCTCCATAGTTTTGACTCTTCCAGAATGTCATATAGTCGGAATCATAAAGTATATCGCTTTTATAGATTGGCTTCTTTCGTTTAGTAATATGCGCTTAAGTTTCCTCCATACCTTTTCATGGCTTGGTAACTCATTTCTTTTCTAGTAGTGAATAACATTCCATTGTGTAATGTACCGTAGTTTTTTTAACCATTCACCTATTGAAGGACATCTTGATTGCTTCTAGTTTTTGCAGTTATGAACAAAGATACTATAAACATCTGTGTGTAGGTTTTTGTGTGGACAGAAGTTTTCAACTCATTTGGGTAAATACCAAGGAGCATGATTGCTGGATTTGGGGTACGAGTATATTTGGTTTGGTATGAAACTGCCAAACGGTCTTCCAAAGTGGCTGTACCTGGGCTTCCCTGGTGGCGCAGTGGTTGAGAGTCTGCCTGCCGATGCAGGGGACACGGGTTCGTGCCCCAGTCTGGAAAGATCCCACATGCCGCGGAGCGGCTGGGCCCGTGAGCCATGGCCGCTGAGCCTGCGCGTCCGGAGCCTGTGCTCCGCAACGGGAGAGGCCACACAGTGAGAGGCCCGCGTACCGCGGAAAAAAAAAAAAAACAAAAAAAAAAACACCAAAGTGGCTGTACCATTTTGTATTCCCACCAGCAATGAACGTGAGTTCCTGTTGCTCCACATCCTCACCAATAGGTGATGTTGTCAGAGTTTGGGATTTTTTTCATTCGAATAGGTGTGTAGTGATATCTCACTGTTGTTCTAATTTGCATTTCCCTAATGACATATGATGTTGAGCATCCTTTTACATGCTCATTTTCCATCTTTATACCTTATTTGGTGATGTGTCTGTTCAGATATTTTGCCCATTTTAAAATTAGGTTGTTCGTTTTCTTATTGTTGAGTTTTAAGTGCTCTTTGTATATTCTGGATAACGATCCTTTTATGAGATGGCTTTTGCAAATACTTTATAACATTCTGTGGCTTGGTTTCTCATTTTCTTGACTGAGTCTTTTGCAGAGCAGAAGTTTTTTTTTTAATTTTAATGAAATCCAGCTTATCAGTTACTTCTTTCATGGAACATACATTTGGTGTTGTATTTAAAAAGTTTTTGCCATAACAAAGGTCATCTAGATATTCCCCTCTGTTATCTTGTAGGAGAGTTTTATAGTTTTGCATTCACATTTAGGTTTATGTTCCATTTTGAGTTAATTTTGTGATGGGTGTAAGGTCTGTGTGCAGATTCTTTTTTTCCCTTTCTTTTTTTTTTTGTTTTTTGCTTGTTTGTTTTTTGTTTTTATGTGGATGTCTGTTGTTGCAGCACCATTTGTTGAAAAGACTGTCGTTTCTCCATTGTATTGCCTGTCAAAGATAAGCTGACGGGCTTCCCTGGTGGTGCAGTGGTTGAGAGTCCGCCTGCCGATGCAGGAGACACGGGTTCGTGACCCGGTCCGCGAAGATCCCACATGCCGCGGAGCGGCTGGGCCCGTGAGCCGTGGTCGCTGAGCCTGCGCGTCCGGAGCCTGTGTTCCGCAACGGGAGAGGCCACACAGTGAGAGGCCCACGCACCACAAAAAAAAAAAAAAAAAAAAGATGAGCTGACTATATGTATGTGGGTCTATTTCCGGGTTCTCTGTTCTGTTCTATTGATCTATTAGTCTAATTTTTGCCAATAAAAGACTATCTTGATTACTGTCTTGAAGTCAGTTCGTGTCAGTCCTCTGACTTTGTTCTTCTCCTTCAATATTGTGTTGGCTATTCTGGATCTTTTGCCTCGCCATATTAACTTTAGAATCAGTTTGTCAGTATCCACAAAACAACTTGCTGGGATTTTGACTGGGATTGCGTTGAATCTATAGATCAAGTTGGAAAGAACTGAGGTCTTGACAATGTTGAGTCTTCCTATCTGTGAATATGGAATAGCTCTTCATTTATTCAGTTCTTTTATTTCTTTCATCAGAGTTTTGTAGTTTTCCTCACATAGATCTTGTTCATGTTATTTGAGATTTATACTTAAATATGTCATTATTGGGGGTGCTAATTTAAATGGTATTGTTTTTTATTTCAAATTACTGATATATAGGAAAGTGATTGACTTTTGTATTTTAACCTTGTATCCTGCAACCTTGCTATAATCACCCAACTTTAGTTCCAGGGTTTTTTTGGTCAATTCTTTCAGATTTTCTACATAGACAGTCATGTCATCTTCAAACAAAGACAGTTTTATTTATTTCTTCCCAACCTGTATACCTTTTTTTTTCTTTAAATATGGAACGCTTCACGAATTTGCGTGCCCATCCTTACGCAGGGGCCATGCTAATCTTCTCTGTACCATTCCAATTTTATTATACGTGCTGCTGAAGTGAGCACTCCAACCTGTATCCCTTTTATATCCCTTTCTTGTCTTGTTGCATTAGCTAGGACTTGCAATACAGTGTTTAAAAGAAATGGTGGGAGAAAAATATCCTTGCCTTGTTTCTGATCTTAGCAGGAAAGAATGTAGTTTCTCATCATTTGTTATATTAGCCATAGTTTTTCTGTAGATGTTCTTTATCAAATTGAGGAAGTTCCTGCTCTGTTCCTAGCTTGCTGAAATTTTTTACCATGCATGGGTGTTGGATTTTGTCAAATACTTTTTCTGCATCTATCGATATGATCACGTGATTTTTCTCCTTTAGCCTGTTGATGTGATGGATTACATTAATTGAATAAGCCTTGCATAGATGGAATAAACCTCCCTTGGTTATGGTGTATAGTTCTTACTATACATTGCTGGATTTGACTAGCTAATATTTTGCTGAGGATTTTTTCCATCTATGTTCCTGAGAGGTCTTGGTCTGTAGTTTTCTTTTCTTGTAATGTCTTTGTCTGGTTTTGGTATTAGAGTAATGCTGGACTCATAGTATAAGTTAGGAAGTATCGCCTTTGCGTCTATCTTCTAGAAGAGATGGTAGAGAATGAGTATACATTCTTTCTTAAATGTTTGGTGGAATTGCCCCAGTGAATCCATATGGGCCTAGTGCCTTCTGATTTGGAAAGTTATTAATTGTTGGCTCATCTTTAAAATTAGATATAGGTCTATTCAAATTGTCTATCTCTTCTACTGTGAGTTTTGGCAGATTGCGTCTTTCAAGGAGTAGATCTGTTTCATCTAGGTTATCAAGTTTGTGGGCATAGAGCTGTTCATAATATTCCATTATTAGCCTTTTTATGGCCATGGCATCCTTTTTTTTTCATTTCTGATGTTAGTCATTTGTGTCTTTCTTGTTTTCTTAGTTAGCCTGGTTAGTGGCTTATCAATTTACTGATCTTTTCAAAGAACAAGGTTTTGGTCTTGTCAGTTTTCTCTGTTGATTTCTTGTTTTCAATATCATTGATTTCTGCTCTAATTTTTATTTATTTTCTGATGCTCGCTTTGGATTTAATTTGCTCTCCTTTCACTAGTTTCCTAAGGCTTACATTATTGATTTTAGATTTTTCTTCTTTTCTAATATATTCATTTAATGCTAAACCTTTCCCTCTAAACACTGCTTTTTCTGCATCCCACATAGTTTAAGTTGTGTTTTCATTTTCATTTAGTTCAAAGTATTTTAAAATTGGTCTTCAGATTTCCTCTTTTTTTAAAAAAAAATTTATTTATTTATTTATTTATTTATTTTTTTAAAGTTGCCAGCTGACTTATTGTCTGGTGAGGGCCAAATTTCTGGTTCATAATGTGGGTCTTCTGGTTCTGTAATTAAATGATGTAATGGGCATAAGATCTTTTGTGTGCTACATTTATTAGGTCACTAATCCCATATTTGAGGTCTCTGGCCTCATGACCTAATCACCTCCCTAAAGCCCCACCTCCTAATACCATCAACAAGGGAACTGGGTTTCAAAATTTGAAAATTAGAGGTATAAAATGTTTATACCATAACAGGGACCACAGGGTTAATTTATTTTTCCTTTCACGTTAAAAGTTTTGCACATATATATTTATTATATAATCCTCAAACCCTAGTTTTTTTTTAAGATTCTTTTCCCATATAGGCTAGTACAGAGCATTGAGTAGAGTTCCCTGTGCCATACAGCAGGTCCAGACCAATACTTATCTATTTTATATATAGTAGTGTGTATATGTCAGTCCCATTCTCCCAAATGATCCCTCCCCCACTTATCCCCTGGTAACCATAAGTTTGTTTTCTATATCCATGACTCTATTTCTGTTTTGTAAGTAAGTTCTTTTCTACTGTTTTTTTTTTTAGATTCCGCATATAAGCAATAGCACATGATATCTGTCTTTCTGTGTCTGACTTGCTTCACTCAGCATAACAATCTCTAAGTCCATCCATGTTGCTGAAAAACCCTTAATTGTTAAGGATAACTCTCAATTTTTTCCAGTATCATCAGCAATTCTTTCTGGCAGACACGTGAGAACACTTTTTAAACAGGGATATTGAGACCAAGGCTCCTGACCTATTCTGTTTAATGACGTCATATCTCTCACAGCACCCCATCATCACCAATACAGCCACAAAGTTCAAATGAAAATGACAGGTATTATCAAGTTTGACAAGAGTGTGTATAATCCCTGAATCTCATTCACTGCTGCTAAGGATGAAAATTCATACAAATGTTTTGAAAATATTTAGAAGTATGTGGCTGTAGGTAGGAGGCCTCAGTTCCTTGCCACATGGATCTCTCCTTAGTCCTGCTTGAGTGTCCTCATGACATGGCAGCTGGCTTACCCCAGGATGAGTGATCTGGGACAAGGTGGCCATCCCTGGTTTCACATCAACATGATCTCAGGCACAGACCTCCTTGTTTTTCCATTTTGTCTTTAAGTTACTTGTTGAAACAACCGGCCCACGGTCCCCAGGACTGTCGCAGCTTTGGCTGCTGGGGCCCCTCCAGAGCCGGCAGCCTCAGTGAGGCCGCCCTCCCCTCGGGCTCCGGGGCCCAGATTTCTTCTTTGAACCATGTGTTGTTTAAATGTGTACCTAATGTTCAAGTATTTGGGATTTTCCAGCTATCTTTTTGTTCTTATTTCTAGTTTAATTCCAGTGTGGTCTGAAAGCAGACATTGTATGATTTCTCTTCTCTTACAGCTGTTAAAGTGTGTTTTATGGCCCAGAAGGTGGTCTACTTTGGTAAAGGTTCCATGTGAGCTTGAGAAGAATGTATACTCCATTGTACTTGGATGAAGTAGTCTATAGATGTCTATTATATCCAGTTGATTGATGGTGCTGTTGAGTTCAACTATGACTTTACTGATTTTTTTGCTTCATGGATATGTCCATTTCTGATAGAGGGTTGTTTAATCCTCCAACTATGATAGTGGATTCATCTCCTTACAATTTCTCCTTACATTCTATCAGTTTTGTTTCACGTATTTTGGTGCTCTGTTGTTAGGCACACATGCATTAAAGATTGTTATTTCTTCTAAGTAACCCCCTAAGTCTAAGTTACTAAGCATAATAACTTAAGTCTGTGCTACGTGGTACAGTTTTATGTCCTATTTTTTCTCATTAAAAACATGATTTTGTTCCTAGGCACAAGCTCTTTTTACTCCATAAGTCTAATATTTCCTAATCAACTTGGTTCAGACCAATTTGTGATGATTCACCATATTGCCACAGCAAGATGTTATTCATGTGCCCTGGGGAGTTGTAGGATGGGGTACAAGACATCAGATGGAGAACAGGTTGAGAGGGAGCCCTTGACAAGTGGTAGCCATCATCAACAAGAGAGATGGCAGAAGAACGGGCAAAATTTTCAGTTATTGGGTGAGAGAGCAGGTCAGCATCAGCATAGACTGGACCAATGAAGCTCCTTCCATTCTAATGCCTGCCTGTTAGTACAGAGTTAAGACCAGGAATCCAAAGTAGAAAGCAGCCGGGTGCTTCTTGAGAGGGAAACCGAAGACGGGGGCAAAGGGCAGGGAAAGGTCCAGAGCCCACGTAGAGCAGACACCAGGGTCAACACCACTCACCAAGGCTGAGTGTCCAGCAGGTCTGCTGGATGGGGTCTCCAGCGTCTATTCTGAAACTCAGGCAACTTTCTCATCTGCCACCTTGGGGTTGTGTATTACTTCCTGCCTCCTGGGCAGCCAAACCACAGTTTGAAAGTGAGCCATGACAGATGTTTGACATGTGAACCCTCTTTAGTAACTGCCTCTGGAAATTGCTTCGGTTACTGCCCCATTCCATTCACCTGTCTTCTGAAACCTCGGCCTTGACTGGCCATGTCTATGATCAGAATGGAAGAAGGAAAAAAGGCTCTAAAGAAAGGATTGAGTGATGTTCAAATAGATTGGGTGAGGTGTAGAGTCAACAGCAATGCCCTTAATGCTCTTGAATCAGCTGGGTATCAGACTGTTCTCAGTTTCAAGGTCTCCAAGGTCCATGCTCAGCACAGTCATGGCCCGGGCTTCAGGACTTCCAGCCTCCTCACGTGACAGTAACTCTGAGCAAGGTTTCAGTGCCAACCAACTCACTAGCTCCAAAGATAAAGGTTGGCTTTATCTTGCCCTCTGAGAGGGCCTTTTGCATCTTTCCTGGGCTAAAATTTCTTCTGAGCCATCTTTTGTTTTCACTGAAATACAGTTGTTGCTTTCCCATAACAGATTAGCAGAGAATGCTCTCTAACTGGCAGTAGGATCCTCTCATAACCATTGCCTTGAAGCCAGGAGACAGTGTGGTAGAATCCAGGGGATTGAAGTCTCAGACTTTGAATCAATGTATGACTAACTGCAGTGGAAGGACCAGGAAGAACAGAGCAGGAGAGGAAAGGAATACAGTGACGTGGTCGGCGTGCAGAGTCAGACGTGCCTTTGTTCCTTCCTGCCTTGTTATTGTCCAGCTTTGCGCTCATTACTTACTCAGAGCTTCAGTTTCCCCAACAAGAATTCCCAGCACGGGCTCTCGGAGAGGGGTTACTTATTCAGCACCTGTTTATTGAGCATCTATTAAGCACAGTGAGCCCCTGTAAAGCAGAGCCATGTGTTCTTCCTCTTCCATCCCAGATGGCTAGCACAGTATCTGGCACATTTCAAGCATTAAATCAATTCTTACTGAATAAGTAAATAAATGTGTGGATGGCAAAAAATAATTGAATGAAGAAAAAATGAATCACTATAGAAATACTGACCTTTGAGAATGTGCTTAGAAGGGTTGAAGGTTAGAGGAAGTGCTGGTTTTGATGCCTCTAGCAGTCACTAGTACAGCCACGGAAGTAGATGGAAATACAAGAGTTGGCTCCCGGGCTTCCCTGGTGGCGCAGTGGTTGAGAGTCTGCCAGCCGATGCAGGGGACACGGGTTCGTGCCCCGGTCCGGGAGGATCCCACATGCCGCGGAGCGGCTAGGCCCGTGAGCCATGGCCGCTGAGCCTGCGCGTCCGGAGCCTGTGCTCCGCAACGGGAGAGGCCACAGCAGTGAAAAAAAAAAGAGTTGGCTCCCTTCAAAATACACAGAGAAGCAGCGTTGCTAGGAAAGGGATGGAAGGCCAGAAGTTAACCAGCTCCATTGTGTAAGGAGCAATATGGCCTAATGAGACAGTTGGGCCGATGTCATGAATGCCCTTAATGATTAATTTCTTAGTTAATAGCAGAGAAGCCTGAAAACTGAAATGACAATTGTTTCATTATTTTGGATTCTCCTGCGTGTCTGGGTCCTGCTAATCGTCACCATGGGACATGTGGAAACATCAGCAAGGGAAGGTGCATTTTTAACCTTCTGAAGTGTTTAAATAAATTCAAATAAAATAAATGTAAATAAAATCTCCTGAGTTACCAGAAGAGGTATGAGCATAGTCAGGAAGGTATATTGGGGACTTCCCTGGTGGTTCAGTGGTTAGGACGCTGCTCTTCCACTGCAGGGGGCAGGGGTTCGATCCCTGGTTGGGGAACTAAGACCCTGTGTGCCTCGTGGTGAGGCCAAAAAAATTAAAAAGTTAAAAGAAAAAAAGAATATGTACTGACTTCCTTGAATATCTGGGTGCTCTAAACAGGTCCTTATTTAGGATTTGAGACCCTGAGAACAGGGCTGCCAGAGGACCGAGTCACCCCACACATAACGGGGGGACTCGTATAACAGGAAGCGCTCTAGAGATTTTTGCCTTGTCATTTCCTCTTTAAATACAACAGAAAAGTCCATTTAGCTGGGATTCTGGAACACTGCCTATTCTTCCTGTCCTATCTGACTGTAAAATTCAACAAGGGATCATAAATAATAGACTCTAGGCCAAAAACACATTGGGAGAATCCTGTCAAATAGAAAGGCTGACGTCAGTGACCCCTGCACGGCCTCTGATATTTAGTCTAAAGAGGGAGAAGCGAGATCACACGTCCCAGTGTTGCTTCTGCTGCGCGGAGCTGAGGGAAGGGAATGAAGCAGAGCTGAGGCTCGGCTCAGCCCAGGTAGCCCTGGTGCTCTCTTATCCGTTGCTGCACAGTAAATTTTCCCAGGACTTAGCAGATTAAAAGAACAGTCGGTCTCATGACTCTGTGGGTCAGGAATTTGGGAAAGTTCAACTGGACAATTTTTCTGCTTCACGTAGCATCAACTCAGGAGTCAGCTGGCAGAGGCCTCATCTGGAGGGTCCATGGCTTCACTCCTCCACTCACATGCCCAGAGCCTGGTGGGCTTGGCTGGAACTGCATGTTCATGAGACCTCCTGGCATGGAAGTCCCTGGGCAGTCAACCCCTTACATGGTGGCTCAGGGCTCCCAGAGGAAGTGTTCGAAGAGACCTGGGTGGAAGCTGTAAAACTTCTTATGTCTTTACCCCAGGAGTTCTAGAACGTCACTCGTGTAGCATTCTACTAGTCGAGCGAGTCACTAAGGCCAGGCCAGCTCCAAGGTTAGAGGCACAAGATGCCACCTCTCCTTGGGAGAGGTAGCGAGCATTTGTGGTCACCATTAACCTAGACCGTCGGAGAATGGAAGAAATGTCTACCCAGTGGAGGAGGGCTACCTGCAGAAGCATCTTTTCACTTCTCAGCAGGAACAGGAAGAAGACTGAAGAGATGCAAGGCAGGATGTAATCCTCCCAACCCCTGTCAGAGACTCGGGGGTGCTGCAAACAGCCCCGGAGACCCAGAGACCCAGGCCCTTCCCTGTGAGCACCTTTCTCTAAAACGAAGAGCTGTCTCTGACCTCTCTCCCTAAGCTTTCGGCCCATCTCATCTACAAACTCTTATACCTCTGGAGGTCTTGAAAAACTGGAGGTGCTCTTCCTGCAGCAACATATTAGAATTGGGGAGAAAACCAAATCACAGGCCCCAAACCCGGCACATCCTACAAACATTCAAGTCTGGGCCTTTCTTTACATGTTAAAGACATAATACCTCATAAAATTTCCCAATACATTTTTCCAGTTTCTAAACACCTAGAAGCGAGATCATGGGTGAAGACAATCCGTGCATTCCACAATAGACATTTACTGCCCTCAACCACGGGACAAGCACAGAGCTGGCCCCTAGCAGTACAAAGAAGGAGGAAACACATAGAGCCTTCACACCAAGCGAGTCATAGGTGATAACAAGAGCCCAGACCTTCTCAAAGCCCTCTGAGTAAGGACTGTCATTTAACCTCTGCACAGAGGAGGAAGAAATCAGGCTCAGAGAGGTTAGGGGACTTGTCTAAGAGCACACAGTGAGGGGTGGTAAAACTGGGATTAGAGCCTAGGTCAGGCTGTGCAACCTCCTCTCAGAAGACACAAATCCCCTCAGAGGAAAGAAGCAAATGCACTTCTGGGTAAACACTTCTGGGTACAAAGGGTCCTGGTCTTCCTAGAGTCCCCTCCCTCACGTTTCGATCACCGGTGCTGGAAAGGGGACTGGAAAGGGGACTTGAGACAACATGCAGGACCAACCTTTCCAGTTAAGCTACAATCTCTGCAGGCCCCATTGTCTTACTGGGCACTTTTGAAAACCATCCATCCCCTCTGGAGATCAGCCTGGCAATATATAAAGAGAGCTATAAAAGTGTTCATACACTTTGACCCAATCGTCCCACTGTGGAATATCCCTCAGGGTAATATGCAAAAGAGAAAAGAAAGCAAATAGCACAGAGAGGTTTACGGTAACACCATTCACAGCCGTGGAAAAATGGGGTGTGACCCAATGCCCCAAATTGAGAAAAGGTTATGCGAACTATGGTACATGAAGACAATGGAATGTCATGTTGCTCTTAAAGGGAATCGAGTTTACAGATTCTGTTGATAGATCGAAATGCACACGTAAGAGAATCGCAAGAGAAAAGAGAAGAATGCAAAAGACTATGTACACTCTGGCTGCCGACATAAATCAGCCTGCGTGCTCATCGATAAGGATCAGAAGCCAACAGGATGTTGCAAATAGTTACTGCTCTAAATTTATAGCATATTTTCCCCTCTGAAGTCCAGAGTACCATGAAAAAAAAGATCCATCATTCACTTTTGTTCCTGGTGAGGAGAGAGGGGATTTCCTAATACTGAGGCTCAGTGTGTGTCTGCAACATAATGTGTCTGCAAGAAGAGCCAGCTCCACGCTCATGTACGCTCATGTACTTGATACACACACAGTGTTCAGGGCAATGCGGGGGAGGGTGCCTGGCCTATACTCACTAGGCCATCTCTCTGTAACTACATATAGTTCTGGGCACCGCACTGCAGGGGAGACGGATAAACCAGAGCTCATTTCAAGGAGGATAACTAGGGTGTGTGGTTTCTAAAGGCCATGGAATTTGGGGAAAACTTGAAAAGCCTAGGAATATCTGGCCTGAAGCAGAAAAACCTATGAGAGACCCAAGAAGCTCTCTTCCAGCCCTTGGGAAGCATTCATGTGCAAGAGGGTTGGGCTTGTTTGGAGGGTTGGGAAGACCTATGGACAGAAGTTATGGAAGAGCAGAGTTCAAGTCAATATGAGGAGGAGAGTCATTCAAGAGGCAGTGAGTCCCACACCACCAGAAGTATGCAAGCGAAGCATGTAAGTTCCCATCACATAAATGACCCTCCAGTTTGACCTTCATCAACTCAAGCAGGATTAGGCATCAACTCGGGAACAGACACAGTTTCTCTGACTCATGAAGCCCTGAGGGAAAAGCATATGGTAAAAATAGAATATTCTGCCCTTCATAAACTAAGATAATTCTACTGACCCACTGTCAGTGAGGCTTCCATTCTGAGTTGTTTTCCTAGGACTGATCCTAAGTGTTTACAAAGTGATGTTGTGGAGAACTACAGACAGGCCAGAGGTGCAACCTAATGCTTTCATTTTTTCCAGTGGAAAGTGAATTATCCTGAACTGTGCAGCATCCGTGATTTTTGACCTCGTTAATCAAACAAACAATTGTGCCTTTAAGAAACTTACATTAACGTGATATTATGGTCTAGTGGCTTCTACACTTTTTATTTTATTTTATCTTTTGGCGGTGCTGTACGGCGTGTGGAATCTTAGTTCCCCGACCAGGGATCGAACCTACGCGCCCCCCTGCAGTGGAAGTGTGGTGACTTAACCACTGGACCAACAGTGAAGTCCCTACACTTTTCAAATTGAGAACCTCATCAGTAAAAAAAATTGAACATGTACCCCTAATGTCTGTTTGTTAATGTACAGATCTATACATGAACTACTGTCAAAACATATTAAATAGTCATAAAGCTTAATATCTTTCTTATCTGTAAGTAAAAGTACATAAACAAAAGTTCTAGTACTTTCTCCCCAAACTCCTTGGATCATTTCACTCACCCCTCCCTTCCCGGCCTCAGTGTGAATACTCACTGGAGACACCATAGCTCTTGCCAACGGAGAGGTCAGTCTGATAACATTGGCGCAGCTGCAGTAGGAGCAAACGCATCGGGATTTAAGAGAATTGGGATAGCTAATAAATATAGTACCACCATGTCTGAAAAACATTTAGGTCTATTGGTAGGCACTGGAGTTGCGGTTTCAGCAACTTGTCTCAGACCAGTTTACATGATGAATAAAACCTTATAATAAAATATATGCAACTTTATAACAACTAGATGAAATCTTTAAAAAAATAAGGAATCTCATCATTGAATTTCAGTAGTGCTAGCTACTGAATGGATGGATTCACTTATTAATTCAGTATTTATTAAGAATCTACTAAGTGCCAATTAGGCATTGTGTGCTATGTATTGGGGATACGGTAGAAAGAAAAACACAGAGGGTCCCTGAGATTGTGAGATAATAAACAAGTATATGAGACAGAAACTACACATGCAGGTAAACAAATCCCAAGAGCTGAAGGCTGAGGAGAGACTACCACATAGAAGAAGGTAAAGACATACGTAGCACGCTGCCAAACACAAAGCATAACTCCAAAACCGAAGGGCAAGCTTAAACTCGTCTTTCGGTCGGAGCCCATCACATATATTTTATTTATTTTTATTTTACTTATTTATTTTTTAATTATTATCTCTTTTTTTGGCCATGCCACACAGCCTGCAGGACCTTAGTTCCCTGACCAGGGATTGAACCCGTGGCCCCTGCAGTGGCAGCTTGGAGTCTTAACCACTGGACTGCCAGGGAAGTTCCCCATCATGTATATTTTAACGCCCTCTCTGGAGCTTAGAGCAGAACTGTTTATTTTAGGCTATTTCTGTCCTCATTCAAGGCAGCATGTACACTCTCCTTTCCTTGGTCAAGGCTTTCTGGCAACCTTTCCAGATGACACAGAGGCAAGCCGACTTCACGGCTACAGACAAACCTCCCACTGGTCCTGCCAATGGGGAGTTCTCTTAGTTGAGCAGGGTCACCCCAACCTACACCTGTGGAAATAGTAAAGGAAACTGGATTTGCTCTAAAGTTGTTCAAATTCCCTGCAAGGGCAACTGCTTTATCTCAAAATGTAAGACTCCTGGAATGAGCACGCCATAGGTCCTGTGCCCGCTGAAGACGTTAATGTATGGTCAGTAGGTTGGATTTATGAGGCGGCATCATCTGGGAATCACATTCTGTCCATTATGTAGAGCTAAGTGCTGTCAGGAATGCAGGAAGAGCCGTGCTGAAATGAGGGAGCACATAAGTGATTACGGTGCCTTAAGTGAATGCATCTGGACCAGCAGGTCCTTCGGTGGCAGCACCACTCTGCTCAACCTGGCTGAGCAGTCTACAGACTCACCTAACCCTCAGATGTTTGGAAAGCAAAATGCCAGTCCTTTGCTGTTTCATCTCACTGGCTTTTTGGGCACTTACATGACAAGAAAGTTGGAAGAGAAATCACCCATGTACTTGAGATTGCAAAGAAGAATGGTAAATCTGCCCTCGAATTTGAACTTGACTCACACTCTAGGGTTCTGTGGAAGACTGAGCAAAACAGCCATGACTCCCAGAGGTTCATTGACACTTATTTCAGTTCTGAATATCTCCAATGAAAGAGTAAGAGGGGGCTTCCCTGGTGGCGCAGTGGTTAAGAGTCTGCCTGCCAATGCAGAGGACACAGGTTTGGGCCCCTGGTCTGGGAAGATCCCACATGCCGCGGAGCAACTAAGCCCATGTGCCACAACTACTGAAGCCTGCGTGCCTAGAGCCCACGCTCCACAACAAGAGAGGCCGCTGCAATGAGAGGCCCGCACACCGCAACGAACAGTGGCCCCCGCTCTCCGCAACTGGAGAAAGGCCGCGCACAGCAACGAAGACCCAATGTAGCCAAAAATAAATAAATAAAATAAATTAAAAAAAAGAAAAAAAAGTAACAGGAAAGTCCTGGACTCTGTTTATAGAGAGGTAACCCTGAAGTCAGTAAAAAAACCACAAAAAACAGAAAACAAAAAACCCTGGGCATTAAAATAGTATTACAAGAGAAAGATGGCTTTCTAATGGGATCAGGAATAGCAGAGACACTTCTAATATGAAAACTTTGTCACTTTAAGATCAAAGCAACATGAGAAATGGAAACCCTCATGCACTGTTGGTGGGAATGTAAATTGGTGCAGCCACTATGGAGAACTATTTGGAGGTTCCTCAAAAAACTAAAAATAGAACTACCATATGATCCAGCATCTGGGTATTTTTCCAAAGAAAACAAAAACACGAATTTGAAAAGATATATGTACCCCCATGTTCACTGAAGCATTATTTAAAATTGCCAAGATTTAGAAACAACCTAAGTGCCCATCAACAGAGGAATGGATAAAGAAGACGTGGTATATAAATACAATGGAATACCACTCAGCCATAAAACACAATGAGATCTTGCCATTTGTGACAACAAGGATGGACCTAGAGGCTATTACGCTAAGTGAAATAAGTCAGACAGAGAAAGACAAATACCGTATGATGTCACTTACATGTGGAATCTAAAAAAAAATCCCCAGGGACTTCCATGGTGGTGCAGTGGTTAAGAATCCACCTGCCAATGCAGGGGACGCGGGTTCGAGCCCTGGTCCGGGAAGATCTCACATGCCGCAGAGCAACTAAGCCTGTGCGCCACAACTACAGAGCCTGCGCTCTAGAGCCCGCGAGCCACAACTACTGACCCTGCGTGCCACAACTACTGAAGCTCATGCGCCTAGGGCCCATGCTCTGCAACAAGAAAAGCCACCGCAATGAGAAGCCCATGTACCTCAGCGAAGAGTTGCCCCCGCTCGATGCAACTAGAGAAAGCCTGTGCGTAGCAACGAAGACACAATGCAGCCAAAAATAAATAAATAAAATAAGGTAGAAAAATAAAATAAAAATAAATTTAAAAAACCCAAACTTACAGATACAGAGAACAGATTGGTGGTTGCCTGAGATAGGGGCTGGGGGTGGGTAAAATGGGGAAATGGAGTCAAAAGGTACAAACTTCCAGTTATAAAATAAATACGTCCAGGGGATGTAATGTACAGCTTCTGATAATTACCATAGATAATAATACATTACTGAGCTTCCCTGGTGGCACAGTGGTTAAGAATCCACCTGCCAATGCAGGGGACACGGGTTTGAGCCCTGGTCCGGGAAGATCCCACATGCTGTGGGGCAACTAAGCCCGTGCGCCACAACTACTGAGCCTGTGCTCTAGAGCCCACGAGCCACAACTACTGAGCGCACATGCCACAACTACTGAGCCCATGCGCCTAGAGCCTGTGCTCCACAACAAGAGAAGCCACCACAGTGAGAAGCCCACGCACCACAACGAAGAGTAGCCCCCGCTCGCCACAACCAGAGAAAAGCCCACGCACAGCAACAAAGACCCAACGCAGCCAAAGATAAAATAAATAAATGTATTAAAATATAATAATGCAGTACTGCATATTTGAAAGTTGCTAAGAGAGTAGACCTTAGAAATTCTCATCGCAAGAAAAAGAATTCTGGAACTGTGTATAGTGACAGATGTTAACAAGCCTCATTGTGCCGGTCATTTCATAATATATACAAATATCAAATCATTATATTGTACACCTGAAACTAATATGTTATATGTCAATTATACCTCAATTTTTAAAAAACACAACATGAAGTACCTCCAATGGTTGTATAAAAATGTAATCTGAGCCATTCTCAGTAATCGTTTACACACTTAAAACAGATAGCAACCAAATGTGCAAAAATTCAACAAGGGAAGAAAAATGTATTCCAGAGAATGTAGACCAGAATTTGTTTGATTTCCCAGCAAACCCTGAAAATTGATGAAAAACAGATGGTAAGTAAACACTGAGAAAAGGAACAAGTGAAAGATACAACCAAACTAGCTTCAGTTATTCAAAAAGATTTCTTTAAACATTGATTTTAGGGAATTCCCTGGTGGTCCAGTGGTTAGGACACCGTGCTCTCATTGCCAAGGACCCGGGTTCGATCCCTGGTCCGGGAACAAAGATCCCACATGCCGTGCCCCAAAAATAAATAAATAATTGAGATTAATTTTTAAAAATAAGGGAAGGCTGTGTACTGTGTTACCATAATTTGTGATAGATGTATAACAAAATCTCTCAGGGTCTCTTGGTCAGAGGAGATACGTGGGCTCCACGTGGAGGTGGTGGGTTCCATGGATGATTGAACAACCTGAGTGGGCTGTTGACCCTGTATGAGCCTGAAGAGGGATCCCCACTCTGAAGTGTCTGTCCCTAGTCCTGTCCATTGAATTGTTTTTGTTAGCCTGGAGGACCACTTTATCATGTTTATGATTGACCCACGTTCCAAGGGACTGCTGACCCATTGGAGGGTGCCACCCAGGCGTCCACACACCCACTCACCAGATGCAGGAGCTTCTGTGAACTTCAATTTCCTTCTCCGAGTCTCAGTAACGTGAGAATACCTTCTAGAGGCTTTGCAAGAATTAAACTACACAGCAGAAGTGAAACACCCAGGAGAGAGCTTCAATAAATGCGGATTTCTTTCTAATCTTAGAAAGTACTAGGATTCAATATTACCTCTATAGCTGAGATTGATAGATTAAAAATGCAAAACATAAAATATAATAGAACAAATACACACCTTATCTTAAAACAGACAAAGGGTAGGCTATGGGAGAATGAACATAATATCAACTTAGATTAAAAAGATAGAAATTCTGGGAATTTTTTAGTGGGCTGCAAGTTCATGGTTAAAGAGGTAGCCTTTAGGCTTTTGTTTTTAGTGTGTCTGATCCTGGAATTCTTTTTTTTTTTGCAGCGCTGCAGGGCTTGCGGGATCCTAATTCCCCAGCCAGGGATTGAACCAGGCCCACAGCAGTGAAAGCACAATTCCCAGAGGTAGCTTTTAAAAAGATACACAGTCTGGGGATTTCCCTGGTGGTCAGGTGGTTGAGACTCCGTGCTCCAGGTGCAGGGGGCCTGGGTTCCATCCCTGGTCAGGGAGCTGGGTCCCACATGCCGCAACTAAGACCCAGCACAACCAAATAAATAAATAAATAAATATATATTTAAAAGATACACAATCTGAAGATACAGTATGGGTGGTGTGGTGTGGAATAGGGCTGAAGGCTGGATGTTGCAACTAGGCAAAAATTTGCTCAATAAAATGATGCATTTTCTAAAAGCAAAAGCTGTTTGCGAATGCAATTTTTTCCAAATGAGACAGTGGCACCTCCGTCAGGCTCTCCAGGGGGAGGGTACTCTTGGGTACCAGGTCTTTCACGGTCTCTCTCATCAACACCGGGGGCCTCATTCCTGGGCTTCTCTCCTATGGGCTCTGGTCCTCTGGGAGAGAGGTATGCCTGGGCTTTGCCTGCCATCATCACCAAGTAACTGTATGATACTGTTTCCCACAAAGGTCAGGCGGTAATAAAATAAAAAGAAAGTCCCAGTTCTGGAAAGACAGGCATGTCTCAATTTCCACTCACCTTCAAGCCACTGGGTATGATAACAAGTACTCAATGTTGTCTGCACTTACCAAACAGCAGTCCTGTATTCGACAGCACCCTGATAGTCATTGGTTCAAGCTACTGTATATTTATTAAGTGATAAAACTGATGATCTCTTAATAATGAAGAATTCTGTAATTCAAATTTGATCATTTAGGTGACCCTTTTCTTGCTTCTCTATTGGCCAGAAGTATTGTGAAGATCTACAACCTAGTCTCATAAAGTCATATCTAATTATTTTTAAAAATTCATATTGACTCAGATAATGTACTTTTCAAATTTTGTGGTTTACAGAAGCAAGTCATCACTGAGTCATGCTTACAGTAAACACAGGCAAAAGGACAGTAATGTACTTAAATAAAGGTAGCACACTGCATTGGGTCTGTACAGAAATAAATTTTTTTAACATTTACAAATAAAGGTACTCAAAATTGACTTTCCCTAAATAATGTCTTATTCCTCATCTACAACCAAATTTAGTACATGCCAACGTTATTAAAAACAAAGCAATTTTTACTTATGAGTATAAAAATTCATGTGTCTTTTTTCCCCACAAACAAACATTTTCACCATTTTTAAAGTGATCAAAAACAGCCAAATGGGGCTTCCCTGGTGGCACAGTGGTTGGGAGTCCGCCTGCCAATGCAGGGGACGCGGGTTCGTGTCCCGGTCCGGGAAGATCCCACATGCCACAGAGCGGCTGGGCCCGTGAGCCATGGCTGCTGAGCCTGCGCGTCCGGAGCCTGTGCTCCACAACGGGAGAGGCCACAACAGTGAGAGGCCCGCGTACCGCAAAAAAATTAATTAATTAAATTAAAAACAAACAAACAAACCAAAAAAACCAGCCAAATGGACTTTTAGGGAGTTTTCCAAAAGCAAAACAAAGGGGGAAGTTAAATATGAAAGAATCTGGTACCTGAATGAATTTTTTCCACATATATAAAAGATTAGTTTAGCAAAAATTAAAGTACAGTGTGTCTCATGGGCTCAGAATTGCTCCTGAAATGTCTGGATAAATGTATAATTTGTTATACAATTTATATTCTTATAAATGTGATATACATGTGAATCTGGTGTTAAGGCATATTAAGAATACAAGCTTTGTAAATGAGTATGTTATAATTTTCTATTGTTAGAAGTTGTTATCAGTAATTTTGAATCTCAGCCCTTCTCTTGTCAAGCTGTACACTAAGCAGAGCTTCCAAATTAAGAAAATATTTGAAACACTTTCTTGAGTTGCTTTTAACATGAGACTCCTTGAACGAATTATACCTACTTAGTACTGCTGACACTCATGTTTCCACTGGCTAGCAGTGCCAACCCTAGGGTTCAGAAAGGTAGAAAGTCACCCAGATATCCTCCCCGAATAGCTGACGTATCTGTGGAGGTGGTCACTGTCTTCACTGCACTTCACCGCGCTGGCTTTTTTCAGTTCAAGTCATCTCCCTCCGTGGGAAATTGTCTATGAATGAATCTAACTTCTAGTCTACTGGATTGCCTTTCTCTCAAAATCCTGTTTATCTGGGGTTCTTCCTTCCTTTCCCCAGAAATCTATTGCCTTTAGTCTTTCTCCTCCTCCAATTAGCTCTCTGATAGAAAAAGTAAATGTTGAATTTAACATGCCTTCTTGGTGCTGTTTGGAAGGGTTCTAAGTGGGAAAATATCCCCCAACCAAAAACAGAAAAAAAGGGGGGGGCAGTTTATGGCGGGGGAATAGTACAGAGAATTCATCTGGGGTGGATATACCCGTTGCTATGAGGGTAAATATATGAGAGATGTCATTTAACTTGTAGAAGGGTCTACTAAAACACAATTTTCCTTTTCTTTTCTTTACTTTGTAAAAAAGTTTTACTTTATTGAACTATAGTTGATTTACAATGTTGTGTTAATTTCTACTGTACTGCAAAGTGATTCAGTTTTATATATATATTTATATATATGTATACATTCTTTTCCATTATGATTTATCACAGGAAGTTGGATATAGTTCCCTGTGCTATACAATAGGGCCTGTTGTTTATCCATTCTCTATATAGCAGTTTGCATCTGCTAATCCCAAACTCCCAACTCATACCCCCAGCAACCATAAGTCTGTTCTCTGTGTCTGTGAGTCTGTTTCTCTTTTGTAGATAGGTTCATTTGTGTCATATTTTTATTTTACTTTTTTTTTTAAGATTGTTTTTGATGCGGACCATTTTAAAAGTCTTTATTGAATTTGTTACAATATTGCTTCTGCTTTATGTTTTGATATTTTGGCCCCCAGGCATGCGGGATCTTAGCTCCCTGGCAGGGATAGAACCCACACCCCCTGCATTGGAAGGCAAAGTCTTAGCCACTGGACTGCCAGGGAAGTCCCCTGTGTCATATTTTTAGATTCCACATATAAGTGATATCATATGGTATTTGTCTTTCTCTTTCTGACTTACTTCACTTAGTATGATAATCTCTAGCTCCATCCATGTTGCTCCAAGTGGCATTATTTCATTCTTTATTTTTTATGGCTGAGTAATATTCCATTGTGTATATGTACCACATCTTCTTTATCCATTCATCTGCTGATGGACATTTAGATTGTTTCTATGTCTTGGCTACTGTGAATAGTGCTGCTATGCACATTGGGGTAAAACACAATTTTCTATTAAAACAATCATGTGGTATTTTATTATGTGGATGTTGTATATGCATCAAATCAATAATCAAGAACAGCTTCAAATAGCCCGTTGATAGTCCATTATGTTAGTAAGCCTTGCATTGCACTGGGGCCTAGTTTCAAATTTGCAGCACTGCCTAAGCTCAATGGCAGATATCTCAATTTGCAAAAACCCTTTGGCTCTCTCCGTATAAATAAATGAGGGGCTTCGCTGGTGGCGCAGTGGTTGAGAGTCCGCCTGCCGATGCAGGGGACGCGGGTTCGTGCCCTGGTCTGGGAAGATCCCACATGCCGCGAAACGGCTGGATCCGTGAGCCATGGCCGCTGAGCCTGCGCGTCCGGAGCCTGTGCTCCACAACGGGAGAGGCCACAGCAGTGAGAGGCCCGCGTACCGCAAAAAAAAAAAAAAAAAGAGATCATTCTTTTTTCTCAAGGGGGAAAAAAAAGAGTTATGATAATCACACTATTTGTAGATTGAACTAAGGACATGGGTAGAAAATGTGATGAAAGAGAAACAGGAGTCAATATTGATGTTTTAGGCTCCAAACCTAGGTAACTGGGGATATTACTAAATTCAAGTTGAGGACAGGTTTTATAATCTGTAAAATGCTAACAGAATGTCCGTGGTTGGTATAGGTACAGACAAACCAGCTGAGAAGAGAAATACTGGGAAAGGGACAAAGAATGATGCATTAAGGTGGGAAATTCCCATCTTGGAGAATGAGATATTTGAGCAGAGATGTACCAGACACAGTTGCAGATTTCCAGTTGGAAGTTGAGTAAGGCAGTAAGCCTGGAGACAGAGATTTAGTAATCATCCACATAGGGGTGATGCTTGAGGCTTCCAGTAGATAAGGGAGAATGATGACGATCCCTTTGATTTTCACAATATGAATTCTTCATTGCCTTTTCCTCTGGTGTGTAGTCAGTTATTATGTCTCTTCTGTGTCCGTCTATTTTGCTTTAGCTTATGTGCTCCCAGCGGGTGAGAATGTGTCTAAGTCACTTTGAACAGTATGCAACTCAGTATCATTGGCAAGCAGGTTATTAATGTGCACATTGCTCATCCAGATCGGAGTTGGTTTGACATGGGCTTGGGGAGGGGAGGACCCTGCTCCAGGACACAGACTATGGAGTTAAGTGTGAGTAGCGAGACAGGGCTGAGAATAAAAACACCCACTCAAAAGGCAGCGCCGTTGTGAAGGTCCTATGAGGAGGTAGAGTCCAGGCAGAAGACCATCAGAGGGCAAACAGAGCAAGTTGGAAGGTGAGGGCAGAAGGTTTAATGTGTAAGGAGGAAATACATAACGTGACTTTTTTTCTAACCTCCTCCTCCAGTGATCCGGTCCTGAATGTATAACTCCAGGAGCTCTGACACTCTCTTGTCACAGTTCACCCAGCATCTTGGGCTTCGGAGTATGCATCCAGACGTGTGCCTTCCCATGTGTAATTTAGTGTCTTTCCTTAAAGTCGGTCGTGGTTTTGACCATCTGCGAAGAATCAAATTGTAAGCATCTCAAACACAGGGATGTGTCAGAAGGGCCCCTGCCCCCGCTTCATGGTCTACCCTGGAACCCTTGAGGAACTGCCCCAGCTCTCCTGCAGCCTGGGTCTGAATGAAAGAGGTGTCCACTGGATGCTCCCAAATTCAAGGACTCGTCTTACTGAAAGCAAGGGCCTCACCCTCGCTGTACCTTGTTCCCTGCATTATTCTCTTCATTCCACCAGGCAACCTTCTCACGCCCCCACCCTCACAGTCCAGGTCTCCTTGGGCTGGGTTTGCATCTTCCTCTGACACAGCACTTTCTCTGAAAACCATGCCTCAGGGTGAATGCTTGGCCCAGCGCAGAGAATCTCTGCACTTCTCTGCAGGCAGGCCCTGGCCAACGCGTCCCCAAAAGAGATCTGGTCCTCCTCGTGTTTGTCCACACCCTTGGTTCTGACCTGTTCATCCCACATTTCTGACACCCTTGCCCAACATCTTCCACTACGGAAGGTGAGTGAAAAGCTGAAGGTTGAAATAGTTACAGTTGTGATGAGAACGTATATGATCATTCGCAAATAAACATAATGTAGCTCAAACGAATGAATAAAAACAGCTCACCTTTGTGTGGAGATACAGCTTTGGGGTTATATTTTCCCTTTCTTGCATAAAATTAGAACCAGTTGCTGTGCTTACAGAAAAGTCTTTGCTTTGCCAAGCAAATTGGCAGAGATGTTCTTGCAATAAAAGGACGACATCCTAATATCTTTTCCTAGCTGTAACCTATAAAATGTGGTCTCTATTGTATTTCCAAACATCAGGGAATTATAACTTCCTCCCGTCACCACCAACATTGCTAGGGACAGAAAAAGAAAAGCCAACATCTTTATTAGTTCTCTGAATAAATTGTTACTGTGCACATGTCAAATGCTGGAAATTGGGCTAAGCACTATGAGAGTTGCAGTTGCATGGAAGCTCTGATCTCTGGCCCACAGGCATTCACGATCTAGCTGGGGAGACAAGACACGTACAATTAGCCACACTACCAGGCAGCGTACCGTAAAGGCCATCGGAGTGAGTGATGGGGGACTCAAGAGCCATAGGATTTCAGAGGAGGGAGAGAGCATTTCTGGCTTAACAGAGGAAGTTCAAGTTGAGCTTGCCTTTCGCTTATTCAATAAATATTGACCAGATGTCTCTGAGGACTGGGGACTGTGCTAATTGTCGGGGAACACAAGAGTGGGGAAAACAGACATGGCCCCGTGGCTCCCATGAGAGCCTAGAAGGGAAATAGATCCTAATCAAGTGATCAGACAATATATAATAATAACTCATGGTAAGTTGAAGGAAGGAAGTAGAGGGAGCTATGTGGGCCCAAAGGAGGGTGTCAGGGAAGACTTCGCTATAGAAGGGATGTGGCAGCTGAAATCTATAAATGTGTAGGCGTTAACTAGGAAAAAAGAGAAGAAACATACAAAGAAAGGAGAGGGATATTCAGGTGGAAATGTCCAGTAAGTTTTGTGGGGTTTTGTTTTGTTTTGTTTTGTTTTTGTCCGCGCCAGGTGGCATGAGGACCTTAGTTCCCTGACCAGGGATCGAACCCATGCACCCTGCATTGGGAGCGCAGAGTCTTAACCACTGGACCACCAGGGAAGTCCCCAGTAAGTTTTTGGACATGCAGAAGGTGTGGATTTACAATTGTGGGGAAATGCCCCTTCACTGTGGGAAGAAGACGCAAATTCCTCAGCAATGTCTCCTTTTTAAATTTGAATTCTCACTGCCTAATATGTGTCAGGAACTCTCATGTTTTTAATGATTGATTTGAAAGCTGAAAGTTCTAGTCTTTACCTTGGCTTGGCTTGTAAAACACTTGGAACCCAGTCTACCCAGGGCAATGAGCAACTGAGATTCCTAGAGAGGATTTAAACCTGTGTAATAACCAATGTTTTTGAAGATGTAGTGAATTAGAAACGTTTGAACAGCAATCTGGCAATGTAAATCAGTACAATCCTTTTAGAAAGCCATTTCATAAAATACACCAGAATATTGAACACTCATTTTCGAGAAAGTTCTACCTCTGGAAATGGATCCTAAATGAGATTCTGCATACAGAGAGAAAGTTTTCTATGCAAAGGTGTTAATTGAAGAATTGTTTATAAAATGGTAAAAACTTGAAAACAGGCTAAACTGTCCAACAGTTTTTTAATGCTTATGCAAATTATTATATATATTTATTCAACAGGATATTATATTTCTTAAAATATTACTTATATAATTTTTTTTTTTTTTTTTTTTTTGCGGCACGCGGGCCTCTCACTGTTGTGGCCTCTCCCGTTGTGGAGCACAGGCTCCGGACGCGCAGGCTCAGCGGCCATGGCTCACGGGCCCAGCCGCTCCGCGGCATGTGGGATCTTCCCGGACCGGGGCACGAACCTGTGTCCCCTGCATTGGCAAGCAGACTCTCAGTCACTGCGCCACCAGGGAAACCCCCAAGAGAATACTTTTTTACAATGTTAAGTTTAAAAAACTAGATTCAAAATTGGATGTCTGTTATGAGTATAGTTCAGAAAAATTGTGTGCAGAAGAGAAAAATCACTTTAAATAAATAAACAAAAAATTTCAAATGAGATAATCTTTGGCCAGTGGAATTCTATGTGTTATTTCTTTTCACTTTTATCTATTTCTCATATATTCTAAAATGAGCATATATTGTATTACATTATAATTGTAAAATAAAGTTTAAAAAAGTATAGTTCAAAAAGACCAAATCCATATTCCTCTTTTGGATTAGTGAGTAAAATAAAAGATTTTCTTTTTCCATTTTCAAAGATGGTATTTTCTTTCTGTTACATCTTGAGAGCACCAGTGTGATTAAAAAGATTGATAAATGACCAAGAATTCATGGGTCATCAACTGTAACTCCCTGAAGAATGAGGAGAAAACCCCAAGTCTTGAAGTTAGTATTAAACTAATATAAAAAATTAGTCATATAAATCTACCCAAACTAAATATGCAGTGCTTTATTTATTGCTCAGTTATGTAAAGACTCAGCACACCAATGCAGTGAAATTGAAACAAGTTTTAATAACAAGTAGCAACAGAGGCTTCAGTTAGTTAGGCAGAGACCCAACCAGAAAGACTTTGAAATGATTAAAATACTACAAAGAACTGAAGACAATGCCAGCACAGGGAAGCCCTTGGCTGATTTGCAGTTGGGATCACCCCTGTTCCGGTTAGCGCATGTACCTCAGGTGACCCTGGGAGAGAGCTGGCTGAGAGGTGGGATGGAGCTAATGACTCCATCAAGCTGAGACCAGGGTATAATGAGATGAACCCTTATACTAAATGGACATCACAAATCTGTGATTCAGTCTGCATGAGATATTATTTTTACCTCAGGCTCTGTCCTGTGTCAAAATTTGCCAATGATTTTCATGAATCCCATGACAATTTTACGTGGATTCAAATAATGCCTCTGACTTTTTTTGTGTGTGTGTGGTACGCGGGCCTCTCACTGCTGTGGCCTCTCCCGTTGTGGAGCACAGGCTCCGGACGCGCAGGCTCAGCGGCCATGGCTCACGGGCCCAGCCGCTCCGTGGCATGTGGGATCTTCCCGGACCGGGGCACGAACCCGTGTCCCCTGCATCGGCAGGTGGACTCTCAACCACTGCGCCACCAGGGAAGCCCACCTCTGACTTTTTAATATCCCTATTTAGCCATTAGATTTTGATGGATCAATTTTAATTTTTAATATTGAGCATATTCTATACTTTAGACCAGGGAGCGTAAAGCCATTTTGCAGTTAATGAGTTTCATCATTATGTACAATACAATGAACAGTGGTTTATTTTAATTGGGCAAACATTAACAATCATACACAGAGCATTTTTTTAAAACCTTCTCCACACTCTATGGCACATGGCAAAGTTTCATGGTAGATCCGAAAAAAGGAAAAGGAAGAGAGAATTCACGGTGCGGGAGTCGGAGCCAACTCCTTGGCTTATTATTTCACTGGAGGGAAGCTCTGTGGGAGGTGTGGGTGGGTACCCACAGGCTGCACTTCCACAGAGGTGCTGTAATCCTATAAGGTGCGGAGCAGACCTCCTGGTCCCCCTATGTCTTTCCTATACATTTATCACAATGCCTGAGGTTCTACCATTGCAATTTTCCCCTGGAGTCTTGAAAGCTAATCACGTTTATGGTTCTGCTTTGAAGATTGCAGAGCCCCTCTGGGACGACTTCTTCCCTAATACCTCAGAGCAGGTGCTCTAACCAGTTGATCGAGATTGACTGGTGGACCTTAATGTAAGAGGCAGGATTGATGTTAAGAGCCTGAATTCTGCCTCGCCACTTACTGAGAATGACCTGGGGCGGGTTATCTTCTGAAAACTCAGTTTCTTCCTCTATAAAATAAGGATAACAATACTTACTTTGAAGGGCAGTTGTAAGGAGAAAATGGATGTCAAACTCTTAACCACAGCAGATGGTACCTATTTCAGACAACCAGGTGGGTCAGCGGGAAACTCTTAGCTCCTGACTGAGTGTAAGCACCTCCCTTAGCCCATGAGCGTCTCCAATAGAATAGCTTTTAACCTAGAGGTCCCCAAACCTGGCACTGTGGAGATTTGTTTTATAAAGTAAGAGATAGTCAGACACCAACACTTTAGAGACTCTGATTCAGGAAGTATAAGAGGCTTAGAGGTAAAGAGCATAGATTCTGACTTCACTCCGTATGACAATCTCTAGGTCCATCCATGTTGCTGCAAATGGCATTATTTCATTTTTTTATGGCTGAGTAATATTCCATTGTATATATGTACCACAGACAAATATGTGATATCGCTTATATGTGGAATCTAAAAAAATGGTACAAATGAACTTATTTAGAAAACAGAAATAGAGTCACAGATGTAGAAAACAAACTTATGGTTACAGGGGTGGGGAAAGCGGGGCGGGGGTGATAAACTGGGAGATTGGGATTGACATATACACACTGCTATATATAAAATAGATAACTAATAAGGACCTACTGTATAACACAGGGAACTCTACTCAGTACTCCATAATGACCTATGTGGGGAAAGAATCTAAAAAAGAGTGGATAGCTATATATATATAACCAATTCACTTTGCTGTACAGCAGAAACTAACACAACATTGTAATTCAACTATACTCCAATAAAAAGTTTTTAAAAAGGAAAAAAGTATAGATTCTGGAATCAGACTGCCTGGGTTCAAATTCTAGCTCCCTGGCCTACAATGTGTGTCTGTGAACAAGTCATCCACCTTTTCTGTACCTCAGCCTCTTCATCTATAAAATTAGGATAATAACAGTAACCTACTTCAAGTAATTGTTAATGGGATAAAATTAGTAAGCATGGGATAGGGCCTAGCAGCTGACAGTTTTAAAAGAGGCTGTAGATCATGAGATGCAGCTGAGCTAAAACTACTTTGCCTTTTAATTAGCTCCCAACCATTGGTCCTTAAGGTAATTTCAGAAGGAGAAACAGGAGATTCGGGGACATCAAAGAATAATTTTTGGCAAATGACTGATCACTGACAAGGAAGATAAAAATGAGGAGGCATCATTGTTTGATCACGCCTTATATGGGTACTTTTACGAAACACTGGACAATTTTCAAGGTAAACCATTTACGTCAAGAAGCACAAAGTCAAAAGATTGGAAGGAAAACCGATAATTACAGGATTGCACATGACAAATCAAAAGTAAATGAATCAGTGCCAGAAATGTTTAAAACTGCTTGAGTTGGATACTGAAAGTCAGGGGAATAAGATATACCCATCTTAAAATGGAGAGAATTCCATCAAATTAGATCCAGATGCATTTAGAGCTTCATACCTGTATATTACAAATAGACCAGCTGCTCTAAGTGTTGGAAATCAAAAGTAGGCAATACATGAAGAGGGATTTTCAGTACTTAAAGCAACTTAGTATGTTATCTATACTTCCAAAAGTCAGCGACGCTGTTGGGCATTTCTTATAGCCTCTCTCTTCTTTGTTTTTCTCAATTGCCTTTTCCAAATTCTTTCCTCTTCCTCTTGCATACCATCATTTACTCTTCTAAGCTCTTGTATTGATAAAATCAAAAACCATGGCATCTAGGTATTTACACAGCATATTTTAATTGAAATTTTTTGCTGCGATAATTGTAGATTTACATGAAGTTGTAAGAAATAGTACAGAGAGTCTCTTTATCCTTTGCCAGTTTCCCCTAATGGCAACAATTTGCAAAATTATGGTATGATATTACCACCAGGTAATTGACATGGCTACAATCCACTGATCTTATTCAAATTTCCCTAGCTTTACTGATACTCATTTGTTTGCATGTCTGTGTGTTTAGTAAGTTCTACACAATTTTATCACCTGTGTAGGCTCATGTATTCGCTACCAGAGTCAAGGTACTGAATATTCCGACACCGCAAGGATGCCCCTCGTGCAGACCCCTTACACCGCATCCATCTCCTTCCCGCCCTACCCCACCCCCAACCCCAAGTTCCTTACTCTGATATCCATCTTTTCCCCATTTCTAAAATTTTGTCATTTTAAAAATGTTACATAGGGCTTCCCTGGTGGCGCAGTGGTTGAGAGTCTGCCTGCCGATGCAGGGGACACGGGTTCGTGCCCCGGTCCGGGAGGATCCCACATGCCGCGGAGCGGCTGGGCCCGTGAGCCATGGCCGCTGAGCCTGCGCGTCCGGAGCCTGTGCTCCGCGACGGGAGAGGCCACAACAGTGAGAGGCCCGCGTACCGCAAAAAAAAAAAAAAAAATTTTTTTACATAAATGGAATCATATAGTATTGCAACCTTTGGGGACTGGCTTTTTTCACTTAGTATAATTTATAATTTCCCGGAGATTCATCCAAGGTGTCCTGGGTATCAGTAGTTCATTCCTTTTTATTGCTGACTGGTACTCTACAGTAGGGATGTTCCACAGTTTATCTGACCATTAACCTGTGGGAGGACATCTAGGCTGATTTTAGTTTTTGTCTATTTAAATAAGACTTCCATGAACGATCATGTACAAGTTTTTGTGTGAATATAAGTTTTCATTTCTCTGGGATAAATGCCCAGGAGTACAATTGCTGGGTCATATGGTAATTGCATGTTTAGTTTTATGAGAAATTGCCAAAATGTTTTCCAGACTGACTGTACTTTTTACATTCCTGCCAGCAATATATGAGTGATTCTGTTTCTCTATATCCTCACAAGCATTTAGTGTTGAGACTTCTTAATTTTAGCCTTTCTGGTAGATGTGTAGTGATATCTCATTGTGGTTTTAATTTGCATTTCCCTGAGGGCTAATGATGTTGAATATCTTTTCATGTGTTTATTTGCCATCTGTATATCCTCATCATTGAAATGTCTGTTCATGTCCTTTGCCCATTTTCTTTTCTTTTTTTAAAAAAAAATTATTTAATTTATTTGGCTGCGCCAGGTCTTGGTTGCAACACACGGGATCTTCATTGCGGCATGCGGGCTTCTTAGTTGTGGCATGCATGCGGGATCTAGTTCCCTGACCAGGGATCGAACCTGGGCCTCCTGCATTGGGAGCATGGAGTCTTACCTGCTGGACCACCAGGGAAGTCCCTCTTTTGTCTACTTTCTAACTTACTTTGTTTTTTTACTATTGAACTTTGCATGTTCTGTGTGTGTGTGTGTGTGTGTGTGTGTGTGTGTGTGTGTGTGTGTGGTTTTCCTGTGTTCCAGTATTTGCAAATCACATGTCCTTTGTCAGACATGTGATTTTCAAATACTCATTCCCAGTCTGTAGCTTTTCTCTTCATCCTCTCAATAAGGTCTTTTGCAGAGGAAATGTTTTCAACTTTGATGAAGTCCAATTTATCAAGTTTTACTTTTATGGATTGCGCTTTTGTGTCAAATCTAAGAACTCTTTGCCTAGCCCTAGACCAAGAAAATTTTCTCCTATGTTTAGATCTAAAAATTTATAGTTATATTTTACATGAAATCAGCGATCCATGGGACTTCCCTGGTGGCGCAGTGGTTAAGAGTCTATCTGCCAATGCAGGGGACAAGGGTTCGATCCCTGGTCCGGGAAGATCCCACATGCTGCGGACCAGCTAAGCCCATGTGCCACAACTACTGAGCCTGCGCTCTAGAGCCCATAAGCCACAACTACTGAAGCCCACGCACTGTAGGGCCTTCATGCCGCAACTACTGAGCCCGCGCACCTAGAGCCCGTGCTCTGCAACAAGAGAAGCCACCACAATGAGAAGCCTGTGCACCACAACGAAGAGTAGCCCCCTCTCACTGAAACTAGAGAAAGCCTGTGCGCAGCAACGAAGACCCAACGCGGCCAAAAATAAATAAAATTAAAAATAAATAAATAAATCAGTGATCCATTTTTAGTTAATTTTTGTATAGATGTAAAAACTTTAGGTCAAACTTTGTTTTTTTACCTGTGGATGACCAATTGTTCCAGTGCCATTTGTTGAAAAGGCTATCCTTCTTCCATTGAATTGCTTTTTCACCTTTATCAAACATTATTGGGCTTCCCTGGTGGCGCAGTGGTTGGGAGTCCGCCTGCTGATGCAGGGGACACGGGTTCGTGCCCCGGTCCGGGAGGATCCCACATGCCGCGGAGTGGCTGGGCCCGTGAGCCTTGGCCGCTGAGCCTGCGCGTCCGGAGCCTGTGCTCCGCAACGGGAGAGGCCACAACAGTGAGAGGCCCGCGTACCACAAAACACAAACAAACAAACAAACAAAAACATTATTGACCATATTTCTGTGGATCTATTTCTGGAATCTTTATTTTGTTCCATTGCTGTGTATCTCTCTGCCAGTACCTCACTTTCTTGATTATTGTAGCTATGTAGTAAGCCTTAATATTGGGTGAGTGATTCCTCCCACTTTATTCTTTGTAAAGATTGTTTTAGCAGTTCTAGGCCCATGACTTTCTATATAAATTTTAGAATAAGCTTCCCATGTGTGCAAAAAACCTTGCTGGGATTTTGATAGGAATTGTATCAAATCTATACATCAGTTTGGGAGAATTGATATTTTAATTATGTTGGACCTTCTAATCCATAACCACAATATGTGTCTGCATTTATTGAGGTCTCCTTTGGTTTCTTTCATTGAGGTTTTGTAATTTTCAGCATACGGATCATGTTTTTATGTATATTTAAATATTTTGCTTTATTTGAGTGGTTGTAAGTAGCATCATGTTTTAAGTTTGTTTCTGTATGTTCACTGTCAAACAGAAATGCAATAGTTTTTTGTGTGTTGGTCTTATACCTTAACCCTTGCTGAACTCACTTACTAGTTTTACGAGATTTTTTGGTAGACTTATTGAGGTTTTCTACATAGACAATCATGTTATCTGCAAATAGAGGTAGTTTTATTTCCTTTCTAATCCATCTACCTTTTTTAAAAATTTATTTTTCTTGCCTATTGCAATGACTACAACTTCCAGGACTATGTTGATAAGAGTGAGAGTAGATTTCTTTGCCTCGTTTGGGATCTTAGGGAGAAAACATTCATTCTTTCATCATTAAGTATGCCGTTAGCTCTGGGGTTTTTTTGGTAGATGCCATTTATTAAGTTTAGGTATTTCCCCTCTATTTCTAACTTTCTGAGAGTTTTATCATGAATCAATGCTAGGATTTACCAAATGTTTTTTCTACATCAAATTGATATGGTCATATGATTTTTCCTCTTCAGCTTGTTGAATCAATTATGTTGATTTATTTTTGAATGTTGAACCAGCCTTGTATAACTAGAATAAATCCCACTTGGTCATGGTTCATAATTCTTTTTATGAGAGATGTTGTTCTGTTATTTTTTTTGTACTGACTTTGTCTGGTTTTGTTACCAGGGTAATACTGGCTTCATAAAATTAGTTAGGAAGGAAGAGATTGTATAAAATTGATGTTAATTCTTCTTTAAGTGTTTAGTAGAATTCTCCAGTTAAACTACCTGATTCTGAAGATTTTGGGGGTGTGAGGTGGGGGAGGAGAAGGGCAGTTAAAAAAAAATAGACTTTATTTTTTAGAACGGTTTAGACTTACAGGAAAATTGAGAAGACGGTACAGGGAGTTCCCATATATCTCGTACCCAGTTCCTCTATTATTAATATCTTAAATTAGCATGGTACATTTGTTATAATTAATGAATAATATTGATACATTATTGTTAATTAAAGTCTATACTTTATTCAAATTTCCTTTGTTTTGACCTAATGTCCCCTTTCTGTTCCAGGACAGAAAAGGTAACCCAGGGATCACTACATTATGATTATTTGTCATGTATCCTTAGGCTTCTCTCTGTTTTAAAAAAAATTATTTATTTATTATTATTTTTTAAATTCTTATTTTATTTATTTATTTTTGGCTGCGTTGGGTCTTCGTTGCTACACGGGGGCTTTCTCTAGCTGCGGCGAGTGGGGGCTACTCTTCGTTGCAGTGCATGGGCTTCTCACTGCAGTGGCTTCTCTTGTTGCAGAGCATGGGCTCTAGGCTGCGGGCTTCAGTACTTGTGGCATGTGGGCTCAGTAGTTGTGGCTTGCAGGCTCTAGAGCACAGGCTCAGTAGTTATGGCGCACGGGCTTAGTTGCTCCACGGCATGTGGGATCTTCCTGCGCCAGGAATTGAACCTGTGTCCCCTGCATTGGCAGGAAGATTCTTATCCACTGCGCCATCAGGGAAGCCCCATTAGGCTTCTCTTGACTGTGACAGTTTCTCAGACTTTCCTTATTTTTTTTTTTAAGATTTTTTTTTTTTTGATCTGGACCATTTTTTTTAAGTCTTTATTGAATTTGTTACAATATTGCTTTTGTTTTATGTTTTGGTTTTTTGGCCACAAGGCATGTGGGATCTTAGCTCCCCAACCAGGGATCAAACCCACACCCCCTGTATTAGAAGGCAAAATCTTAACCACTGGACCTCCAGGGAAGTCCCAGAATTTCCTTATTTTTGATGAGTTTAAAAGTTTTAAGGAGTACTGACCAGGTATTTTGTAGGATTTCCCTCCACTGGAATTTGTCTCATGTTTTTCTCATGTCACATTAGAGTGAGATTATGGGTTTGGGAGAGGAAGAACACAGAGGTGAAATGCCATTTTTATCACATCGTATCAAAGATACATATTATCCATATGATTTATCACTGTTGTTATTGACCTTGATCACCTGGCTGAGGTATTGTTTGTCAGTCTTTTCCACTGTAAATATACTCCCTCACTTTCCATACTACTTTTTGGAAAGAATTTACCATGCGTAGCCCACACTGAAAGAGGAGTTATGCTCCCCACTCCCTTGCAGGCAGAGTATCTGTATAAATTATTCGGAATTATACATGGGAGATTTGTCTCTTCTCCTCTTTTTATTTATTTATTCAACTTGTGTCAGATTTTCCTTAATACATTCTCAAATGTCACTAATACCAGATATGAGATGACTATGCAGGGTGAAAGCAGCCATTATCCTGTCTTGGTTCTGGGACACTGGAATTCATAACAACCACCTCACTTTATAGGTGCTATATGGCACAAGATCATTACTGAAATTGAAGTGAATACAAACTAGGTTGAGTCCTTGGTGAGACACTCACACTCCGCACACATATTCGGATGTCAGGGTGTCATGGTGCAGAGGCTGGCCTGGGAATCAGGAGGCTGGAGCTGCACTGCTCTTGACTCTAATGAGCTATGGGACCTTGGGGAAGTCAAACTCTGGAACACAATATGTTCACGTGCAATCACAAGAACTGAACCCGATGGGCCCTTCCTATACTAAAAATATCCACACGTTGCAAAGCCACAGCTAGGTTCAGAGTGGTTAACTGATCGCTGTAGGAGCAAACACTGTGGTTTTGCCTGACCAGCACTGGTGTGTAGAGTTTAACCAGGCAAGGGGTGGCCTTGGTTCTGCCCTGCTTCATGGTTACTTAGCGATGTTTTCTGACTGTGTCCCTCCCTTTCCGTCCCTATTACTACACTTTTTTCTTTTTTTATTGAACTGTAGTGGATTTACAATGTTGTGTTAATTTCTTCTGTACAGCAAAGTGACTCAGCTATACATATATATATATGTTCTTTTTCATATTCTTTTCCATTATGGTTTCTCACGAGATAGATACTGAATATAGTTCCCTGTGCTATATACAGTGTGACCTTGTTGTTTATCCATCCTATATAATAGTTTGCCTCTGCTAATCCAAAACTCCCAGTCCTTCCCTTCCCTGGCTCCCCTCCTCCTTGGCAACCACACGTCTGTTCTCTATATCTGTGAGTCTATTTTTGTTTCGTACATATGTTGATTTGTATCATAGTTTAGATTCCACATATAAGTGATATCATATGGTATTTATATTTCTCTGTCTGACTTACTTCACTTAGTATAATAATCTCCAGGTCCCTCCATGTTGCTGCAAATGATAATGTTTCATTCTTTTTGATGGCTGTGTAGTATTCCATTGTATATATGTACCACATCTTCATTATCCATTCATCTGTTGATGGACATTCAGGTTGCTTCCTTGTCTTGGCTATTGTAAATAGTGCTGCTATAAACATAGGGGTGCGTGTATCTTTTTGAATTATAGTTTTGTCTGGGTATATGCCGAGGAGTGGGATTGCTGGATCATATGGCAACTCTATTTTTAGTTTTTTGAGGAACCTCCATACTGTTATATAGATTTATTGAAGGTTAGGTTGAAGGAGACTTTAGAAAAAAACTATTCCAGGATTTTCCAAACTGTGTTTTTTTTTTAATAGTGGTTATGCACACACAGATAAACCTGATTTTGTGGTAAACTACTTTTGAAAATTCTGTATTCCTCTCAGAGATTTACAACTCACGCTTGTATATTCAAGCGGGTTCTTTGCGTCATACTTCGTCACCACCTATGAGTCAGGTCTTAAGACTGCTGAAAAACACCAGGAAATTTTTTTTAAATATTGTAAAATATTTCTACACATATAAGTTTTTTATAACATATATGTGGGGTAAAAAAGATATTAAACACCCATCACCCAGCTGAAAAGTAGAATATTATCAGAAACTTTGAAGCCCTTAGAAGCCTCTACCCAATTGTACTATCCTGTATTTATCAGTCACTTGCTTTTCTTTATAGTTTTACTGCATATATATAAATATACCCCAAAAGACACTATTCTATTTTGCATATTTTGAACATTTAATTAGTAGTACTATTGTACTGTTCTTTTGCAACTTGTAAAGTTTTTGCTCATTAATTTTGTGAGATTCATCCGCGTTCATAAGTAGAGCTAGAAATCCTTTGTGTGTGTATATCATAATCTATTTATTCATTCTCCTGTCAATTGATATTTGAGTTGTTTCCTTCCCCTTTTATTTTGGTGTATCATAAGCAATGTTGTATGAATTGTCTTACATGTGTACATAAGTGTGAGCACATGTGCTATTATCTCTAGTGAGAAACTGCTAGAGCTATAAGATATACCAACCTTCACTTTTTCTACATAACATGAAATAGTTGTTCAATTTACATTCTCACCTGCAGTGTATGAGGATTTCCACTGTTCCACAACCTTGGCAACATTATCTTGCCAGACATTTTTAAACTTTATATTATGGAAAAGTTCCAACATATACAAGAATTATATTATGAGCATTCTTCAGCTTCAACACTTACTGACCATGGCCAATCTGCCATGGGTCATCTTGGAGTATTTTAAAGCTAATTCCAGACATAATATCACTTCACCTGTAAAAATTTCAGAATGTATCCTTAAAAAATAAGGACGCTACCTTTTAAAAATTGAAGTAAAACTTACATAGAGTAAAGTATGCAAATCTTAAGATTACAGCTCAGTGAATGGCGAACTTTCACATGTACCCACAGCTGTGAAACTACCACCCACATCTAGAATGCTTCCAGTTCACCCAGAAAACCTTCTGGTCCTTCTTGTACGACCTTATAAAAACGTAAGAACAAGACCACTATCACACCTAAAATTGAGTAACAAATCTTTAGTAGCATGAAATATCCAGTCAACGTTCAAATTTCTTCTGCTTTTGTTTTTGTTTCATTAGTTTTGCTTTCCGCTCAAACCAGGGTCCAAGTAAAAGCCACCCTTTTCCAGTCCTTGGAGTTTATTTGATGAACAAAGCAAGTGGTTTGTCCTGAAGCTTCCCACTGTCTGAGTCTTGTTGGAGGTATTCTCCCGGTACCGTTTCACATGTTCCTCTGTTCCTCATTTCCAGTAATGTGTGTTTGTTAAATCCAGAGACTGGATCAGATTCAGGATCAAATTTCTGGCAAGAGCACTTTATAAGTGGTGGTGTGTTCTTCCATCAGGAGGTCGTATCTGTTTTGTTTGGAAAGGCAACAATCATTGATGATCATTGCTTAGTTCGTTAATTCACTGGAGGTTGCCAACTTGTGAGATGCTATCATTCCCTTTTCATTTATTAGCTAGAATATTTCTCTAAAGAGCAACTTCTGCTCATCAATTACTTGATTACCCTGAGATGCATTTTGTATGAGAAATTGCCAGACTCTAAATTTTCTACCAAAATAAAATAATATTGTGGTTTAAATTTTCTATTTCCCTAGTTACTAATGAGATTTTCCTAAGTTCCGTGTTTTTTCTTCTGTCAGTTGCCTGTTCTTGTCTTTTGTCCATTTCCTCCCATTGTACTATACGTACTATATGTCTTCTTACTGGTTTTTGAGTTGTTCACATAATCTGGATACTAATTCTTTGTTGGTTGCAAATATCTTCTGCTTTGTGGCATTCTGCTTTTGGCCTCTGGGCTATCCCTTGTTTTGTTACCAGCTTGGAAATGCATTAAAAGATGTTCATTTTGCCATGTAAAGGGCACAGATACGTATACCGCTAGCGACATGTGGTATAAATATAATGTGACATTTACTGGGAAACTTACAGGCAGAGAATCAGCAGACTGCATGGCCCCCTCCCCCCATCCTCTCTCTATTCTATGGATAAGTGTGCTTGGGCAAGGTATAGCTCATTTATAGAGAAATTAGACCATGAGAATAAAAGCTTCCTTATTAAGGAAACTAGCTTATTCCAAAGAGGAACTTCTAGAGCTCATTTTCTGGTAAAGCTGTCCTTTTGCTGAACTAGTACAGACCTGCTGAAGCAGCTCCTTACTAAGCTACAGAAATGAGAGAGGAAATGAACCTCCAGAGCCATCTTGATCTGTCTCTCCTTGTATCTGAGGTGTTCTGTAGTGGAGTAGCTTTTCAGATTATCTAGCCTCCCATTTTACCAGGAAGGGAAGTCCTCCAAAAAGTGTTTTTGAGGTCAACCGAATGCTTGCAATTAGACTGTGCCCAGAATAATACAAGCCAAGCTACACGTCACTGCCAAGTTAACCTTCCTGGAAATTTTGCCTTGCTCATGTTAGTCTCTGGATCAGAAGCTTTCAGTAGTACCCCATTTCCTAAATATTAATGTCCGTATTCCTCGGCTGGACATTCAAGGCCTTCTGCCATCTTGTTCCAATTCATTTCTCTGACCTCACCTTTACACAAATTTCCACCCCACTAAACCGGACTCGTTATTGTCCTTTAAGAGCACCACAAAATTCTACTGCTTTCCTTCTTCTCTCCAATTATCCAAGTCAGCAGTCTCCTCTAAGGTACAAACCAAAATCTCTCTTCTCTCTGAAGCATCCCCTGCTCAATCCTCCCTTGTGAACTATTTGATCATTGATTAGAAACAATGATTTTTGACAGTTAGTGTTCACCAAACACCCAAGTGCTCCCCACTTTTCCCAGCCCCCTTTGCAGTTGGGTTGGGGCTATGAGACTAGCTCTGGTCAGAGGACTATGAGAAAGTCACATGTGTGAATAGGACCAAGGCAGTTAAGAACTGATGCATTTCCCCCCCACGCTTGATTCCGCTACTGTGGGGATCCTGTGCTCTAGATGGTGTTGCTACAATTTTTGTTGTTGCTGTTGTTGCTACAATATTGAGGAGAACCACCCTACTACCATTGAACTTTGTGGGAATGAGTAATAAACAATGGAACTTTGAGAGTTGATTTGTTATTGCAGCATTGACTAACCTATCCTCTTTTCATTTGGACAACATAAAAGTGCACTGTTTCTTGACTCTGACATTATTTTTCTTTCTCTTACTCATCATTTTGCCTACCAAGCCTCACCACCCCGTACTTTGAAAAAATACCTCCTATTCCAGAGGCACGATCCCTATAAGTGAGTGGCTTGTTCTTACAGCCCACAGTTGACCGGACCAGCACACCTGACTTAAGCTGGGCCATTGAGGTCCTCCCAATTATTTTTTCCTTGGAACCAAAACAAGTCAGCTCAACTTTTCTAGTGACTGGAGTTCTAGGATAAAACTGGGAGCTGTCAGCAGTCATGTCCAGATAGGAGGAGAAGCTGGTTTACAAGAGATTCAGTTGACACAGAGAAGCAGGGACATTTAGGACTGCTTCCTGTTGTTCCTGAGACCTACATGTCTCTTAATGCTTCCTCATCTTGATGTATCAAACCTTTCTTGGATTCCAAGATGCCATAAATGTCTTCTTGAGTCAGGTGCCCTAGACTGTCTGTCACCTGCAACCTAGCGAGTCCACCTGCCATCTGTCTACTCTTTTCCCCGTGGAAATATCATCAAACCAGCATAACAGGAATATGGAGAAATGTTTACCTTTGAGGTTGTCCCAAGTGGTAATAATGTTCCTTAAGGGCACCAGATGCCCTGATCCACACCAGGAATATTCTTGTCACACACCTCTACTTTAATGTCAAAAAGAGATACATGGATTTTGGCTCCACAGAACCACAGAGAATGGGGTGAATAATGAAAGGAGTAGGGACCCCAAGGGCACAAACCTAGCCGTGCAGGAGGCAACAGAATTATGTGGTGTTAATAGGCTTAACAAGACTGTCTTCTGAGCTACTCAGAACAGCAAGGGTTATACTGTACAGTTCTCAAATCTTGCTTTGACAGGAGGGAGAGAGTTTTCTTGAAAATGTTTTAATTAATTGGAGGGACTTCCCTGGCGGTCCAGTGGTTAAGACTCTGCACTTCCAATGCAGGGGGCGCAGGTTCGATCCCTGGTCAGGGAAACAAGATCCCACATGCCGTGCAGTGTGGCCAAACAAACAAAAACACACACAAACAAAAATAAAACATAAAAAAAGGCCTCTCTCATCTTCCGAGATGGCCCACACTCCGTCTATGGAGTGTGTATCTCCCTCAATAAACCTTCTTTCACTTAAAAAAAAAAGTTTTAATTAATTGAAATATTGTAGAGGGTGCTATTGGCATCCACCAGTATCCCCTCGATGTACCCCCGAAGGTCACCTGCAGCACCTGAGTCTCTTCATGAGTGCTTTCTCTGGGTGCAGAGGTGTGCTCAGCCCATGTGCCAGACAAGCTGGAAGTATCAGGGGGGAAAAAACCCAAGAGCAATTTTAATCAACGAGGGATGAGAGTTGGTGGATAAATACCCCAGTGTTCTCACCCCTTGGCAGGACAGCCCCTAGGTGCATTCTGCAGTCTCAAAGGGACCCCAGTGGCGATGAGCACCGCTCATAAGCACAGTCTTTCGTCTCGTCCCTACATTTCCCCGGTCCCTCACCATACTTCCTTGTTAATAAACAACTTGGTCCCAAATCCTTATCTCTCAGGAACTATTTCAGGGAAACCCAAACTAAAATATTTTAAAATTATTATTGAGGTATAATTTACATGCAGTAAAAGTTACTTTTTTAGAGTACAGTTCTAGGAGATTTGAAAGTCACAGTTGATCATGTATACCTTAAATTTACACAATATTATATGTCAATTATATTTCAATTAAATAAATAAATAAAATTTAAAAATTCTTAAAAAAGAAAGAAAGACACAATTGTGTAAATACCACCACATTTCTATCACTCTCCCCCTCCCTGAAATTCCCTGGCAATCATTTGTAGTCAAACCCTCCCTCCACCCGCCAGCCCCTCATAACTGCTGCTCGGTTTTCTGTCCTTATTCCAGTATGTCATAGATGTAAATGGAATCATACACTATGTCGTCTTTTTGAGTCTGGCTCCTTTCACTTAGCAAAATGCATTTGAGATTCATTCACGTTGTTGAGCAAATCAGCAGTTTGTTCGTTTTTATTGCTGAGTAGTATTTCATGATATGAATATATCACAGTGTGTTTATCCCTTCACCAGTTGGAGAACATTTGGGTTGTTTCCAATCTTTGGAGGTTATACATAAAGACATTACAAACATTCACATACAGGCTTTCAAATGAATATAAGTTTTTATTTCATTTGGGTAAACACCTAGGAGTGTATAAGGTACATTCGTAAAAAGCTATTCAATTGTTTTCCAAACACCAATGCATGGGAGTTCCTCATCCGTACTTAGTATTTTCAGTTTAAAAAATTTTAGCCATTCTGATAGGTGTGTAGTGTTATCTCATTGTGGTTTTAATTTGCATTTCCCTAATGACTAATTACTTTGAGCATTTTTTCACGAGCTTAATCACCACTCATGTATCTTTTTTGCTGAAGTAGCTGTTCAGATCTTTAGCTCATTGCTCTCTTATTGTGTTTTGAACATTCTTAAGACATTCTTGAATTTCAAAATGAGAGCTTTATTGATTTCTGTTTAGAACTGCAGTTATACTCATTTTTAAAAATCAGGCAGCACATAAAAGTTTAAAGAAAGTGAAAACAAAATTAGAGACCCTTACTCTGATTCTTTTAGTCACAATGAGAGGAAAGTTTCAGGACACCAAATGACAGAGACCCATCAAAGGTAAATCATTTTATTGATGATGCTTAGCAACACTCCGATGTTAAAAATTAAAAGTAGAACTACCGGGACTTCCCTGGCAGTCCAGTGGTTAAGCCTCTACACTCCCACTGCAGGGGACACAGATTCGATCCCTGGTCGGGGAACTAAGATCCTGCATGCTGCGTGACGTGGCCAAAGCAAAAAAAAAAAAAGAACTACCATATGATCCAGCAATCCCACGGCTTGGTATACATCCAAAGGAAATAAAAAGAGGATATCGAAGAGATAGTTGAAATCCCGTGTTCACTGTAGCATTATTCACAACAGTCAACATACGGAAACAACCTGTTCATCAATAAATGAACGGATAAAGAAGATGTGGTATGTATGTGTGTGTGTGTATGTATATGTATATATATGTATACATACACACACACACACAATGGAATATTATTCAGCCATAAGGAAAAAGGACATCATGCCATTTGTGACAACACGGATGGATCTTGAGGGCATTATGGTAAGTGAAGTAAGCTAGACAGAGAAAGACAAATACTGCATGGTATCACTTTTATGTGGAATCTAAAACAAACAAGCAAAAAAAAAGTCAAACTCATAGGGAGAGGTGGGTAAAAGGGTACAAACTTTCAGCTATGAGATGAATAAGGTCTGAGGTTCAAATGTAAAACGTGGTGACTATAGTTGATAACACTGTACTGTAGAATTGAAGTTTGCTAAGAGAGTAGAACTTAAATGTTCTCACACACACACACACAGAGATAAATATGTGAGGTGATGGGATGTGTTGATCAACTAGGTGAGGGAAATCCTTTCAAAATGTGCACATATATCAAATCACCACTATGTACACTTTAAAAATCTTTCAATTTTATTTGTCAAATATACCTCAATAAAGCTAAAAAACAGTGTGGGATCTGGACATGCACCTGTTGCCAAGCTCCACTGGCATGCACGACCACAGCCCTGCTCGAGGATGGAGATATGGTCTGTATATACTTTTCTTAAAATTGAAATACAGTTGATTTACAACGTTGTGTTAGTTTCCGGTGTACAGCACAGTGATTCCATATATATATTCTTTTTCAGATTTTTTCCCTTATAGATTACTACGAAATATTGAGTAGAGTTCCCTGTGCTATACAGTAGGTACTTGTTGGTTCTCCACTATATACATTTTTAATACCTTCTCTCAGGTGGAAACCATGGCAAACAACTCTCTTACCTCATGTAAGGTGGTGAAACAGTGAAATCCAAGCACAACTCTGTTACCTCATCCAGGTGCTGTGGGAAGAGTCTGTCTCTGTTCTCTAATAAAACTATTTAACACCAGTCAAGCACTCTTTATTCACAAAGGACTTCTCACAGAATTCTACAAATGTGATATATTCTCTTTCTTTGAAAAAGAAGTTTTGTTTTCTTGAAAAAGACACACAGACCTAGCTAAATAGTCAACGTTTATTAAATCTATGTGCTTTGCAAAAGGAGGGGAAAAGTCATTAAATGGTAGTTTCAGAGGATGTCCTAAGAATCTCTCGTAATATCTATTAATATAAGATAGAGGAACAGGGCTTCCTTGGTGGCGCAGTGGTTGAAAGTCCGCCTGCCGATGCAGGGGACACGGGTTCGTGCCCCGGTCCGGGAAGATCCCACAAGCCGCGGTGTGGCTGGGCCCGTGAGCCATGGCCGCTGAGCCTGCGCGTCCGGAGCCTGCGCTCTGCAACGGGAGAGGCCACGACAGTGAGAGGCCCGCGTACCGCAAAAAAAAAAAAAAAAAAAGATAGAGGAACAGTGCTGATATTTTCCTTTTTAACCTGATTCTTTTTTCTATGCACATATACACGCACACACAAAATAGCATATAAAACAGATAATATTTTGTAACAATGTGAATGTAATATATATCATGGAAATCTTTTCAAATCAAAGAATAAGGATCTATGTTAATCCTATTTAATGGTTGCCCAGTACACACTGTGTTAATATAATTTATTTATGCAATCCCCTACCTCTGAATATCAAGGTTGTGTGTAACACCTACATATTACATTTGCTAAGTGAACTGTCTCTCTTTGTCCTTTGACCACTTTTTTATTGGGTTATTGAAAAATACCTTAAATATTAGTGATATTAAATATAGTTAATTAGTTTAAACATTTTAACAATCATGAGAAAACTTCTTTCCTTTCTTCCTCAATAATTTAATTTTTAAAACATTATGCAGGACCTCCCTGTGCAGTGGTTAAGAATCCACCTGCCAATACAGGGGACACGGGTTCGAGCCCTGGTCCGGGAAGATCCCACATGCCGCGGAGCAACGAAGCCCGTGCGCCACAACTACTGAGCCTGTGCTCTAGAGCCCGTGCTCCACAACAAGAGGAGCCACTGCAACGAGAAGCCCGCACACTGCAATGAAGAGTAGCCCCCACTTGCTGAAACTAGAGAAAGCCCACGCACAGCAACAAAGACCTAATGCAGCCATAAATAAATAAATAAATTAATTAATTAAAACAAAATATTATGCAGGTCCTAGCATGGAAGGTGGTTGGAGTTCACATAAGGAAGGCAGCCAAGCAGGGTGACAGCCTGGCAGGCATTAGAAGAGCACATACAGTGGAACTGAGTGATAAGTAAATATACTGAGGATGATGAGAGGCAGGAGAAGGGAATTACAAATAAAGAAAAGGAAAAAACTAGAGTGAGCATTGTGTATTGCATTGGGGTTACAGGGACTGATGTGAACTAATGGTATGGAATATAGAGATGTAGAAACAGATATATATGTTTGTATATATATGTGTGTGTGTGTGTGTGCAGAAAATACAAGTGTGAGTGTGTACACATTTATATATCCCCTTGCTCTGTCCACTAAGAGGACCTGTAGCAATGAGCACACCTAAAGCCTAGATCTTGGTATCTAAATTCCTTTTCTCCACTAAAAGGACTCCTTGTAGAAATGGCTGATTCCAGGTCTGGGGAATGGAAAGTGTAAACTGAGTCGGCAATGTTTTGTACCAGAAAGTAAGGAAGTGCTTAGAGACTGATGTGCCATATCAAAAGGACACAGGAGTCACCTTGAATGGGGCCCAAATCTGGGACAAACCTGGGATAATTTGAGCATCAAAATAAATAATGACAGTAACATTACATTCCACTGGATAGAAAAGGAATCCACCAATCCACATTGATATAAATAGACAAATGAGCAAATACATGGGGAGAAGGCCAACTAATACGTTTAAAAGGAGTGATGGAATTAGAAAATTACCCCTTGTCAATCATTATGCTAGTATTATTCAGGCAGGAAACAGCAGTTGATGCTAAAACTGGAAGGTGAAAGTTGGATGAGAACAGGATATTTACACAGCCTCAAAGTTCCTTCTTACAAAATAGTGAGTAATTATGAGAGGAAAAAGAGTAACCTTACCACCAGACACTACTATTATTTTCAGACCAGCTGACATCATGAGCTACCTGATGTACAGTAAGAAAAGCACACCATCACTTCTCTGATGTCCCTGTCAAACGTGGGTAACTTAATCTAATCCTGAGAAAAGAAACACCAGACAAACCCAACTGAGGGATATTCTGCAAAATAACTGAGGACCTATTCCAGGTCAGAGAAAACTGAAGAGACATAACAAGACATATATACACATGACAACGTGTGACCCTGGATTGGATACTTTTGCTTTAAAGGACGTTATTGAGACAGTTAATGAAATCTGATGGTGTCTCTGGGCGAACAGTATATGGGAACTCCTTGTACAGTTCTTGTCATTTTTCTGTAAGTTTGAAATTATTTCAAACTAAAAAGTAAAAAGAAAAAAAAATCATAAACAGGGGAAAGCCAGAAGAGTGACAGATTTATAGTCAGATGTGGGAAGAGGGCGGAACACTCAAACACTCAGACACTTCTTTGTGGTAAATGGATGAAAGAAAAGCCTTTAAATGAAAGGAGAAACAAAAATGCTCGTGTGGTTGTAAAATATCAATATTTCTTGCACAGGCCTTTAGTGAAAGTACCTCAGCAAGTGACATTTGTATTAATTAGCAAAACATAACAGAAAATAGATCAATCCAAAAAGGAGGCAGGGACTTCCTTGGGGGTCCACTGGTTAAGACTCTACCCTCCCCAAAGCAGGGGGCCCAGGTTCAGTCCCTGGTCAGGGGACCAGAGCCCACATGCCACAACTAAAAGAGCCCGCATGCCGCAACTAAAAGATCCCACATGTGGCAACAAAGGATCCCACATGCCGCAACTAAGACCCGGCGCGGCCAAATAAATAAATATTAAAAAAAAAAAGGAGGCAGGCCTGCATAGGTCAATGTGATTATTGCCACTATCTCACAAACAACTACATAGTGAAAAGCAAGAGTTTAAAGTAAAGAAATATCATGAAGTTCAAAATCCAATAAAAAACACAGTACTGGAAAAAAAAGATATATATAGTACTGTGGGCCCAGAGCCAGAGGATATTCTCAGAATGGCCTTCAGACCTAAATTTAATCATCTGGATTTTTTTTTTTAAGAACCATCCTAGTCAACCTTTTCAAAAAGGATAAACCTTTTAAGAGGGAGTCTGTATTTCCTCATAAAGGTGGAAGAAGCACACCAAGTCCTCAGCTGAGTTAATCTCCAGAAAGCAGGCTCTATTGTAGCATTGCACAGCATACTGCAGAGACATTGCTCATGGCAAATTTATTTCATGTGGTCGTGTACAAGCATATCCATCAAGGAGCTTATGGACTGGCAGTGCATGTCCTAACTATGTCTGTACTTCTGTTAAAATAAAATATATGCTCTTTCCTATGGTCTTGACAGCAGCTTTGAGGAGGACCTGAGCCATTATCACTAATCCAATTTTACAAGTCAGGAAACCACATCTAAACAAGATGAAGCGCCTTTCCCAAAGTTGATTCTGATAGGTGGCAGAGTTTGGGCTCAACATAGAGGCACCATCGCTAAATTTGCTGCAATTTCCACGATACCAGACTCACTCAAAAACATCACAAATCAGCAGTAAGCAGTAACTCTGTGGTCTCAAACCATTGTTCATATGTTATGATCTGTAGCTCAGGAAGCTCATTCATTCAATAATAGCTAGTATGAAGTACTCATTTGTAACTCATTTCTAAACATCTAATATTTATTGGAAGTATCAACAAGTACTTAAAATGTTTGTTAGTGATTATATGACAGAAGCTGAACAATAAAGCCTTTCCCATAATCTCCTCGTGTACACTCCTCCAGATTTCTTGATTAGATGATGTTCTGTTCAGATTGATAGTCAAGATACACACAAAATATGTTGAATCAGACCAGGTTATAGGTTACAGCCCAGAATCTGTGCCAGCAAGTCTGATTATCTATGGTCAGCTAGAAATCAAGATCAGCACTTGTAAAATAAGTTCCAGACAGTTTCAGAACAAACAATGCTCTTCAAGAAACATTTTCTAGAATGCTTAACTGATGTGGCATCAGACTTGAAAGACAATTCAGTGGATTTGCATCATGGTGAAAAAAAAAAGTCTGCCTGTAATGTTTTTCACATGTTTTAAATATGGCATAAGTAGATATAATGGAAGTGTCAGATGAGATTATGTCACTATTTCATCTTTAAAAGTCAATGAACATTCCAGCATAATTCATATGCTTGCTCTCATTTTTTAAAAGGTGGTGAAGTAAAGACCTGGATAAGGGACTACTATTTATTTAAAAGCTATTCAGGGACTTCCCTGGCAGTCCAGTGGTTGAGACTTCGCCTTCCAATGCAGGGGGTGCAGGTTCAATCCCTGGTCGGGGAGCTAAGATCCCACATGCCTCACGGCTAAAAAACCAAAACATAAAACAGAAGCAATATTGTAACAAATTCAATAAAGACTTTAAAAATAGCCCACATCAAAAAAATCTTTAAAAAAATAAATAAAAGCTATTCATTCTACAAATATTTATCAACTATGTTCCAGGCACACAGTCTAAGTGAATGTACCGTTTTCTCATGTTAATAATGAAAATGAAGTAAGTTTTAGTTCACATAGCACTGGCAATACCAGGCATCCCTGAGCATACTTGAAACCCCCAATACTAGTTCTTTTAGAATATTGTTTTGGATCAACTAAGGCACTTTCTAAAGTATTCATGTCAAAGATATAATTGTCTTAGGGAATTATATCAGGATTAAATCAAACAGTGTCATGTTGAATGTTTAGAGATGTTGTAAAGAATGGGATTAATGTGCTTGGGAAAAAAAGTAGGGGAACTAGTTGGAAAAGTGGCGGCTGAGAGTAGAGGATGGAGGTAACGGATAGTACAGTGAAAGAAGCAAGAAGACCCAGAGGAATAGAGAACTAAATGTAAACCTGAGAAGCTGAGAATAACACTGTTGGTTTCCTACCCAATAGCTCTTACCCTTTCCTTTCTTCCTTGCAGACAGAAGCCACTTCCCATCACAAAGGGTGAACAAGCCAGATACTTTCCCAGCATTCAGTGCAGCTAGAGGTTCCCATGTAATCTGGTTCTGGCCAATGAGAGGTGGGGAAGACCTTCCTCCTTATTAACACAGACTCTGCCTACCTTTTCCACGCCATTGAACATAATTGTGTAAGGATGTGATGCTTGGAATTGCTGCAACTGTTTGGGGACTATAAAGGAAGACATCATGGGGTCATAAGAAGACATACCACATGCATTGACAATGGCAGAGTAAAAAGATGAACCAACTCAGGGACTACACTTCTCATTACGTGAAATTTTAAAAGTTTTTGTTGTTTAAGTCACTTTCCATCCTTTTTTTTTTTTTTGCCACGCTATGTGGCATGCAGGATCCTAGTTCCCTGACCAGGGATCGAACCCGTGCCGCTGCAGTGGAAGTGTGGAGTCTTAACCACTGGACCACCATGGAAGTCCCCCATCAAATTTTTTGTTGTTGCTACTTGCAGCTGAAAACATTCTAATGAATACATTTTTATTACTGCCTTAGGATAAAGTCAAAATTACTTTCTATAACTTATAAAGTTCTTAAACTCTTAATTATCTAGCCCTCATTTACCTCTCTAAGCTAATCTCTGACCACTTTTTGCATTCTTCAGTTTTTTCAGTTCTCTAGTCCAAAGTCTTCTCCTTCCCTAGTTTCTAACTGGAACCCTCTCCACTCCTACCACTTCTGCTTGACCTGGCCACTACTGCTCATTCTTTAGGACTTGGTGAAATGTCACATCCTCCTAGAAGCCACTACTGACCACCCAGAGTATGTATTTGCCACATTTATGATGTCCGTAGAAACGTGAACTTCCATAGTTAGAGCACATTTTCTACTCTATTGTAACTCTTTCAGACAGTTAGCCCGTGCAAGTCAGGCTTGTGTCTCTCTTGTTCATCACTGTATCCTAAGAACCTAGATGGTACCTAGCAGTCATATCTATGGAACACACGAAGGAGTTGTAGGATATTGGAAACAAAATAATTTCAAAGATCAACTAGGAAAAGGCAAACACCTCACTAGAAAAATGTACAAAGACATGAGAGACGATTTCCAAATGGTTATAAACAGATGAAAAGATGGTCAGCCCCTGTGACAATCAAGAAATGCAAATGAAAAGAATAATACTTTTCACCAACAGATTGGCAAAATGAAAAAGAACTTTTCAATACTGGGAATGTTGTAATGAAATGGACAATCTCGTGCACACTGTAGGAGTGGGTATAAATTGTATAAACTTTCTAGCCATAAATATCAACATTTAAAATGTGCCTACCGTCTGACCAAGCAATTTCTTTAGAATGTATTCTAAGGAAATAATCAGGCAATGTACAAAGACATTTGTCTATGGATAATTAAAAAACTGTAAACAGGGCTTCCCTGGTGGCGCAGTGGTTGAGGGTCCGCCTGCCGATGCAGGGGACATGGGTTCGTGCCCTGGTCCGGGAGGATCCCACATGCCGCGGAGCGGCTGGGCCCGTGAGCCATGGCCTCTGAGCCTGCGCGTCCAGAGCCTGTGCTCCGCAGCGGGAGAGGCCACAACAGTGAGAGGCCCGCGTACCGCAAAAAAACCCCCCACAAACTGTAAACAACTTAAATGCCCATCCATATAGAAGTTGTGCACACATAGTGGCATTCTTCAAAGCTTTAAAAAAGATGAGATAGGAAAAACCAAGATGTCTTGATATGGATAAATATTTATGACAAGATTAATTTAAAAAGCAGATATAGAGCATTAATATATAATAATGTCATTTAAAATGCATGTTAAAATTGATTTAAAAAACAAATTTAAGACAATTAAACCAATTAAGTTGTTGAAACAAACTGTTCAAAAATCATGTTGGACCAAGATGGATATATCCAGCCACTAGTTTTGAACCTTTTCAGTCGGAGAATGTCCAGTTTACATTTACAAAGATTAGTCACACATACATTTTAAAGTGGGTCACTTAGGGTGAAAATTGCAGTAAGGCTTAGGATTACTGGGACCCTAAAGTTACACACACACAGAAAGATTTAGTTTTGTATCTTTTCAGCCACTGATGTTTATCTTACCTAATTAGACCTGTTTTTTTGCCTCTTAGAGATTTATATACTTATTTTATACTTAAGTTGATTCGATGAGGCTTTTTTCATAGGAAGAGAAATAAACTTCTGATGAAAAGGAAAAAATGCCTGTTCTTCTTTTTCCTGCTGGATATTCCTAGAAAGAGGAGAGAGATTTAAAATGTTAACAATAAAATGTACCAAAAAAAAAAAAAAAAAAAGAGGAATCTGGGTACAAAGCACTTTCCTTTCGATCAGTCGTCCAGCTACAGCCCCATTTTCACTCTCACTTCTGCGCTGCCAGCTGCTGTCAAGGCTTTGGGGGATTCTTCAGCGTAAGGTTGCTTCTCAATTTTCTCCCATCAGGCTTAGGGTTTCATTTTCTCAGCTCCCCCAATTTTATTGCTGTTGTTTTCTTTCATTCTCTTTATCCTTGTTAATGTATGTCTTAAAATAATAACAACAACAGCAAGAAATCTTTTCTGTGTTTTTATTGGAGGTTTTGGAACAGAGTGAATAGAAACGTGTATGTTTCACTCGCCGCCCTCAAACATTAAAATGTGACAATCCACATAAAATTTGAAGCACGGTTCCCCGGTCAGTGCTGTTAGCTGCTATTATTTTTATTAGTGTGCTCGTTCCCTTTTTAAATCAGACTGCTTGGTCTGCCTCTTCTGGCTAGTCTTTCTCCTTGTCCTGTCTAAGCATAGATACTTCCTAAGATTCTGTTCTCCAACCTCCTATTTTTTTTGTTTTGTTTTGTTTTGGTTTTTTTTTTCGCGGTACGCGGGCCTCTCACTGTTGCGGCCTCCCCCATGGCGGAGCACAGGCTCTGGACGCGCAGGCTCAGCGGCCATGGCTCACGGGCCCAGCTGCTCCACGGCATGTGGGATCTTCCTGGACCGGGGCACGAACCCACGTCCCCTGCATCGGCAGGCGGACTCTCAATCACTGCGCCACCAGGGAAGCCCTCCAACCTCCTATTTTTTTAAGCTCACCTATGATTCCAATACAGAGGGCATCGAAATATACATACTAACTCCTATCTCTTCTGGGCTAGAGATCCACTTTTCAACCGTTAGCATGATCCCAACACTTGCGAACCTTAGAAGCTTGATGCTGAACTTGATGCTCATCTATCCATACAACCAACTCTTCTCCTCCAGACATCTATTTCTTTTCTTTTTCTTTTTTCTTTCTGGAGTTGGCATCACCGAATCCTTGAAGCCTTGAAACCTGGCTTTTAGGTCAAATGCCTTATTCTCCCTTAGCCCCTCCGTTCAATCATTTGTCAAACCACGTAGCTTCCCCCTTGGAAATGGCTTTCATTTCCATCCTTTTTTCTCTGCTTGTCCGTGGACCATTCAACGTCCCTGTTTTCCATCTCCCATCTCACCTCACTCAAATCTACCTTACTAGCCACTGAAGATTTCTTCCTAAAGGGTAGTTGTTGATAATGAGTAAATGAACTACATATTCAGCCTTATCCTTAACACTCATATAGAGGTTCTCTACATTCTAGACAAGGGTAGAGTACAGTAGACATTTACAAGCGTTTACTTTAGCATTTGACCTTTGACTGTTTAAAAGTGAGTCTCTAAAAGGCCAGAGACATTTGCTAATTTACTATTTTCCTGAAGCACAAGTTCAATTCACAGCTATAAAGTCGGTGACAAAAAAGTCACTTAATTATAAGCGTGCTTCCAACTATCCCACCACCACACGGCAATCTGGCTTTGTTGCTTTCTACGTATCATCATGTATTTAGTAATTTTTATTGAGGTTCTGAAGGGAGCACATGTATTTTTCAATTCCATTTTACTGTCTTTTAGAATGAACAGTATATGCTAGAAATGGCAGTTGTGATTTTTGTTGTTTTACAAATCTAACTCTTGGGTCAAGGGTTACCACACTGGCTAATCCTTAAAAATGCCCAGTGCTTCCTGGTTTCCAGAGCTTTGCTCCCACTGTTCCCTCCCCCAGTGTTTCCATTGTCTATTGCTACATAAAAAACCACCCCCAAACCTAGTGGCTTAGAAAAATAATCATTTATCTGCTCAGAAGTGTATTTACAATTGGGGCAATATTCTAAGATAGTCTGTCTCTGTTCCATGTGGTGTCATCTTGGGGGGCGCTCAAGGTAGAGCATCTACCTCCAAGACGGCTCACTCAGAAGCCTGGTTGCTCATGCTGGATGTTGCCGGGAGTTCAGATAAAGCCTTGGGGGTTGAGGGAGCATGGCTAGGGCTTGAATTTCCTCCACGTGGGCCTCTCCAGGTGACTGCTTGGGCTTTCTCATTACATGGAAGCTGGGTTCCGAAAGGGAGGAAACAGAAGCTGCCATAAATTTTTAATGCCTGGGCTCAGAATTCCCAGAATGCCATTTCCTCCACATTCTATTGCTCAAGGCAGAAACAGGCCTAGCTCAGATTCAAAGAGAGGGCACATAAGCTCTAACTCTTGATGGCAGGAGTGGTGTGCATGTACCAAAAAAGGGAAGTTTTGGGGGGCTGTGTTTGAAGACTAGCTACTACCATCCACCTTTTGGCCATAATACATTTCCTTCCCATATGAAAAATATACTTATCTCCTTCCCTAAGATATCAAAATATCTCATCCCCTTATACATCAGTTCATAGTCTAGGACAGGGATGAACAAATCACAGCCTGAGCCAAATCTAACCTGTGGGCTCTTTTTGTACAGCCCCTGAGATAAGAATGGTTTTTAGATTTTTTACAGGATTATAAAAAACAAAAACAAAGAGTACTAAGTGACAGGGATCACACATGTGACCTGCAAAGCCTAAAATATTTACTGTCTGGCCCTATACAGGAAAAGTTTGCCAGCTCCTGGTCTAGGATATCAGCATCTAAGTCAGATCCAAGCACAGATGTGGCTTCTTGGGTGTGGTTCCTTGACTATGGCTCCTCAGACATGGTTCCTCTTGATCTGAAGACCAGTGGACTAAGGGGACAAAATATCTGTCTCTCACATACCCAATATCTAATGGTAAGGTAGGGACAGAAACTCTATAATAGATACTCCCATTTAAAAAGGGGAGAATAAGAGAGGGGTATGGAAGCTGGTCCATAGCAATTCTGAAACCCAGCTTGTCAAATGATATCACTTCCTTACTTATGCTCACTCCTGCTCTTTGGGAATAATTCTCAGTGGCTCTTTCATCCTTCTTGAGTTATCTTCCCTTTTGGAAACAGCTCATAATTGCAAATGGGTAGCTTCCTCAGCCTGCTTCCTGCCTATAACATCAAAGGTCCAGAGGCCTCTTTTCATTATGAGTAGTCTCTGTCTATTTCAGTGCAAGCTAGTAGAGATCCTTAAAAAGCCAGAGGTTTCTTTTTTTTCTTCTTTTTTAAAATTTATTTATTTTTGGCTGTGTTGGGTCTTTGTTGCTGTGTGTGGGCTTTCTCTAGTGCGGGCGAACGGGGGCTACTCCTCGCCGCAGTGTGCGGGCTTCTCATTGCGGTGGCTTCTCTCGTTGCGGTGCATGGGCTCCAGGCTCGTGGTCTTCAGTAGTTGTGGCACATCGGCTCAGCAGCTGTGTCTCGTGGGCTCCAGAGCGCAGGCTCAGTAGTTGTGGCACACGGGCCCATTTGCTCCACAGCATGTGGGATCCTCCCAGGCCAGGGCTCGAACCCGTGTCCCCTGCACTAGCAGGCGGACTCCCAACCACTGAGCCACCAGGGAAGCCCCCAGAGGTTTCTTACAGTTAAAGTTATAATCATCTCCCTTAGGCAAAAGCTGTACTCATATTTCTTGCCAAGACAGTCCCTTCTCTACCTTTTGACACTATTGTAGGACAATGTCATTTAGATCCCCAGAAGCCCTGCTGTCTAGTTGAAAGGATCTGTGAGGTACTACCTTAAATTTTTCTGAGATATTAACTTATCTATTATTGCATAACAAGTTACCCCAACACTTAATGGCTTAAAACAACAAACTGTTATCTCACAGTTTCTGTTGGTTAGGAATCCAGGCTCTGCTTAGCTGGGTCCCTCTGCCTCAAGGTCTCTCAAAGGTTATAAACCAAGATGTCAGCCAGGGCTATGATCTTGTCAACCTAATTTATGTCAGTTTACCATACAAGATATCACAGATTGGTGGCTTAAACAATAGACATTTTTTTTTCTCACAGTTTTGGAGGTTGGAAAGTCCAAGATCAAGGTGCCAGCCATTGGCGTTTGGTGAGGGCCCTCTTCCTGGCTTGCAGATGGCCATTTGTAACCTCACATGGCAGAGAGAGCAGAAACTCTAGTGTCTCTTCTTACAAGGGCACTAATCCTATCATGGAGGCTCCACCCTCATGATCTCATCTAAACCTAATTACCTCTCAAAGGTTGTACATCCTAATACCATCACATTGGGGATTAAGGCTTCACAATATGAACTTGGGGAGGATACAAACATTCAGTCCATAACAGGTTTCATCTAAGGCTGCACTTAGGGGAAGATCTGCTTCCAGGCTTACTCACATAGTTGTTGGCAGGATTCAGCTCCTTGTGGGTTGTTGGACTGAAAGCCCCAGTTCCTTGCTGGTCCTTGGATGGAGGCCTCCACCATTCCTTGACACATATGCCTCTCTATCAGGAAGCTCACATCATAGCAGCTGGCTTCCATCAAAGGCGGCAAGTGAGAGAGCAAGAGAGGGTGTGTAAAATGGGAGCTGTGGTCTCTTTATAATCTGACCTTGGAAGTGATATCTATCACTTTTGCCATGCTCTTTTCATTAGAAGCAAGTCACTATGTCCAGCCCACACTCACAGGGAAGGGATTACACAAGTGCTTGATCACCAGGAGGTTGGGGATCACTGGGGGGCCACCGTAGAGGCTGCCTACCATGGGGTCTTCTAGCTACATCCTTGTCTTGAACTTTACCTAAGGCCAGGTTTTCCTGGTTTAACCTTTGCCCCTAGGCCATTTTTTATTTTGAGAGTTTTGTCTTCTGGAGAATCTAGGAACGAAGAAGTTTTATTTCAAATCCAGCAAGTCCTGGCTTCTTTAGGTTTCCTCCAGATTCTGACTGAAAACGGAACAGTTCCTTTTTTCTTTAGCTCACCTCACTTCTCTTGTGCTAAATCATAAGGATCTACAAGAAACCATCCAACCCTTTTGACATTCTATCCAGATCTAGCTAGATCCACATGTTCATAAGGTATCTCTTCTTTCATGTAATAGCAGGCTAGTTTGGCTAATTGTTCTTCCGTTACATATATGGGGTCTCCTTTTCTCCTGCCTGCAGTGACAATACTCTCACTGTCTTTTAACAATGCTCTCCAGGACCTCCCCGGCAGTCCAGTGGTTAAGACTTTGCGCTTCCACTGCAGGGGGCACGGGTTCGATCCCTGGTCAGTGCAGCCACGAAAGAAAGAAAGAAAGAAAAAAAAACCCAATGCTCTTCGCTAGCAGACTCTTCAGAGTTCTTCCAGCTTCCATCTTCCACCTGATCCTAAAGCCACCGCCACATGTTTTGCGTTTTTGTAATGGCAGGATCCCATTTCTAGGTATGCGAATTATGTTTCAGTTTATCTACTGCTGTATAACAAACCACCCTAAAACTTAGTGTTTTAAATATCACATATTAATGCATATATGTAGAATCTAGAAAAATGAACCTATTTGCAGGGCAGGAGTAGACATAGAGACATAGACAGAGAATGGACATGTGGACACAGGGTGGGGAAGCAGGGAGGAAGAATTGGGAGATTAGGATTGATGTATATACACTACCATGTCTAAAATAGCTAGCCAGTGGGAACATGCTATAAAGCACAGGAAGCTCAGCTCAGTGCTCTGTGACGACCTAGATGGGTGGGATGTGGGGGCGTGGGAGGAAGGTCCAAGAGGGAGCGGATATAGGTATACATATCGTTGATTCAGTTCACTGTACAGCAGAAACTAACACAACATTGTAAAGCAATTATACTCCAAAAAAAACCCCTTAGTGTTTTAAAACAAAAGCAGTCACTTTTTTTGCTAACAATTTTGCAATTTGGGCGACTCAGTGAAGACAGCTCATGTCTCTTCCATGTGGTGTCAGCTGGGGCAGATCAACTAGGGCTGGAGTATCCACTTCTAAGATAACTCACTCACAAGGCTGGGAATTGGCCACAGCTGTCTGCTGAGAGCTCTGCTGTAAGCTGGGGACCCAATTCTCTTCCAGTGGGCCTCTCCACATGGCTGCATGGGCTTCCAGAAATGTTGGAGGGAAGTGATTGAATCTCAGAACTATTTTAGGAGGTAAAAATCAGGATGTTGCACAACAATGGGAATATACTTCACATCACTAAACCATACACTTAAAAGTGGTTAAGATGGTAAATACAATGTTGTGTGTGTGTTTAGCCACAATTAAAAATTAACAGATAAAATCAGGGGAGGGTGGTGATGGCCTGGAGGTGGGTGGGGGCAGGGGTGAGGGAGAGAGATGTGTTAAGAATGACAAAAACTAATCAAACACAGCCTCTGGCTTCAAAAACATTTTTGGTCCAGCGGAGGATGTAGAAGAGTTAACAGAAAATCACAACACATGTGCTAGATACTGCAGCTTTCTGCCAAGGTGCTAACAGAGTTACAAAGCCCATGCCATGCAAATTGCCTCAGAATAGACCTTTAACGCCTGCAATTCCCAGAGACGAACATTTAAGGCATAATTATAGGTTTGGATTTCTTAAAGCAAACTTCAAAATGAACACTGCTAGAGAAACAGAAATGAGGAATGAAAACTACAGGTGCATAGAATATGTCCCTATCAATCTAGCAAGCAACCTTCCAGGCCAGAAGCAATGAAGTAAAGTGGTGGGCAGGGGGAAAAGCAGGTGTTTCTTGGTCATTAGCCCTGTTTTTCTAGGATATAAAATCCCTTTGTTGTCTTAGTATGTCTAGAAACTATTGCTACCGAGGAGATCTCATGTTGAAACTTTCTTTTTTTGAAGTAGTAAACAGGTCATAAAGATCATTTATATCCTGAATGAATGTACATCCCCTCCCCCAACTCTTTTGCCTCACTCACAAAGTTGTATAAATACCCAGTCTATTTATAGATTTTCATTGAGTTTTGCTGGCAACTTAACTCGATTGTTCTTCCAAATAAGTCTAAACCATTCTTCTTAGAAAGGGCAAAATAGGAGTCCCTCTTTTCCTGGTATATTACCCCATCCCCAGGGTGTTTTCTGAAAATATGCTGAATTTCACACTCACCATTGACTGTATGTTATAGATTTCCCTGCTTTATTGTAAATTGCCTGATGTGTCTGTCAGTTGATTGGCTGAGTGGTGGTCTTGGGCCCCTGTGCTGAGTGGTGTGATTTTATTTTTTACTTTTTGAAATCTCATCAGTTGTCCCATTCTGCACAAGCTCTCTATCTAGGGTCTCCCGCAGCAAAATAACGACTGAAGTCCACTTCCATGAAATCTGCCTAGTGCCTTTGTGGTGCTCTCCATGCCGAGACACCTCGGCTAATTCAGTCCCTTCTGCAAGGTCTTGGAAGGATCTGTTCATATCATTCAAGCCCTAGAATCAATACCTGATGAGAATGTGTTCATTCATTCAAAAATAATTATTGAGTGCCTACTATGTGTTAGGCACTGTCTCAATGTTGTGAACACAAGAATAAACAAGCCAGACAAGGATCCTCTCATGGAACTTATTCTCATTTTTTATTCCAGAGGGTTTTGACTTTTAACAATGGACAAGGTGCCAACTTGGCTTCAAGACAAAGGAATCAGGTTCTCTGCTTGAGATTAAGCCACATTTCCTTGGATGGGGGTAGGGGAGGTTCTCCAAGCACACTAGGACCACCCAACATCCACCTACTTGTAAGTGGAGTCTGATGGGGACTATCAAGGACTAGGTCAATTGTTATTTTTCTTGGTCCTCGGCCAGGCTCCATGAAGACAATGCCTTTCTGTGGAGTGTATTCAGGAACAGGCAAGAATGGCCAAGGAGGGCAAAGTGCCGGCATTATTGGTCAGCACAGGGGCCCAAGACCACCACTCGGCCGTTGCTCAGAAAGACATTGCCCCCTCGTGGTTCCTTATATAACTGAAGGAAGAATAACTGTACCCTTGCCTCTTCTGAACTTCAGTTGCAATTTCAATAGACTCTTGGTTTATTTTCATCCGGGGGACATTTGTTTTCCCCCGTAGAGAGAAATGACAATATGACATCAATATAATCTCTTTATCAAAATCTCCAGACGCCCCCCAACACCAGAAAAATCCAATATGTAAATCCAAGTATCAGTTCTGTTTTTTTTTTTCTCTTCAAAATGCTCTTAAAGCAAATATTTTCTTTGCTTTTTACCATCTGAACCAGGATCGGCGGTGACGTTGCCGCGGAGTTGTTTGGGGTATCTTGTCTCCACAGCACCACTTTCAATTCCCTAAAAGCAGAAGCCTTATCTTCAACTCCGCCCGCCACCCCCATCCCATTCCCAGGAGCACTTAAACCAGTCCAGGGTAAAGAATGTCTAGTGGGGGAGGAGGTCGGGGGGGTTGGGGGCGGAGACAAACAGTGAAGCAAACTAATAATAATTAGAAATTATGATTGTCGCGTGCTGGAAGGGAAAAGCGTGCTGTCAGAGAGAATTCCTGGGAGTGAGAAGTGAGGAAGAAATCTACCGATGTTTGGAGTTTTAAATTATGTGTTTGTAGCAGTCACTAAGTTTGAAAGCTTAAATGATACAATATTGTAAAAGTTCTCGATGGCTCAGGGAAAGTGGAAATTAATCATGTCAGCTCCCAGGTATGGTAGACTTAACTGGGTCCGAATGGGTGCCAGGTGCTATAGTTTTATCTATCAACCTATAATTTCCTCTAATAGCAAACTCCTGGTAGATAAATAGAACTACTTCCATTTCAGAGGAGGAAACAGAAACAGGCAGTTCTTCCTTCCGAGGTCGGTGCGTAAACAAGCATAGTGCGCCGACGTCCCAGAACGCTGAGTCTCCCTTCTTTCAGCGGCTTTGACCCTCTGAATATCATCTGTCTTGGCCTCCAGTTCGCCTGGCGGTGAGAAATATTCCCTCAGACAACAAGTATTTATTGAGCGCCTATTGTATACCAGATAGCGTACTCAAATAGCCATGGGATTCAAAAGATAAACAGGGCCCGGTCTCGTCTTCCAAAAAGGATCTCCCAAAAGAGTAAAGAGAAGCAGCCAGGTAAACAATTCCAGGACAGTCTGAAAAGGGCTGTAGAGGAGTCTGAACAGGGGCGGCGGGTTCGGAGACGCTGGAGAGGTTTGCGAGGGTCCGGCGTCGGAGGTGGGTTTGAAGCTGCGCCCTGAAAACGCCGGCCCGGAGCGGGCTGCCCCCGGATGTCACTCGAGTTCTCGCGTCCTGTCATTTTAAGCTGCCGACTAGGAAGGGAAGAAATAGGTCTAGGCCGGTACTGAAAAGGAGGGGTAGGGATTGGGGTGCGAATCCCTCGTGAAGAGCAAGCAAACAAAAGTAGCACATCACACTTCCAGGTCCTCGCGCGGGCAGGGCCTGCCTCCCCGAAGCCCCTCTCCAAGCTGCGCGAAACGCTCGGCGACCCCCAGGGACCGTGCAAGCGGTAGGACCTGACCTTCTCCCCTCCCCCCTCCTCGGCCCTCGCCCTCCGACCTACCGCGGCGTCGGGGGCTGGGGTCCGCCGCTTCCGCCCGCCGCCCGCCGCCCCTCCCAGGCGCGCGCCATCCGGCCGCAGGGTAGCCGCCCTCGGCGCAGCCCCTCCTCCCGCGGGGGGCTTGCCGTCCCGCGTCCCTTTCCTCCCGGCTCCAGCCGGCAGCCCACGTCCAGGGAGGGCGGAGAGAGGAGGAGGAGGGGAGGGAGGAGAGAGGGGAGGGAGGGAGAAGAGGGAGGCAGGCGAGAGAAGGGGAGCTGCTTGGAGCCCGTACTTCCCAGAGCCAGCCAGGAGCGCGCATTCAGCGGCTCTCCGGGTCCCAGCCGCGCCCCGCTGCCCCGCACCTCCTTCTCCTCCTGCTCCTCTCCGGGTACCCCTCGCCCCCTCCCTCCAGCAGCTGCTACGCTCGGGCAGCGGCCGCCCCCGGCCCCTACTCGGCCACATCCCCAACTCTCTGGGCTCACTCCTGGGACGCGCGTCCTCACCCCATCCTTTCTTCCTTCCTCCCCTCGCGCCCGCTCGCCCTCTCCAGGTCTCCCTCTCGGGTCCCGATTGTCTCCGTCCCCTTCTCGGTCCGCCGGCGCCTCGCCCTGCCCCGTCTCTCCCTCGCACTTCCTGAGTCGCCCGCCGCCGCTGTCTCGCCGCGCCGCGGGAGCCCGAGCCCGAGCCGAGCCGCGCCGCCGCTGCCCCGGCTCCAGCCCCCGCAGCGCCCGGGGAAGGGAAAAGTGGGCGAGCGCGCCCTCGCCCAGCCCCGCGCCCCAGCCCTGCCCGGCGAGGGAGGACCGGGAAGATGAACAACGGCAGCAAAGCCGAGAAGGAGAACACCCCGAACGAGGCCAACCTTCAGGAGGAAGAGGTACGGAGTGGCTCGGTGCGGTGGCGGGTACGACCTGGGACGGCGGCCGCTGGCTTTCTGCGAAGTGCGGGCGGCCGGCCGGCGGGGCGCGGGTCCCGGGGCGCCGGGCTGCGCCGGGGAGGGAACGCCGCGGTCGAGGGTTTGGGAATCGTCCTGGCCCCGAGACACCGCCCCAAACTGTGGCCCCGGGAGGCTGTATCATCGGAGAGTGTGTTTTTGTGGGTCCACGAGCGTCTGCGTGCCTAAAATTGCGTAACTTTGAGGACTTTGCTGAGACCTTTGTAAGTATAATGCTCAGCTTTGTTTGCCCCGGATTTTAAAAGCGGAATCGAGAGCTGACTCCTGGGTGACCTCAGATGATTGGGACCGGGAGGGTCAGCACTTAGCTCTGCGTCTGGGGCTGCAAGTTGTGGGGTGTGTTTGTGTGGCTTAAGGAAGAAAGTCGGGTAAAGTTTCTCGTTAAAAGACACCTTCGGTTCCCTGCCCCCTCCCTTTCAATGTGAAAAGTTCTTGGTGAAGTATCTTCTCAGCTGAGGCAGTTTGGATTAATAGATAACTCTTCAGCCGCATTCTTCTCTGATGAGTCAAAGACCCCGAACCTGGATGATTAGGTTTTGTAAGTTTAGGGGCTTTGCGGTTGTGGGGAGCAGAAGTTGAATACAAGAGTTTCAAACTTTGCAATTCACCAAGTGACGATCCAGGCTATTTTAGTAGGACTTTGACGTTTGAGCGTCAATTTCATGTGGTGCGTCCGTAAGAACCGTAAATATGTTAACGGCTGCAGAGCGTTCCTTTGGTGGAAACAAAATTCGATAAACGTGGGGGGAACTCCTGAACAAACATTTCAGAATTTTGTACTTGGGATATTTGTAATATCCTGTTAAATGGCTCAGTTCCTGCAGGTACATTATCTGGAGCCCAGTAAACAATACTTTCCGCCTACTTTTTAAGAAGCCCACGAAACCGACTTTAAACATTCTAAAAGGAACTTTATGTTTAGATGCAAGGAAGTATGCAGTCTCGGTAAAAGCGTTTTTACAGGTATTGCATGCTGATGTATGAGGTTAACCGAAAGGTAAACTGATTCTAAAGCGATTAGGATGTTGAGATTATTATGGAGATACTGTGTTGTGTGTAAACTAAAATTCTGATAGTGAAACCAAAGGTTGCGGAGGATGTAACTAAAACATACAAGCCCTCAGCACTTTGTGCACTTGTAAGATAGGAACTGTTTAAATGGGGAAGACGGAGGGGAGCCCTAAGCCCATGCAAAACAATGCAAAATAAACGCAAGATTTTACTCTTAACACGATTGTAAGGTAGTGCAACCCAGGTGAATTGCTGTGAGCCCCAGGTGAATTGCCGTGAACCCCAGGTGAATTACTGTGAGCCAGAAATTTGCCTTCTCACCTGAGGAAATTGCCTTTATTAAACTGTTATTTTGGAAAGCGTTGCTTACATGCTAGTTGTTTTTTAACTGCAAGTGGAGTACTACTGACATTCCTTCTTTTTCAAAGAGATGGAGCCTTGAATTGCATGTTTCGCTTTTTTCTTGAAACTTACCTGCTGCTTTGCTATTTGTTTTCCCTACCACTGAGATAAAATTTTAAAAATAAGTTTGCTTTTTTAAGGAGTTGCTGTGTTTAACTAATTCAGCTAACATACCAAGATAATAATGGCTTCAGAAACCTTTCTGTGTCTCTTAGATTGGCAATCTGTTGACTTCTAAGGGTAAGAATATATTACATGAGACTGTCTTTCTCTCTTCACCTGATTGAGAACTTGGAAAGTTAATCAGGTTAAACCAAAGATTTTTTTTTTGTTTGAGTGACCCCAAACCATAACCTACTTGACAGAATTAGGTAGAGAAAAGTCACATTTTTCTGCTAGACCCATACAGCTTAACTGCCGACAGCACTGGCAAGTTGTCTGCCCTGATCGTGGGCGTCTTAATGTGTGAGGCTTGGGTACTAGTATGATAGAATCAGATGATCCCAGTAACAATCACTGCCTCTTAACCAGTGGGAATGGCATGTGGCTCTAGAAAATATCAGTTTTAGCAAGATACTTGTTATTTTAAAAATAAGGGGACAGTTTAAAAGATTTCAGAACCCAAGTTGTACAAGAGGTGGAACAGACAAAACAGATACACCATGAAGAGAGAAGTTTTATAATGTTAAAAATTCAGGAAAAGAAAGTAAGTTGGCCTGAATGATCTAGGTAATTTTGCCCTAATTCCCTGTTTGGGGTTTATGTTTTGTTTTTGAAAAACTCCTAACCTCTCTTTCCTAACCCTGAAAACCACAAGTAAAATAAATATGGTATTTGGTGAGTCCCATTAATGTGCTCAGCAATATACAAAACCACCGCCCTGGACCCTTTCCCTGCCCACCCAGGGATCAGCAATTTGTTCTCAAACACATTTAAAAGCCGTGGCCAAGGATTCCAGTAAACAGAACACACACATATACAATGTATATACACGTGATGACAAGAGAGGAAAAATGTGTTTTGTTGTAGCTTCTGATAGCCATTGAGCAGATGAGGAAGAGTGGTCCACTCATTATTAAGAGAAAATAGTTTCATAGATAATCAGGGTAATTTAGACTTTATCACTTTATAAAATCCAGGGTTTTTTTCCTACGTTTTTAAAAAAGTGAGTTCCTTTTATTTTCCAGTACATTTCAGCCCTGATCGAGAGCTTCTAAAGCTCACTCTGAAACAGTGATGCTTGAAACACTTACTTTGGTTCCAATTGAATAGAAGGAACAATCTAGGACTTAGGAGAATTTTTGCAGCTTTTTAGGGTTGGAAGTTTTTGAGAACTTGGGCAGGAAGTAGTCTTCTGCTCTGGGTAGTATTTAAAACTTTGAGGTAAAATAATTTTAAGATTTGGCTAGCCAACTGTAAGAATACATCTGGTTTTCTGACTTCTAGTATTCTATACATATGTGTTCCTATGCAAGTTGTCCCTGTAAAGAAAAACCAGTTGTCAAAATCTCCCTGGGATCTGAGATTTACAAGGCTTCTGTATATGTATGTATAGGGCGGTAGATAATTTCTTACATAACTTTACAATTAATAAAATAATTCCAAGAATTTGCCTCTAATTTTGGACTAGATGGTATTCTCTTAAAACACTTGGCAGTTCTCACTTGACCGACTTTACTAAAGTTAATAAATATATAAGTAACAGACATAATTATTTGTCTTATCGTTTAAGTTTCGTATATTGAGACATTCTAGTAGTAGATAGAAAATATTTTTGGTCACTGAATTTTCAAAATGGAAATCAGATAAACAGTAATCTGGTCTTATTTTTACTTTTATGTTGTCTGTGTCATTGGGTACTTTTCAGGCTGATTACAAATCATGGCTGAAAGGTGTTTTATTATGTCGAAGCACTGGTATTAGAGTAATTTCTCCTTAAATTGCTTTGAACATTCTTGTACTTAAAACTAAAACAGAAAAACCTGGCCTTGTTGGACTATTGATCAAAAAGATGTTTGTCAGATGTTGGGCAGAAATCACACAGAGTCAGGTCTTCAGAAGTTAATACAAATCTTTTACCTCGCATTCCGCCTTTTAAAGCACTTAGTAATTTTGCCCAAATATTGGGGTCGTGAAGAAGTTGTTTCTTATGTAATTGTCACAGAGAAGGGGTACCGCGGTAGTTTGATGCGGCAACAGCGGGTTTTCATTGAGCAATAAGATTAATCTACATTATGACCTGGGGAAAATACAAAATGGTTTTGTACAGTTTAACCAAGTTTGGAGTCTGTTACTCCAAATCAAATCAAATGCAATAAACTTATATTTCAATCATAAATAGGATTTGGTGACAGTGTCTTGGATGAAAATGTGGTGACTTCATAGTAAAATGTTGCTGCAGGACCACTGCCAATATGGCATGCATTTCTGAGTTATTTTTCCAGTAGTGGTTTTAAAATTTCCCTGATAAACCCTTATGCTCACTTGTCATCTGTTTCTAACGGTATTTGTTTGTTGGATAGATAGATTGGATGCTCTTATTTGAGGACTGAAGCCTTTGACGTTTGTGATGGGGCAGTGAAGTGGGAATTCTTGTGCACTGCGATGGGGATATGAATCACGGCAGCTTTCGGAAGGACTTGGCACTGTATATGAAAATTTCAAGCCCTTTGATTCCGCGCTTTTATTTTTAGAAATTTACCCGAAGGAAATAATAAGCATGCACAAAGATTTATTTAAAGGGATGATGCTTAGAGGTATTTATGATAGGGAAAATTCACAGAGACTCTGTGCCTAACAGCGAAATTGCTGAGTAAATCATGGTGTAATTCCTCAAAGAGAATATTAGGTAGCCATTAAAAGCCACATTTTTAAAGAATGTACGTGTGTGCGTGCATGCGTGTAAATTTTTTTTTGGTGGCTTAAAACAACAGAAATCTATTCTCAGTTTTGGAGGCTAGAAATCTGGAGTCAAGGTGTTGGTATTGCTCCCTCTGAATGCTGTAGGAGAGAATCTGACTTTCTCTTCCAGCTTCTACATTTTAATTGAGGGGTTAATTCTCATGACATAAAGTGAAAAGAGCAAAAATAAAAGTTTTATATTATGTGATGCCAATTTTAAAAAATAACCAAACATTAATTAAAAAAAAAAACTATCTGGTGGATTACAGATCATTTTTATTTACTTTCTGGTGCTTTTCTGTGTTTTCTAAATTTTCTATAATGAACATAGGAACAAAAGCAATTTTATGTCTTTTCTCTTAGATTTCAATAAATGCCCTTGAAATATCTGTAGGTGTCACAAAACCATTGGGTTGGTCACATTTTGTTTTGCTGCCAAGCCTGGCCTGGGGAATCAGGCCTCTGATCCTCACAGCCTTTCTTCATAATGTTTATCTCATTCCCTTAACTTGTCTCTTCCTAGTGATCTTCAGCTGCTCTCCTTGTATAACGTGCTTTCTCAATCCATTCTAACACACACTGCTGGGTCCTCTGGTGCCCTAGCTCCTTCAGCACTCAGTGAAGTCCAAATATGACACTCAAGCTTCCTCCTAAGGTACCTCCGTACATACTCTGCACACCATTTGTTTCAACCACCCTTTCCCTCTTGGTCTAGCTTGAACTGCTTTCCAGGCAAAAGTCAAGTTTCAGCCTACATTTTGCAAGATCTCATCACCTGAATGCCCTATCCCAAAGAGAGGCTTTTCCTTAGAATTCCAGGAGATGCATATGTTATCTCCGTTTAACTCCTGGATCATTACATTTCATTTTTGGGGTTTTTTTTTTTTCCCTTTAAGATCTATGCTGTCTTATCACAGTGTTTCCAATCCCCAACACCTACCCAAAGTTGGTACCCCAGCACAAGGTAAGTACCACACACTTACACATGTATGCACATATAATTCTTTATAAGCATATGAAATATCCTTACTGGTGGGGATGGTGGTGATGACCTTGAATAGGTAAGCTGTCACAAAGCAGCCACTTCCTTAATGTGGGATTTAGAGCCGGTTATGGATGGACGGATCCTCTGGTAAATGACCTCCCCCACCTGTCACCTGCAGCCTCCATCTGCGCCCACAGGCCAGTGTGCTTGGTTCATCCGACAGCCACTGCCAATGTGGGCCTGTTCATTTCGAGGTGCAGTTGGGTTTTCACTATTAGAATTTGGTTTCTGCTGTGGGATTCATTTTGACCTTTCGGACAGGGGCTTCTGGAAGCTCTGGGTCAATGGTGCTAGAACAGCATTCCCAAACGAGGCTGCCCTGTGTGATGGCCACTTTGGAATGTTTGTGTTCAGTTTCATTTGGCACCTTAGTGTCTGCCTTGGGGGTAGGGGAAAGGGAATGCAAATGTTCCTCTTGAACAGTGCTTGCTTTGGTCAAAGAAAAAATGTAGGAAGGAATGAAGAGAATGAACCTTAGTAATAGCTGGGGCAAAAGTGGCGGCCTGGCTCTCTGGGCTTGAGGCCAGCAGGGACCAGGTCTTTAAATTGATGCTATGTTGATATGAGGGCGTCATGGGGGATGAGCTTATCTGTCCATGGGGATGACTTGGGTATGATTCCTTGAACCCACGTCCCTATCTTTAAGTGTACGGGGAGGATATTGCAAACCACTTCAGTGCACTCTGTGTGTTGGAGCGAGCGGGGAGTGCTCAACTGCGGAGCTTATCAGAACAGAGTTGCCTAGTTTGTTGCCTAGTCGTCTTTGCTGAGCACCGGAAAAAGAAAATACTGAAACACTTGATCCTGGGACATTTTCAGACATCTTTTTAGCTGTTCACTCAGGTAAGAATTGTTAACTTCTGAGTATTCTGTGTCAAGTACTGGCTAAGCACTTTATATGTACCACGTGACTCATCCTCACAATGAGCTGATGTAGGTATTGCGGGGATGAGGACCCTCATTATATGGGGAGGTGACTGAGGCACTGAGAGGCTGAGTGACTGGGGCCTTCACGTTCAGATTCTGGGGGGCCCAAGATCTGGGACAAAGCTCTTACTCCAAGTTGCGCCCAGGTTTAGTGGCGATGGCCCTGTGTAAACAGGTACAGTAAAGCACTGTGTTGAATTAAGTGAGGCGGTAGTTTGAGTTGGGAACCAGTCAGCAACAGAAGGAGAGGGTGACGGAGCTATATACGTCAAAGAAAGCTTTAAAAAAAGAGGTGATGGTTGAGATTTGTTTTCCAGTTGAAGAAGGGTTGAGACAGGAGGGGGAAGATTGTCTAGTCAAAGGGATTGACCTTCAATGAAGATAGAGGCTTAAAAGGGAAAACAAGCGGGAGAGGAAGGGAAGTCAGGATATGAGGGGGAGGGAGACATGGGAAAGGGGAGGGAGGCATTGGCGGGGGAAGGATAGAGGAGCTCTGCTTCCATGCCAGGGACCAGGAAAGACTTCCTGTGATGGGAGCTGGGCTTCTGTGCAGCGGGGTCTTGGCGTTCTGAGATGTTCCTGTGGCAAAGGGGATGCAGTGGATTTGGAGGCTATAACACTGCAGGAGTCCTGGTCTCAAAATTAGGCAGTGGCTGGCGGTGGTGACTGAGCCGGGGGGGAGAGGTGTTCAGGGGCTGCAGTAACTGTCAGATGACCAGGAGAGAAGCCAAGGAGTTGCATCCGTGGAGCCTCTTGGGTTTCTCTTTTGGATGACTAGCTAAATGGTGGTTGTATTTGTAGAAGCAGAAAATACCTGGAAGGGAAAGAGGCAACCGAGAGGGTTGGGTTTGAAGTGCAGAGGAGAGGTCTTTCAGAACAATTGAAGATTATATAGCTAGCAATCGAAAAGCTGTATACTATGAACTGAGTGCCCAGAAAATTAGAGAGGGCGTGGGACCCCTGCTCCTAGGAAACCTTGTGAGGGTAGGCAACAAAAGATGGACAGTTTACTTAAAATTTGAAGCTGTGTTTTAAAAAAAAAAAAAAAAGGGGTGTGTGGAGAACTGGAAATTCTCAGGAAAAATTGGAGCAAATTTTTTAAAGCACTCTTTTAATTCAGGAACATAATGTATTGCATATATCTGTCTAGTTATAATAGTGTTCAGGACATTTAACCATTTGAAAGCCCGATTCGGGGGAGTTTAAAACACTGGGTGTATATATAGTGTATTTCATATACTTTTTTTTTTTTTTTTTTTTTTTTTTTTTTGCTTTTATCAACAGTCTTTGCAAATTGTTTTCCTCTAAAATTTGCAGTTAATACTCAGGCTCTTACAACCTTTTCTTTTCCCAACCCTGTACCTAGAAGGGACATAAAATTTGTAGATGGGTTTGGGAGGTAAAGATGGAAGGCCCGGAGAGGCTTGAGTATTTTTATAAGAAAAAATTTGCCTGAGTTGCTTTGTTCTTTATTTCATTTTATGGGGGTGGGGGGAGTTAGAATGAGCCTTTGGCTAGAGCCCAAAGTCATCTCTTCCGTGGGTCATATTTTCAATTTATTCATTTCGTGCTTTCCTAAAAGTTAGCTACTTTTTCTGCTCACAGCTAAGTGTCAACTCGTGAATAAAGAAAAACGGTCCAGGAATTTAATTGCGTTTGTATTTCTCATAGGTTTTAACCCTGCTGCAGCCATTATAATGCACATTATGTAGAATACTGGAGAAAAAACCTAGAAATGGCAGTAATAAAGGCCAATCACACCAGGAAGACGGTTCCAAATTTCAGGCTGTAATACAGTATTGTTACACAAATTTAAAACGCTGAGGGAATGCCAAAGCAGCCTAGCTCAGTCATGTCAGCCCCTAGGATTTTGCAAAGGTACAGAGAAACCCAGGAGTCTCAGAATTGAGGTACATCTCACCAACCCATGAAAAGAAGTTAGAGACTAATTTCCACTTTCAGTTAGCCTTTACTTCTTGTGAGTTTTTTTAAAAAAAATGACGTTCCTTTCTCTGCGCTTCCTAAATTCTTATGTCATCAGGTAGATATGCTGGCAGAAGGCCAACATTATTCTAAGAAATCCTAGAGATAAAACATTTTTTTTTCCCTCGAATCCCCAGGATCCTGTTTTGTGAACTTTTCTCTTATGCCCACCTATAGGATAGATAGTTTTGGCCTCATGAGAGAAGGGACAGCACAGAAAGTGTTATCTTTTTATAGAAGTAGCAGAATTTCCTTTGTGCTGGGAGGGGAAGTGCTACAAAAGTGTAATTACCCAGCATGTGCAATTTACAGGACTTAAAATGTGTGAGTTTACAAAGAGGCATCTGTTTTTAAATAACAGTATCCCTCTAAGCCAGCAGGATGTGTTCTGGGGCAGGGAAGGGACACACACGCACACGCACGCACACGCACGCGCGCTTCTGTCCTGTGCATGCCCTGGGATGCTGGGTGACAGGAGACTGAAAACGTTGGATAATTGCTTCTCCGGGCCTGGCTTATCCTTAGAAGGAACATGAGCTGTCCTGGAGTCCAGTTGCCGTGTTCTGATTCTGTCTCCTCTCCTCTCTACCCTTCTAAGCCTGTTTCCTTCTTTACCAAGACCTCCAAGCATTTTCCCAGCAATGAGCAAAAAAAAAAAAAAATGGTTAGAGCTAGTGCTGAGACCATTTTTGTTACAAATTTTTTTTTCAGTCTTACTGCGTATGTGTAAGAAAATTGGAGAATTGAAGATCAGGTGCGTGTCCAAATATAATCAAACTTGTAAAAGCATGTATGGATTTTTGGCACATTAATTCACTAAGCATCTACTGAGTAGTGTCTACCGTTTTAAGCATTGCACATTATTAATTTCTATCTTATTTTGGAGTATAATTGATTAACAATGTTGTGTTAGTTTCAGGTGTACAGCAAAGTGATTCAGTTATCCCTATACACGTATCAATTCTTTTTCAAATTCTTTTCCCACTTAGGTTATTACAGAGTATTGAGCAGAGTTCCCTGCCTTATACAGTAGGTCCTTTTTGGTTATATGTTTTAAATATAGCACATTTTACATTAAGCACTGCGCTTTTTAACCCAATGAAGTATTCTCATCCCATGTTGAGGGATAAGGAAACTGAGGCTCTGAGGGATTAAGTAATTTGTCTGAGGTTTTATTTGCAACTAGCGGTAGGAGCTTAAACTCTCTCCAGCCAGGTGCAAGGTTCATGTGATCTGGGCCCTGCTGGTCTCCCTGACCTCATCCACCAAGAATCACAGCTTCATTCATTATGCTTCAGCTGCTTGGGCCTTACTTAGGTATCTCCAGCTTGCCAGATGTGTTCCTGCCTCAGGGCCTTTGCGTGTGCTCTTCTGTCTGCCTGGGAAACTGTACACCCAGATGTTCCTATGGCAGCCTCGTCTTTGGCATTCATTCAGATGTCATCCAGGGAGACCTTTGACCTCCAAGTTCAAAGTATCCCCACATTCCCAACCACTGTCCCATCCCTCTTATTTTATTTCCCAGAGAGTACTTTCTACTTACTGACTTTACCTTGGGTACTTAAGTCTTGCACTCCTAGAATGTGACTCCTGTCTTGTTTTGGGCTGTAACTCCAATGCCTAGAACAATGCCTAGAACTGCCCAACGTTTGTTATTTGTTAAATGACTGGAATACAAACCAACCTGTCAAATTCTGAGGCCTGTACAATATACCACATGGTCCTAAGTCTTTTCCAGCAGTTTTTAGATTAAATTTTAATGCGGCCTTCAAGATGATCATTTCTGGGTCCCCATCCCCCTGTACTTCAGAAAGTACAATTACCGCCTGCTGTTACGCCAGAAATTTTGGATGGTAAGTGATTGATCCCATGGAGATGGGGGCTGGGGAGGGAAAACAGGTTTTCATACGTAAAGGAATCCTTTGTCCAGTTAGAATGGAAACCAAGTACGTATTTCCACAGAAGCAAGAGTGAAATGTGGGCCGCCCATGGAGTGACAAGTAAAAGTAGGGCAAGATGACTTTGATTACTGTTTTGCAGATGTGCTGTTGGGTTGCAAAGAGTTAATGTTAATAACCCAGGTGGAATTGATTTGGAGATAGACTTAGCACTCAGCCCTTTCAGTTAGTCTAGCCTCCAGCTCAATGTGCTTTCCTTCCTCTGCCTACAAAGGAAAAAAGGCATGCAGCTCAGGATAAGGCGGGCTCTAGCTAGCCGAATCCAGCCTGTAAGCACCTGTGTGGTAGCTACCAGGCAGCGGCTGACCTGAGCCCTGTGAACCCTTAGGCCGGCGCCTCACAGCCGCAGATTATACCCACTAGTCAGCCTCACAGACTCAGGAGCTGTGTTTCCTCACTTTGTAAAGCACAACTGTCAGGATGTAGACATCTAAGTCATCCTTACTTTGGTCATCAGACTGCCTGTTAATTGAGCTCACTGAGGCCCTCATGAAAGTGCAGGCCATTGGATTATCCTCATTTGTGGCATTTATGTCGTAATAGTTGACCTTGAGCAAACTTTTTAAACTTTACCATCATCCACTGTCTGATACCCTTATAACCAGTGGTATATAAATCCTTGTATTAGTTGGTTCTTGACCAAATCATCAGTACTCTTTTTTTAAATTACTACACCTTTTTTTGTTTCCTAAGGGACGTAGGACAAGTCATTTAAGTGTTCGTTTCCCGAACTAAAACATAGGGGCGGACAGACAACACCTGCTACGCATTAAGAGAACTGTAACTCCTCTGCCGGTTTTTCTGCTTCATCCCACTTTTCCTCTCCCCTGTGCTGTGCTACCGCGGCAGCCCAGATACATCGGGGTGGAGGGGGATAGGCTGTTTGCGGGGAATGGTTTTAAGCCTGAGATTGTTTTGTTTTTGTTTTTCACTGAGAAAATCCGTGCCCCTCCTGGAGAAATGGGTGGGAGTTTCTGGGTGTGAGCTAACGGCAGGAAATGACCCTCTCTAAACAAAAGGACTCTTTAAGGCCCATCCTGAGTCTTTGTGTTTTGAGGAGGGGTTATACAGAAAACCAGAGCTAGGAAATTAATCTCTGCTTTAGCCATGCTAAGGGAGGGAAGGGAGAAAGGAGAAAATTCCTTCCCTGCTCACCCTCCCAAATGTCTAAAGTGCCAGGCAGTACCCACGGTGAGTGCCAGAGAGGTTCAAAGTAAGGTGGGACACACTTCTTGGGACAGTGTGGCTTCATAACTCCAACACGCAAAAAGGAACCAGGTTGGGCAGAATTATACCCACCGTGACCTTCAGCTTTAACCTTGGCTTTCAGCTGCTGCTTGAAACACCCATCACCAGCAGGATGCAGAAATACAGAACGGGGAAAGGAGAAGAAAGGGATATTTTTGTGTGATCTATTTGTTGGGGTGCTGTGATTTGCTAATGAAGACCCTATAAGTAAATCAAAGATTTGAATACTGCATTAACTACCGTCTTCATTTTTTCTAAATCTTAACTGCTAAGAGTCAGTGACTTCTGCCAGTTGACTAACAGAAGGCATTTGTAATCGTTTCTGTGTTAGATAGCAGGCCCATGTGAAGAAATGTGGGGCCTTGCCCCTGCTTTGGAAGGCACCTTCTCTTCACTCTAAAGTGACCATTCATTATATCAGTATTTATACGGCAAGATGCTGAATTTATATTGCGAGGAAAGTGGTTCTGTCTTATCAAAATTATTTTGCCTTTACATTCTTGCTGACTTGCAGCAATGAACTTCTTCCAGGCACACCTTTTTTTTTTTTTTTTTAGGAATATAAATCTTCCGACTAATAATTAGAAACACACATTTTTGTTGAAAGTGGTTTTGTGGCTTACTTTGTTTTCAGAAAACGGCAAACATCTCAAAGAAACATTGTTAGCCTACTATTTTAGGCTTTATATTGTAACTATATTTTTAGAAAGGCCTGCTGATGTGTTTGGTGGATACAGTGTGGTGTGTTGGGGGTAGAGAGGTGGATTACATCACGGGCACCAGACACTTAACAGAATTGCAGAGATAAGATTAAAGCGGATGCTCAGATCCCAGTATGAAAGGGTTTTATTTGGATATTACATGTGTTGAAAGACTCTGTATCTTAAATAGGAATCGAGGAGTGTAGAATTGCTATAAAGGTTTACAGGGAAAAATTGTTAAATTCCAGTGTCTCATGTGTTGGTAGGTTTTCTCATTTTCCTAATAAGTACACTTGAGAGAAAGGTTAATGTTGTAGTGTTAGTAATTTACAGATATGAAGATATACATTGACTTACGTTCATTTGGAGGCTTATATGGCATACCTCTGGCATTTGTTTTTCATTTGTAGAAGATCAGTTATTTTTCGGTTATTATCTGTGTAACATCACACATTTTTACAAAGAAAAGATTAAAATACCAGTGATGATCTGCTCTCTACATTTAAGCACTTATAGCTATAATGTCTGGCGGTAGAATTCTTTGCATTGAGAACCGTTTCTGCATCAGCTCCCAACCTGCATGCTTTACATGGGTTACTTTGTGGTTTAGATGGATTTGGGAATGAAGCGTGTCTGATTGTAGTGGGTGGAGGAACAGCTTCTTCTGTAGCTCTTTCCATTCGTGCAACTACTGGTAAACCTTGAATCAAAAAGTGAGAATTTCCTGATCAGGAATGTTCTTGGATGATCAAAGGGAAGAGTCTTGCCCTTTGCAGGACTAGCCTCTGTTGCCGTTTGGTCACAGTGCACCCAGCCTGCTGACTCTGTATCTTAAAAACAAAAGCCAGTAGGGAGGGGAGCGAAGACTCAAAAACACCTGTGGGGCTTTGGAATATGTTGAGTTCCTGATTTTGGCAGGTGATCATTTGAGAAGTTTTAACCGTTAAGTTGTCCCTTCCTCTGCCTTCCCAAAGCCCCCCATTTTAAATTAACAATTAATCAACATGAAAATTGCTCTTATTACTATTATTATAAATCATGGGTCATGATTATACAGAAAAATCCTTTTGGTATGAGCTTATTCTGAACTCCACGAAACAGTGTTGTGTTTCCTTATTCACTAATGAAGTCAGCCCAGGAAAGCTTGGGTGCTGATTGGAGCAGGAGACCCAGGCACAGAAATCCAGCAATTTGACCTCGGTCCTCCACCTTATCCCAGTGCTCTCCGAAATCTCTCCACAAAACTAAATAAGCATTATATTGTCCAAAATGAAATTGCAGTCATATTCCTCGGAAAATGTACCATGAATACGTCACTGCCCTCCCCACCCCAAACGGGTTAATTTGCAGTCATACAAATTGGGGCATTTTTCATATAGGGTTGGGATAAAGAGTAAGCATATTGTTCATAGTAAAGTCCTGAGATGACTTCCCTTTATCGAAAGCTCTAGGATATTAATGCCATTTTTTGTTGTTGTGTTGGACGTTTGTGGTACCCACTCCAACAGCAGTGGGTCACAGCGTAGCTTCAGTGTACAGCGGAGATTATCTTCTGGGATATTGTCGCATATTTTAAATCGTGTTACGCACTTAACTCTGCAGTCATTTCTCCCAACACTAAAAAAATAACTCCATTGGATTTTTATTTTATCTGGTTTTTGTTATTGAGACTACCAAGGTGCATAAGCCACTTGTTTACCTAATTGGATGACATTGGGCCCAAATTTCTTTTCACCGTCTTTCCCCTCGAAATAACATCTTTTTTTTTAATTGGCAAATAAATTCACCTATGTTATCCCCTCCTTTCCCTTCCCCCATTCCAAAAATAAAAGTAAGCAAAAAACCCCCACAAAAAACAGAAGCTATAAAATTTATTAAAATTTTAACAATTCCTTTCTCTGCAGCTAATGTGAACATTTTAGTATCTATCTTATATATGTCCTTTTCTGTGTGTACGAGTGTAAACACACACATACACTCACTCCCCTCTATTTTTACAAAAACGAGATCATACCATAATAGTGTTTGCTTACATTTGATTTTCTTTTCACTTGACATTACGTTATGAATATCTTTGCATGCCAGTGGATACATTCTGGCCCCGTCTTTAATTCTTTATACTATGCCGTAGTAAGGCTGTACCTTAATGTATTTAACCCTTTCCTTATTATCGAGCCAGGAGCTTGTTTCCAGCTTCGTGATATAAACAGTGCTATACATCCTCCTAGCTAAATTGGAGTATAGACCCTTAGTGATTTCCTTAGCCTAGACTCTCAGAAGTGGAATTTCTGGCTCAAAGGGCTTACATTCCCTTTTTATTTATTTATTATTTATTTATTTAATTATTTTTGGCTGTGTTGGGTCTTTGTTGCTGCACGTGGGCTTTCTCTAGTTGCGGCGCGCGGTGGCCACTCTTCGTTGCGGTGCACAGGCTTCTCATTGCAGTGGCTTCTCGTTGCGGAGCGTGGGCTCTAGGCACGCGGGCTTCAGTAGTTGTGGCACGTGGGCTCAGTAGTTGTGATGCACGGGCTTAGTTGCTCCGCGGCATGTGGGATCTTCCCGGACCAGGGCTGGAACCCGTGTCCCCTGCATTGGCAGGCGTATTCTTAACCACTGCGCCACCAGGGAAGTTCCCTGTATTGACTTTTTTAAACCCCCCTTCAAGACATCTCCTAGTTATTTTGAGTATTGCTTGTAGGCACTAAAATGCTTAGATAATTTCTGGAGCTGTTACTCTCAAGTTCCTTGAACACAATGAAAAGTGTTGATTTTTGTGATCTTATGTAATAGGCCCTTGATATGTTTTGCCGGCTTTAAACGTGATAACTGGGTGATGAGGCCAATACTTTGGGTGTTGTGTGTGCATGTACAGAATTTCATTGAATTGGTTGCAACGTCAAGTGAACCCATAACACTGCTGCATAAACTCTATTGTAAGATGCATCCCGATCTCAGAGATGTTACTTGTTGGAAACGTGTGTCAGAGCCTTGTAGCTCTAGTTTTCTGGTCACATGGTTAGCTTGCTCTTGAGGTGAGGATAGAGACACTCAGAGAGACGTTGGTCAATTTGACATAAGTTTTGGTGGACAGCTAGCCAGTTACATTCCTGGAAGGAAATTTTATAGACACAGTTAAAACAGTAATGCCTTTAATTAGGTGTGGACCCTGCAGTGGTCCTTTTCCTCCCCTCTAAATTGAGAAGGGGGCCTGGACTCCAGTGTAGAAGCTGTCACGAGTATTTCTCAGTCTGAACAAGGTACCATCAGGACTTTCTCATCCACCCCAGAGGGGCTGTTTTCACTGCGATCAATGCCCACAATGTCCCAAGAGCCACATACAGCTCAGGAGTGGGGCTCCGGTCTCCCCATGTGGGCCGGGCAATCACCATTAACCCCAGCCCACAAGACCTCTTTAACTGTTACCAGAACATTCCTGCAGAGCACACGCTCTCCACAAAGTCTACACAGATGTTCTTAGAGTGTGACTCTAGAAAATGAGCAGATGTATTGGAGACCTCAGTCTTGACTCATCCTGAATGTCCCATATGAATGGAAGTTGCACCTCATTTAGTGTTTACTCCAAGTATTTCACGGTAAATTCCCACTGAGGTTATGAAATACTGAATTTCTACGCACGCAGCACCTTTCTCCAAGGAACTGGAAACTCTTTTGCAAATAAAAACATGCCTTTTCCTTGAGTCCTTGATTGTGGTTGACAGATGGGGAAGGAGTTGGTGGAGAGAACGTTGATTAGTGGTGAAGAGGTACAACTCGCTGGGGTACCCTCACTGGTCCTTGTTGTCTTGGCCATTTAGGTGGGATGTAGAAGTGCTTACAGAGAAGCAGTTTTCCTGCCTACTTGGAAAGCCTCTGTCAACACAGAAAGCAATGGGAAAATACTATGAGTTCCTATGTCAATTGACACTATTGTGTAATATAGACAGAGGGCTTAGGAATTCAGAGAGATCTGTGTGGATGAGAGGGAAACAGGCTTTTTAGAAAGTGAAGAAAGAGATGGGTTTTAATGAACTGGGCAGATTTAAATAGAGAGAGACGTGCGCTGTGATAGCAGAGTTTCACCATCATAAAGGTTTTGGGAGTAGGAATGAATGTGGCATATTTCTGTGGCAAAGAGGAGCCTTATCTGGCTGTGAATTTTGAATGAGTGAATGAGTAATGATAAAGATTTGAGGATATTTTAAAGAATTTTTATCAGTTGTCCTTGGTTCCCCAACCAGGCCTGTTGCATAGGCCACAGAGGTACCACCTGCAGAACGCAATGCCGGTATGCTAAGCGTTTTCTTCTTCTTTTTTTTTTTTTTTAAACTAGGCTTGCAGAGCCACATTCGCCAATCAGGTTAGCACACTGGAAAAATAAAACATTTTCCTCTTTGATTCTTCCCCTCAACTTCCTGGATGGAGCCCTTTACCCCTTGACTGCGTTTGTTTCTTTTCGTCTTCATTCTGCAGTAGCGGGGCTGTTGATCAGCCATGGTGGCTCTCAGCCTTAGAAACGGAATGTGTAATTCCCAGGTGATGTAGTCGTTCCAGAGTTATTAAACTCCTAATGTATTAGGCCCTAGTGATACAATGGGCAGCAAGCAGACATTGTCCTTGACCTTCCTGGAACTTGCAGTGTAGTGGGGAAGTGTATATTAAATAAAAGCACCTGTAAATATAAAATTATAAACTGTGATAAGTGCTGTGAAGGAAAAGCGTAGCTGATGGGTAACGAGGGGGCCTTGTTTAGTTTGTTATAGGCACCGTTCACATCATTTCGTGTATGTTAACTCTTTCAGTCCTCGCAACACTATATCAGGTAGGTACCAACCATCATTATTCCTAATGCACAGGTGAGGAGCTGAGAGGTGAATAACTTGCTCTAGGTCACAGCTGATGAATTGCCAAGTCTGGATTTGACCTACACAGTTAGTTCAGAATCTGTTTTCTTATACTAAACGTCACTGTCAGTCTGGAGTACTCTTTCTTTCGAAAAATTTATACCCCGGAGATCAAGAGATCTTTGGGGCTTAGTACCCCTTAGGATCTTGCCTTCGTAGAGAAATTTGAGATACGGTACCTGCCGAAGTCCCCGGTGGTGAGTACTGTGGCAACTTCTTTTCAAGGATGTGAGTCACCCAGTTACATATAGCATCTCTCGTTTCAGAAAATCTGGGTGGCCCGTGACGACCTGCCACAGTCTAATCTGTCCCACCTTCACTATCTTACCTGTCTGGACTCTGAATTAGACCCTCAGAGCCTCAACTGGCTTTCTCTCACCTTAGTCCATTCACACAAAGGGCAGATGAGGTACCTCTTCCAAAGGTGTTACTCTCCATAAATCAGCTAGCACCTGAAGACATTTGGAGGCTCCTCGGTCAAAGGATCTGACGTCTAGGAAAGTACTCTGAAAACTGGAGAACACTGCCCACCACCAGTTTTGGGTTGTAGTGAGTGGGTAAGATGCAGATTTCTGTAGCTGACATTTAAAGCTGCCTGTGATGAGGCTCTTCCCTGCATTTCCAGACTTGGTGTCTGCTGTCTGCACGTGTGCACTCTCTCTCCTTTACCTCCATCCCAGCGTCTAGTCGGGTGGTGGTGGTGTCCTGTTCTTTCTTTTTTAATAACTTTATGGAGGTATAATTCACAAAACTTAAAATTCACCCTTCTAAAGCATACAATTCAGTCTCTTGGGGGGCATATTTAGAGTTGTGCAAGCATCACAACTCTAATTTTAGAACACTTTTTGCTAGCCCCCTCTCTCCCCCCCAAAATAAAACCTGTGTTCATCAACGCCTCCTCCCAGCCCTTGGCAACTATAATAATCTTGTCTTCATGGATTTGCCTTTTGGGGACATTTCATCCAAATGGAATAGTACAAAATGTGGCCTTTTGTGTCTGGCTTACTTCCCTTAGCATACTGTTTTCAAGGTTCATCCGTGTTGTAGCATGAATTGGTACTTTGTTCCTTTTTATGGCTGAATAATATTCCCATTGTATGTATATACTGTGTTTTGTTTATCTGTCCATCAGTTGTTGAACGTTTGAGTTGTTGCCACTTTTTGGGCACCCTGTTCTTACAAAGATGATTCCACCTCCAGGTTCCTGACGAGCTTGTGCCTAGAATGTCTTCTTTCATCCTCTCCTTGCATTTACATTTTTCCCCCAGGCTTACCCTCTGGGCTTTCCTAGTATTAGCCTAAGTGGCTTCCCCCTCATGGAACTATTAAGTCAGTCTCTGACTTAGCACACTGAATATGCTACCTAATATTTTTACTTCTGTCCTTTCATGAATATCTACACGTTTGTCTTTGGACCTCGAGCTCCTTTGCTTGTTAGTTTTAAAGATAATTCATGCAACAAATGTAGAGTTTAGGGTGAATCAATGAACAAGGCTAAGAGCCTTGGCCTTTGTGGAGACTTAAGATTCAAGCAGAGCTTATACTTTAGGTGACTTTTAAACACACATATATAATTTACTGCTATATTATATTTTCACCTGGCTACAAGCTGTCATACAGTGTAGATTCTCAGTAAACATTATTAGATACTTATTGCATTGAACTTTTCTTAACTTTTAAAAACAGAATGAAGCCACTTAATCCTCTCCAAAGGTATAGGTTGCTGTCTTATTTCTTACTTGCACTGTAATCACAGTGGCCGAGTTTATTCCTGAAGGTGAAAGGATGTGTGTGAAGTGTCCCCTTGGAGACTAGAAACCAACTTGGAGAGAACAAGTATCTTCACATCCTCCTATGTGCCATGTCTTCCCTCCAGACCCTCGCCTGCGTCTTGCTCCTTTCCTAGGCTGTTCAAGTTGAAGTCTTAATTATTCCAAGGACTGGAATCTGTGGGAGAAAGAGGGGGGAGGGAGGAGGCCTCTCCTCACTTACTGTCAGAGTGGAGAAATTTTCCTCCCCCTTCCTGTTCATGAGTAGGAAAGCATTTACTCAGTTTCTGACAAAACTGAGGCACGTCACGCCCCGAACCAGGCGCCCAAGAAGGGCTGCCATCTCCTTACCCACTTGGCCATAACTACACGTGATGGCAGGTGTCTTGCTTCCCCAGTGTCTTTTGGAAATGGTAGTGGCATGGCTCTCCCAGAGCACCATGAGTATTAACGAGTTAACATTTGTAGAGGCCTCTGGAAATGTTAAGTGCCTCGTGTTCTTATCTCCTTTCTGGGCATAGTTGCCTTATAAGGCTGTCCCCTGGGTTGAGGGACTTCTGTTGGGGAGGTGGGCCAGCCTGTGAAGCTAGATGGCCGTGGCAGTCTGTGACAGTGTTCCCAGAATGGGCTCAGATTTCTTATTTTAATGCTGGTGATACCACTTTTTTTTTTTTGTGCTAATTGTTAGTGTCAGTCTCATGAGTACTTTCCTTTCCCTCAGCTTTATTGCATCTATTTTTAGCACCCCATGTCCGTGATTCTTTCCCTGTGAAAACCAAGTATAGTAAAATCCATTTGAACAAAACAATCCAGGCAGAGTTTTTAAATTTTCTTTTTTTGGAAAGGAAAGGCTACTCATCCCAAGAATTATTTTGAAGTAAATGCATTCTTTTTTTTAAGATGCTGTATTTAAAAAAGAAATAGCAGATACAACATTCCAATAGTGCTCCTTATTTTCAAATCAATGAATGAAAATGCACAGATATTCAATCTAGATGACTACAAACGTTTGTTCATTTTTCTTTCATGAAACAGAGACTGCTTTTCAAACAGTGGTATGTAAACATGGAAACTTACATGTTTAAGACCCGGTTTTAAAGATCTTTCCTCTCACTCTGGCTGTCAGGGTTATAACATACCCATTTATGCTTATCAGAGCTTTTTGGAGCTGGAAGGGACCCAGGAAGTGCTTTTGTTCAACACACTCCCTTGAGCAGTGAGTCAGCTGAAGCTCAAGTTTGGGTCTGGAGCCCATTCCCTTTTTCAAGTAGACCATGCTGTTCTAATTGACCCCTACGTCTCTCTCTGGAAAAAGAGCTGTCATCTCTCTCTGGATCCCTTTATGTCAAGTAAAATAACTCCTATATTTTGAGTTTGTTAGTTTATAAAGTAAAGAGGATGATAACCACTCTCAGCCTACTCCCAGAGGGTGCTATTAAGGTAAATGGTGTAAATATGCCAAAACGTTGTTTCGGGGTCAAGAGAGGGGTAGAAGGTTAGAATATTATTTCTTATATCCTTGTTGACCTCTAGAAGTATCTTGGGTAAAACCTCCCCTCCTTTTTTTTTTTTTTTTAAAGTATCATCAGAACAGTAGGTATGGAGTCATTGGTAACTATCTCTGCTGGCTCAGTGGGTTACCATCATTTTCATTAATGATACACTTCTGCTTGCCAGGGCAGGACCTTGTAAGTAAACGTAAGTCCTTTTTAGAGGCAATGAACAAATATTTTTGGTGAGCCTTGGACCTCCTGTATCTGTGTGAATGTTTATAGGCTATCTTGTTTATAAGAAATGGTGCAGAGTTGGGGAACTTTGGCCTTAGTGGTGGGAAGTGGGACACAGTAGGCTGGGTCTGTTGCTGGTTAGCCATTTGATTTGAACAGTATGCTTATGACCCCAGGGTCACTGGACCATCTGTGTATAGGCCAGCCAGCTCTGCTCTGTTGGGATTCCAGACCCTGGCCGGGAGGCTGGGCCATGTGTGTCACTGGTCATGAAGCTGGAGCAGATAGATCACCAGACCCAGAGAATGAATTCAAAACACATGCCCTGAGGATAGAAGACTATTTGTGGCTCTTTCATTTATGGGGATATCATAACAGTTAGACATGTTACACAGTTAAAGTTTTCTGGTGAATAACAAAGTATGTATCTATCAAGGATCCTAGGAAAATACAGAAAAGTTTAAGGAAGGAAACAAAAACCACGTATCCCACTACTGACACATTTTACATTTTGGATTTTTCCCTTTCTTGACAGTTGCTTTCCTTGGCTTTCAGGATACCGTGGACTCCCCCGCCTCTTCTCCCCCTTCCCACCTCTGACCTCACTCCTACATTCTCCTTTTCATCTTTTTTCCTTGGTTTGGTTTTTAAGTGATAGTATTCCTTAGCCCTCTGTCCTGTGTATTCACTTCTCATTATCCTGCTCTCCCATGGATGATGTCCTTTGTGCCAGACTTCTGTCCTAAGCTCCAGATTCAATTATCCAAGTGTCCACACCACCTCTAGTTGAATGGCTCTCAAAAACCTTAAAGTTAACATGTCCAGTAACTGATTTCATTATCCTCACCCCCAAACTTGCTCCCCTGTATTCCACATCTGAGTCACCCTTTACCGGGGTGCCCAACTCTTCCCTCTCCCTCCCTAACTAGTCTATTGCCAAATCCAGCAATTCATCCTCCCATGTATCTCTTAAATCTGTTGCCTTCTCTCCATCTTCCCTGCTACCATCAGAGCAGGGCCACCATCAAAACTTTCTGCGCTGCTGGGCCAGCTTTGAAACACCTTTTGCCCTCCAGCCTTGCCTCTCCACAGTTCTCGATCTTCGGGACAGCCAGGGTTACCTTTCAAAAACTGGAAATATGCTCTGCCATTCTTCTGCTTAAAACCTTTGATCATGTCCCCTCACCAGATAGTCTCATCTGTGACACTTTTCTCCTGCAGATTCTGCTTTTAATCATACTGAGCTTCATTCACTTCTCTAGTAATTCACCATCTCGTCCATTTATTCAGTAAGCATTTTTATTGAGTATCTACCATGGCAAATGCTAGGTTCTGGCAACATGCTCCAAGGAGAATGGGGAAGGGGTCAAGATACACCTGGGACTGGGCTCCCCTGGAAGGCTGTAATGGCTCTGTCTTTGGGAGAACCTGGGCCAGGATCATGCAGTTCATTACTTCGTGTGCTAGATGGCGGGACTAGTACATACTGTGCCTAGTGCAGTGCCTGTGGAAGGCGTGCACTAAGTACTACAGCTTGCCTTTCTGCAGGGCTTTGAAGGATGGTGACTCCTTGGAAGGACTATGTGGGAAGCACATTGGGCAGAGGGAGGGACATCTGATTTCTTCATCAAAAATTAAGTGTGTCTGAGGTTTGTCAGTTTGGTTTTGTGTTAGCTTTATACTTAAAATGACTGTGGATAGGGCTGTATTTTCATGTAATACAATAAATCCCTTTTGTGACATTCCATCCCAATTTGGGATTTTCAGAGTTGGGAAATCCCTGTGGAGCCTGGACGTAGAGTGTTGTTTCTGGATATACTAGTGACTTATGAGTTAGAAGAGTTGCATATATAGTAGCCACGTCCCCTGCTTCATCTTGGGTTTGTTTTGCATCATACTGGCCAGATAAACTAAACAAAATGATAAAGGGTAGAAACGGTCCTCCATTAGTGAAGTCAATGTTTGTGTAAATGTTAATCCCTAGGAAATAGAATGTTATTCACTCCTCAGTCCTACAGATCCACTTTCTGACCCTCATTCTACTGCCTTGATGTTTTTCATATATTTTTTCTTTTCATGGGGGAAGCTTGTACTTCAAAGAGACAGATACATCTTGTTGCCTAATCTCAGAATACAATAAAATCTTTTGGTGGTGTTTGTGATTTCTGAAAAGTTTGTTGAAATGTTCAGATGGTTTACTTTCATATAGAGACAGAATAGATCACATTGACTGGATATTTAAGCGTTTACAGAATGTTTGGAATTGTTGGATGCCTTCTGTTTTCTTTCTCACTGTCTGCACCTCCCAGGCAATCATCACTACCCAGTACCAGATAACTGACATTATCAGTGACTGAAATCAACATGGAGACTCCTCAGAAAACCTGTTTTTCATAAACTTTTGGAGAGTTGCAAAGGACCATAAATACCATGTTCCCTCATTTTTCCGTTGTTAAAAAAAAACAAAAACGTACAAAGTAATAAGGCTTGTGATTTTTCTAAATGTAAAAATACAGAAGTACATGCAGTAAAAATGTAATTTTCCCTTCAATCTCTCACCCCATTCTGTTCCAAAAGTGTAATCACAGTTAATGGTAAAATAAGCATCTTTCTATGCACTTAGATGCAGATTAAAATGTTTTTTTAGATGCAATACATATGATTTACTCCCTCTCTTTATTTTAACCTGACAATAAATCTTAGATCTTGTGTATCAGAATGTGTAGCCGTACCTCATTCTTTTTAATAGTTATATAGTAGCTGTTGTAAGGATGCACACTAATGTCTTACCACTTTCTGCCGACATTTGAGTTATTTTTCAGTATTTTTTGCTGTTACTAATGCTACTGCAGGAAGCATCTTTATGTATACATCTTCAGACACAGGTGTGCTGGTATTTCTAACAGAGTAATAGAGTTGCATTTTATGCATTTAACTTAGTAGAACTCAATCATAATATGCTCTTACATAATGAAAAATGTAAAATTTTATTTTGTCTGTGTTCTTTATGATATATGTACCTCGGTAAATAAATTTATATTTATGTATACTATTAGGCATGTTGGAATTAATGAATTACATACACTTGGACAAGTTAAGGGATATTTAAGGATTTTTTTTCCATATGCCATTTAAAAATTTACTCTAGGGCTTCCCTGGTGGCGCAGTGGTTGAGAGTCCGCCTGCCGATGCAGGGGACACGGGTTCGTGCCCCAGTTCAGGAAGATGCCACATGCCGCAGAGCGGCTGGGCCCGTGAGCCATGGCCGCTGAGCCTGCGCGTCCGGAGCCTGTGCTCCGCAACGAGAGAGGCCGCAACAGTGAGAGGCCCGCCTACTGCAAAAAAAAAAAAAAAAAAAAATTTAACTCTGGAACACGAGTATAATGTAGAGATCACTAGAATTGGAATTTCTGGAAGAAAAGGTTATGTGCACTTAACTTTTTGATAGATAATGCTGAATTTCTCTCTAAAAAGACTTATTAATATGCTGTTGGTTTCTTCACCTCTCTAGCATCAGATAATTGTCTTTATTCCTCTGCAGTCATTGGCTGGGAAAAAGGCATTTCATCATTTTAATTTGTATTTCTATTAATGAAGTTGAACATTTTCATATGTTCACTGGTTTTCAGCTTTTAAACAGCTTGGTTAGTAGTCCTCTCTTATCCATGGTTTTGCTTTCTGTGGTTTGTTATGGTCAACTGTGGACCAAACATTAAATGGAAAATTCCAGAAATAAACAACTCATCAGTTTTAAATCGCACACTGTTCTGAGTAGTGTGATGAAATCTTGTGCCATCCGACTCTGTCCTGCCCAGAATGTGAATCATTCCTTTGTCCAGTATATCCATGTTGTACATGTACCCACCAGTTAGGATAGGAAGAAACATACATAGTATTATCCATGGTTTCAGGCATCCACTGGGGGGCATAGAACATGTCCCCTGCAGATAATGGGGGGACTATTGTATTCTTAATTTTTCTATTAAGGTATTGATTTCTAGGCACTCTTTATATATCATAAACATTGTTTCATGTGTGTACTTTCTAAAGTATTTTGGAAATATTTTCCCTAGTTTTTTGCTTGTCTTTTAAGGATAGGCCCAAACTGTTATTATTTGAAACAAAGCCTAGAATAACAGACTTCAATAAGTTGGCCAGACAAGATAAACACAAAATCGCAAGGATTTTTTTTTTTTAACCTACCAGCATAGGAAAGCAGTACTAATCAAACTAGAAAACAGAATTTAAAAAAATACATTCTTGGTAACAGTAAAAACAAATTTGAAAGAACTACCTGAAGAATACTGTATTCCAAAGGACATAAAAACCTGAATAAATGGAGATAAAGACTATATTCCTGAATGGGTATCATAAAGTTACCAGTTTCCTCCAAATTAATTTATAAATTAAATATAATTCCAATAAGAATTTCAAAGTAATTTTAAAAGAATTTGACAAACTGGTTCTAAAGTTCAATTGGGCTTATAAATGTATGGACAGCCAAGAAAATTTTGAAAAAGAAGAACTATGAAGGGGGACTTTCCTCACCAGATATCAAAATCCATTTCAAAATGGTTTTAAAAAATCTTTAAATAGTGCAACATTTTAGTTGAAAGAGACAAATCACTAAATGAGGACAGTAAAGTCCAGAAAGGTGAAATGACCAGCTAAGAGTCATAGCGCTAGCTAGGGACATTTTTTCATGAAGTCTAAAAGTATTTCTCAGTTTTTAATCTGATTGCATGCTGTTCTAACTTTTAGCAAAACTCCATTTAGGGATTTCTTGTTTTGCCATTTAAAAAAGTCGTTTAAGGAAAATATGCACTCAAAGAATCTACTTGCTGGACATTTCACGAAGCTTGAATAGGGGTTAGAAAAGGAAGATGCTCATACAAGTCAGCCAAGTCCATGTGTGTTTCATGTTCTGGTGTTTTTCCCCGTGGACGTGGCTGAATAGTTTAGGGGTGAAGGGTGGTGGTGGAAGGTGAGGAGAGTCCTGGGGCATATCTAGGAACAGGAGGTAGGAATGGTTTAGAAACTTGGAATCAATTGACAGGCTGGTTAGTATTTTATTGCCATTGTAAGTTAAAAATTTAAAATATTGATCTGTTGTGAGTCACGAGAGTGGCCGATTTTAATTTATTCCCCCCATGCTTTAAATGTGTGCTGAGCTGTAAAGACGAGTAAAAGGTGCACGGATGGGAAGGGGGTGTTTAGAATTTGTAGTTACTTGTATGAAAATTTGGCTTGATTTGTTTTTTTGTTTTATTTTTTTGAGTGTGGCTGGTCAGCTGCAGAACCTTCTGTTGAAGGAACTGATAGCATCTAGGGTGGGGCTAAGAGCAGAATCGTGTTTAATCACATACTGACCAGCTTCCTGACACTAAGAGAATTATCACCAGGCAGCAGCTACCAGGCTAATTTAACTTTAGTTCTGGACAGGCACATCTGCAGTAATCATTATTGAAGTAAAATTTCTTCAAGCAAATGTAGGCATTACTTGGCTTCCTCTTTCTGGCGATGTTTTCATGAATCCTCTACAGTGTTTTTGTCGTTGGTGTGCGCATATATGTCTTTCCCATTAAAAGCTCTTTAAAGTACAAATGTCATATGCAAATACTATATTTAGTATTCTTAAATTTGAACATACAACATCAATAGATGATTTCTAGAAGTTTTCTATGTACCTACTCTGTGCCAAGCATTGCAGTGCCCTCAGGTGGCTTGTGGGCTACTAGGTGGAAAGTAGTAAACTGAGGTTAGAAAAGGTTAATTGCTGTAACAGATAAGAGAAATCACTGGGTAGGATATTGAGGAAAGCTGCTTAGAAGCAGTAGCATTTGGGCTGGGATGTGTCGGATTATCTACTGTTACTTTATACACAAACCTGGACTTTGTTGAGGTATGAGAGTTCCATGGCACTTCCTTTTGTAGGAACTTAATGTACAAGAGAAACCCAAATGTCTGTTTCTGACACATTTAGACATCTGAGGGTAGATTTTGGAAATCCTTCTACTTGGGCTCATTGCCATAATTTTTTATTATGTAAGCTAACACACAAGAAGTTGCAGAAGAAATACATCAAAAATGCACCTTCTTGAAGTGGAAAGATCACATTCTTAGAGGTATTGAATGGATGTGTTTTGCTGAAACAAAATCCCATTTTCAATTTCTGTGTGTCTACTCTTTTTTTTTTTGTTTGTTTGTTTTTTGCGGTACGCGGGCCTCTCACTGTTGTGGCCTCTCCCGTTGCGGACACAGGCTCCAGACGCGCAGGCTCAGCGGCCATGGCTCACGGGCCCAGCCGCACCGCGGCATGTGGGATCTTCCCGGACCGGGGCACGAACCCGTGTCCCCTGCATCGGCAGGCGGACTCTCAACCACTGCGCCACCAGGGAAGCCCTCTGTGTGTCTACTTTTTATGCTCGAGGAACTCGTTAAATAGGGAATCATTTGACTGCGTTCGTGTATCCATTGATTTCCACTATCCAAACTAGGGATGAAAACGAGGACCTGGCCCAAAGGCCTCAGAGCAGTTGAAATAAATGTATATTATAGTGTCCATGCCCCAGACCTTCATTGCTGTGTTAATATCAGAGCTGTTCAACCTCACTTCCAGTCTCTTTGCTCTTGAACTGAATCGCCATGGGCTTTGCTATCTGGTGTCCCAGCCGAGCCCTCCAACTTTCTGTCCACCAGTGTCTTACCAGGGCTTTTAAAATTCTTACCCGGACTAGAGATCCAGACCCTCAAACATCTGTACTGTTTGTCCCTTATCTTTTTGTTCTGTGTTTCCGTCACCTTGCGGGTATTTATAAGTCACCAGTTCTGCTTTTGTTGGAAGACCTGTGTGGCAGGGCTGGGCATCGCTTTCCTCTTTGTGTATATAGGGTCTGGTTGCCTAGCTACCTCGGAGGAAGGACGAAGTGAGGAAGGGTCTGGAAGGGGAAGCCTGGAGAGGTCTGAGTTAGACTCGCTCTGCTTGTTTTCCAGTGTGGGCGGAGCTCCAAGGGGCCCAGGGAAAATCTATTGCTGGGAAACAGCCACTTCCCTTCCATTTCTTCTTTACTCTCTTTCCCTCTATTTCTTTCTTCCCTTTTTAGTTCTTCATTTCAGCTTCTAGCTCAGGCCCACGGGTGCTCACCGGGACCAAAGAATCTGCGGAGTCCATCGCGTCGAGGGGTGGGAACTTCCTGGAAGAGTATCTTCGCTTTTCAGAGACCAGCCTCATGGGGCAGCTGAGAAGAAGGGCGTCCTGGTGGAGAGGTTTACATTCAGAAAATTTAGATGAGCTTTCCACTTCTTCAGAGTGCCTTGAGATTTGGAGTGGGCCAGTGTAGGTTTTGAATCCTGGTTTCTTATCCTGGCCTTGTCACTTATGAGCTGTGTTACCTTGGGCAAGTTACTTGACTTCTCTGAGGCTATGTCTTCCTTTGTAAATTGGGAATAACAAAATCTGCCCCATAGGGTTGCATAATACAAATTGTAGCAATAGTAATAGAGAGTATGCCTCATTAGAATGTAAATATGTGCTCAACAAGTACAAAGCTGCTATTATTATTATTTATTTGGAAGGGGGTTATCATTGAGAAGTGGGATGAGGACAGGTTATGGAGAAATCAGCCAATAAGCCCAGCTTTTGTGACACAGAAAATTTAATTAAAAATCACTTACTTCGGGTTCAGTTAGGTTAGATGCATAACTAGGTTCATGGTGTGTTACTTCTCTTGGCTGGGTGACCTTTAACCTTTCTAAACCATAGTTCATCTATTTTTAAGAAAATGATGGTAATATCTACTTCGTGGAACTGTAAGGTGGTCTTGTGTGTAAAACATGTGGCAGAGTGTCTGGCACAGGGCTTGTCCTAGAAAGGATCTTATTTTTAATTCTTAGTAAACTTTAAGGTAAAAGAGCAATTAATGCTACAGTAGCAATTACATCATCATACTCTGTCCCTGGAAATATGGTTGTTTCCAAAATTTTTGACACTCTTGCGGTATGTTTCTGGAGAAAACATACATACCCAACAAGAGCGTTAGCCCATAATTAAATAATAACACTACTCCATTATTACTTGGGTAGAAACTTGTTTTCTTTCAAAAGTTAAGGCTTACTTCTCAATATATTGCAGTGGATAAAAGCATGAATCCTACTCTCTCAGTAGTCTCTGCTCCTGGGATTTAAAGACATATATGTAGAGTAATTTTAATTTCTTTATCACCAACATCTAGCACAATGATTAACATGTGGTAGTAGCTCAATAAATGTCTCTTTAACTTAGATTGATTTTCCGATTTCTAAATGTTTCTTTTTACAAATAGTTTTTGTTTCATGGAGACTTAAAGTATTTGCACTTGTAGTGGTTATTTTGGTGTTTTATTTCACAGTGAACAGAGGGCATGTTAACCTGGATATTGGCATGTTACCAAACGTGGCTTTTCTTTCTCAGTTTTGTTGAAACAGCTAGTTTCCTTAGCCAAGGAATTTTGGTAAGATTTAGTGTATTCATCAAACACTAGTTGCCAGACGCCGTTCTAAACGTCTTACGAACGTTAACTTACTGAGTTCTCATAACAATCCTATGAGGAAATACAACTATGATCCCCATTTTATAGGTAAAGAAACCACAGAGAGGGCAGGTAACTTGCCCGAGCTTGCACAGCTTCGTGAGAAGGCTGGCATCGAACCCAGGGAGCTGTTGACTCCAGCACTGCTCTTCTTTTTAATTTTTTTTAATTAAAAAAAATTTTTTTTGCAGTACGCGGGCCTCTCACTGTTGTGGCCTCTCCCGTTGCGGAGCGCAGGCTCAGCGGCCATGGCTCACGGGCCCAGCCGCTCTGCGGCATGTGGGATCTTCCCGGACCGGGGCACGAACCCGTGTCCCCTGCATCGGCAGGTGGACTCTCAACCACTGTGCCACCAGGGAAGCCCCCAGCACCGCTCTTCTTAAGCACCACTCTGCTCCTTGCTGCCCAGCATCTGAGTGCCCAAAGGCGTGTCTCTCTTTCTGTGTCTTTCATGAAAAGTTGCTTCTGTTCCCTTGGCCTATGCACTGCTTTAAAGAAAGCAGCATGGAGCTGAACAGAAATAGAATAAATGCTGACAATGGAAGAATCGTGATATGTTGAAAACGCTGGTGATGTAAGATGTGACCATGATGACAGATGCTGGGTTAGCAATGTTCACGTTCCACCAGGGGACCCCGTCACCAGTCTGCAAATAAGCTTTCTTGTGTTCGGATTCCTTGGTGATTATTATTCCTCAGGGGGCAGTCATCCTTTTAATCTTGTGGTAGAAAATTAAGAGTGAGTCTCACTGAGGTGTGGTTTATTTTTAAGTTTTCTTTTAAATATTAGTTTAGAGAAGTTAATTAAGTACCTGGCCTGTGAATCCAGCTTCTTGGATTTCTTCAGAGAGCAGGTTTTCTTAGGAGAATTAGATTACAAATTGGAGAGTTTTTACCTTATCGGTAAATCATGAACATTTGGGGTCTTGAATAGGTGGCAGGCTTGCATAATAGGACCTGAATAAAGTTAGGCAAACATAACTATCTCAGATCTTAAAGGCCTTTTGAACAGAGCCTTAAGCTAAAGTGTTTGTCAGCGTTTCAAGTAAGGCACAAGAGGCCAGGGGTACTTTCTCATTTTGCTTGCACTGATTTTCTTTTTTTTTTTTTGTGGAACGCGGGCGTCTCACCGTTGTGGCCTCTCCCGTTGCGGAGCACAGGCTCTGGACGCGCAGGCTCAGCGGCCATGACTCACGGGCCCAGCCGCTCCGCGGCATGTGGGATCTTCCCGGATCGGGGCACGAACCCGTGTCCCCTGCGTTGGCAGGCGGACTCTCAACCACTGCGCCCCCAGGGAAGCCCTGATTTTCTTTTTTAACTTACGGTGTCTTAAGGTTGCCCCAGGTGTTATAAGTTGCAGGGAGGTCTGGCCTGCTTGAAAGCAGTGATTGTTGATTTTGGGGGTCATTGATCCCTTTGACAATCTGGTGAAACCTGTGGGTACTCTCCCCAGAAAACACACACAGACACACACACACCCCTTTGTTCATAACCCCTTAAGGGCCACAGACCGTATTTGGAAATTCATCATGGGAGCCACTTACCGCCCCTCCCCATATGTGTGCCATCTTTTGCCTTCCTGGCTCTAAAATTCAGCTAACTGGTTAGTTTATCACACATACATTCTTGCTTGCACCCCAGGACCATTTGTTTTTTAAAGTCTTCCTGTCTCTGGGAAGTGAATCTCAGAAGGGAAGAAAAAACATTCCTTCAAACTCCACCAGATACTATCCCTGTAGGGGACAACTGTCAAGTGGACCCTGCTTTCTAGCCACCATTAGCCCTGTAGGAACTGAGGCAGAAAGGGGTTCAGTGAGCGAGCCTGGAAACTCTCCCCGTTCCAGCCGTGCCCTCTGTCCCCTCACGCCACACTGGATTCCCTGCGCTCACTCACCTTTATGTACCTTGGCACACGTTGTTCTCCACCTGGAATGCCCTTCCATCCTTCCTGCACCCCAGGAATGTGTGCTCATCTTTCAGGGCCCAGCTCAGGTGGAAGTCTTGCTGAGCTCCCCCAGCAGGCCCCTCTCTCCACTGCATTGCCATAGCAGTTTTTAAAGGCCTGGGTTACAGCACACACACGATATGTTGTAATTATTTTTTATATGTTTGGCAGGCTCCACCGCCTGTAAACCAAGCACTTGTCTTAATCATCTTGATCACCCCGAAAGGTGTTAGGTGCTAGGTATGTTTGCCATCCAGCGTCTAAACAGGTAGGCTGTGGGGTTAGGATGCCGGAATTCAGATTCTGACTTTGTGACCTTGTGAGGAAATGACTTCCGTCTCTTTGTGCCTCGGTTTCCACATCTGTAGGCTTCTGGGGAAGGGTGGACAGAGAGACGTGAATCAATGCATATTGTGTCTGGCACACAATAGTCAGCAAATGTTAAACATCATGATTAATCATAGCATTAAGCTGTAATATTATTGAGTGAATGAAAAACTCCAAGTAATCCAGCCATAATTGGAGATAACATTTCAAGAAATTTAGTCGATTCTGTATTGTCCAAGTTTAAATACCAGCACAGATCAAATAAATCAATCTAACATTTGTAGGGCACCCCAAGAGGCTTGGTAGGACACCGTACTTTCAGTCTACCACCCATCTCTTTGTATTAATGTTAACTGTGATCTATGAAAGGGCTTTAAAGCACTTAGAAGTAGGTACTGTGGGAGACTTCAGAGGACGAACTTACGGTTACCAGGGCGAAAGCGGGGGAGGGAGGGATAGACTGGAAGTTTGGGATTGACATGTACACACTACTACATTTTAAACAGATAACCAACAAGGACCTACTGTATAGCACAGGGAACTTGACTCAATATTCTGTAATAACCTAAATGGGAAAAGAATTTGAAAAAGAATGGTTACTTGTATGGGTATAACTGAGTCACTTTGCTGTACACCTGTAACTAACACGTCATTGTTAATCAACTGTACTCCAATATAAAATAAAGATTAAAAAAAAGATACTGTGGGAATATAAGACTTTTTTTTTTTTTAAGGAAATGCACACTTTTAATATACAGTTTAAATGTGTTCACAACCTTGTGTTTTTCACATCACTTTCAGAGCAGCCCTAGTAGGCTTTGGGAAATGGAGCGGGTCACCACCATGTTTAGCCCCACCAGTAACATTCAGCCCTGTGGGAATTCATAAGTAACACTTAATCACAAAAGCATTGGCTTCTGCTTCTAAGACAGGTCAAAGGTGGTGAGAAAAAAATGTCACTGGAGTTTTTTCCTGTGTGTGTTTTATTTGTAGGTAGGATGGAGACATGATGTTAAAGTCATAAATGTAATAATCCTGTTTTAGAGCTGGAAGGAACGTTGCTAGTCTAGGCTTTTCTCCTTTCAGAAGTAAGGAAACTGAGGTCCAAAAAAGTGGCTTGATTTGCCATATAACATTGTGTCTGGATGTGGGATGGGTCTATGCCATCAGCCCTCACGTGGAGTCACATGGATGGCCATGTGGCTGGCGCGGGGTGAGGGGCTGCTGGAGTGCCCATGCTCTCTGTGCAGGACCGCCTTTCTGCCTTCGAGCACACACCTTGCTTCTAGAAAGTCTTCCTGGACTCCCCAGGCAGTATCTTCTCTGTGCTTTCAAAACTAAATTATGCCTAAATTAAAAGCTGTGAAATCCAGGCCTCCTGGAAGGGTATTTAGTTTTTCCCTTTTAAAAAAACAAAACAATTAAGCAAATGACAGTGCTGCAAGCCTTAACCACATCATCCAGTGATTGATATACATGTCCCCCAGTTTTTGTAGTGAAATATAAAAAGTTTATAATCTTATTTCGTAGTCAAGGTTTAATCAGTTACAGTAGGTCTCAATACATCCTTAGCAGTTGGGGCCTCAGGTTACCCAGCAAGATCCCTTTCATTAATTTCTTGAAGTTGTTTTCCTTCATGTTTTGGCTTCTTGGTGTCTACGTAGTTTCTAAACTCGGCAGCCCAATAAATGGTACTGTTATCTCCAGGTTTCCATGCTTTAAAAAGTGGTATACATTTGCTGTTGTTTCCTTTTTCAAAATGTAGGTCAATTTGTGAATTTTAAACTATTTTTAAAGTGAAAGAGGGGGAGGGGAAAGTGCTTTTAGAAGAAATTGAATCACAGTAATTTGTAAATTAAATGCCCTATCCCTAGTAACTTGATTCATAGAACAATATTTTTGTTTGTAACTGGTTATATAATCTACACACAAACTTGGCAACTTTAAAAAATATGAAATCGTACAAGTCCCTTTGCCACTGTTGGCAGTATAGAGAGAATCATACTTTTTGCTCTATACCTGTAGTATTTCTATAAGAAACAACAAGTTGCATGCCTTGATCGTTCTCTGCTTTACGTGGAATAAGATATTTGAGAGGTGAAAACAAAGAAGAGGCTTCATGGTGTATATCCCTGAAATGCACTTGTTTGGCACATTTTTCAGATCTTATAAAGAGAACTAATCTTTTGGTGAGTTGTTGAATAACTTGACCCATTCCCCTAAAGTACATTACAAAGTATGTCATATCAATGAACAGAAATGCAATAATGACAGCATTTTTTAAAAATATAATTTATTTGAATAGAGCTTAAAGTAATGAATTAAAAACAAAGAAACAACCACTACCACAACAAAAACACAGAATGATTCCCATCCACACGTGCAGCATTTTCTCCCACTCTTTTCTTTTTTTTTTTTTTGGCGGTGGGCGGGCCTCTCACTGTTGCGGCCTCTCCCGTTGCGGAGCACAGGCTCCGGACGCGCAGGCTCAGCGGCCATGGCTCACGGGCCCAGGCGCTCTGCGGCATGTGGGATCTTCCCGGACCGGGGCACGAACCCGTGTCCCCTGCATCGGCAGGCGGACTCTCAACCACTGCGCCACCAGGGAAGCCCTCTCCCACTCTTTTAAACAACCTCACGTTTCCCAAGCACCAGAAATCCATATTTTCTTTTGTTTTTTGGTCAATAAAGGTAAGAGCAGGTAGAGAGACTCTGTTCAACCTCAGCCCGGCAAGTCACACAGCAGTTGGATAATTTACCGTACGCGTATTAGTGGTGCAAGACCTAATCCTTGTCCCTTACAGTAATGCCACTGATGTGCTCTGGTACCCAACACAAGCAACAAAGCGGTACTTTTCATTGACTAATGGATTTAAGTTTTTTGTGTTTTGGGCTTTTTTTTCCTGGTTTTCCTGGAGACACTGTATTCAAGATGTAGTTTAATAAGGACCGATTAATTCACTGCAATTGTTAAATTGGTATTCTCGATATTCCTTTTCTATTAATGAATGCTGGGGATTGCAGCCTGACACTGTTGCCTCATAAGGGTTATTCCAAGGAACACGATGTACTGTTATGTAGATTCACATGCAGTTGTGAGAAATAATACAGAGAGATCCCCATGTACCCTACACCTAGTTTCTCCCAGTGATACATCTTGCATAACTGCAGTATAAAATCTGATATCTCAACCAAAAAACTGACATTGCTCTAATCCACTGACCTGATTCAGATTTTACCAGTTATACTTGTTGTGTGTTTATATTTAGTTTTCTAAATTTTATCACATATGTAGGTATGTATGAACACAGTCAAAATACAAAAGGGTTCTATCACCATAATACCTCCTGCTACAAAATGACAGCATTTAAAAAATTAGTGGTATTTAAGTGTTATATGAAGAGACTAGTGTTTGATTTCTTGGTAGCTATCTCAGTTACTAATTGGAGAAGGTAGAATAATCATGCAACAATCCTTTTATACATGTCTGAGATATTCTCATGTCTGGATATCTTTGAGGGACACGTACTAACACCCTATTTAGTAGTTTCTCCTAAAGGCCAAAATTATAGCCTCTGCCTCATATTCATTTACTTTTCTTGAGATATGGGTGAAAGTGCTATGAATTTTAAAAATACCTCTCTTATAGTTCACTTACTCCAAAAAGATATATTAAGTGTCTACCATGTGCTTGGCACTGTGTAAGCTGCTGAAATTTAAAGACAAAAAGGCCATTTTCTTAGTGAAAATGATGAAAAGTAAAGCAGATAATGACAATGCGGGAGGATAAATATTTGTGGGTATGATTTACTTTTTTTAATGAACACTTTTTTTTTTGTCCGTTGCACCGGGTCTTAGTTGCAGCTCTCAGGCTCCTCAGTTGTGGCATTTGGGATCTAGTTCCCTGACCAGGGATGGAACACAGGCCCCCTGCATTGGGAGCGTGGAGTCTTATCCACTGTGCCACCAGGGAAGTCCCTATGATTTACTTTTTTGTTTGTTTGTTTGCGGTACGCGGGCCTCTCACTGTTGTGGCCTCTTCCGTTGCGGAGCAACGGGCTCCGGACGCGCAGGCTCAGCGGCCATGGCTCACGGGCCCAGGCGCTCTGCGGCATGTGGGATCTTCCCGGACCGGGGCACGAACCCGTGTCCCCTGCATCGGCAGGCGGACTCTCAACCACTGCTCCACCAGGGAAGCCCCCTATGATTTACTTTTATATATAAGTGAAAGTGGTTTTAAAATGAGCAAGGCCTACTCCATTCATCTCATCTCTCTTCTCTCATTGAATAAGGGTGCTCATCAGTATACGTATTACTGATCATACAGTTCTATTGTCAAGAAAGGAGTTTTAAAATTTTTTATTTAACGTCCCAAAGATCACTTTTCTTTAGAACCAAACTTTAATTTGACAGATTAGCCTATAGTTGTTGAAACTGACTCTCTGGTCAAAAAGTAATGATTTTTAGGCTTCCCTGGTGGCGCAGTGGTTGAGAGTCTGCCTGCCGATGCAGGGGACACGGGTTTGTGCCCCGGTCCGGGAGGATCCCACATGCCGCGGAGCGGCTGGGCCCGTGAGCCATGGCCGCTGAGCCTGTGCGTCCGGAGCCTGTGCTCTGCAACGGGAGAGGCCACAACAGTGAGAGGCCCGCATACCAAAAAAAAAAAAAAAAGTAATGATTTTTCACCCTTTTGATGAGGTGTCCTCAGTCTTTGGTTAGATGAAAAACTGTAGACAAGTTAGCCCTGCATCTCATTTGCATTATTATTATTATGAATTTTTACCCTTAAGCAAGAAATCTTCACCAGGACCTCTGATCTGGTGCTGACAGTACTGACTACAGAGGTGCTGCTCATGACTTCTTTTGATGTCCCTTGAGGATGTTGGTGCCAAGGGCTACTTAAACCCTCCTTGGAGTGAAATGTTTTTTATCCATTGAGGAGTGTTGCTTTAACTTGTGTCACTTACCTGTTTTGCATTCCTATCACCGACACCACTTCCTTTGCTCCTATGACTGCTATGAGTACGTCCATGAAGGTAGTTATATTAAAAGCAGAGGGTAATATTAAAATCAGATAGGCTTCATTAATAGAGCGTGAGAGTGTGGTTTGCATATTAGTCATATGACTAACAGTTTAAGTTCAGGGTAATAGCTATTGTAATAAAACCAAATACAGGGCTTCCCTGGGGGCGCAGTGGTTGAGAGTCCGCCTGCCGATGCAGGGGACGCGGGTTCGTGCCCCGGTCTGGGAAGATCCCACATGCCGCGGAGCGGCTGCCCCCGTGAGCCATGGCCGCTGAGCCTGCGCGTCCGGAGCCTGTGCTCCGCATCGGGCGAGGCCACAGCAGTGAGAGGCCCGCGTACCGCAAAAAAACAAAAAAACCCAAAAACCCCAAATACAGCTTCTGGCTCATTCGTAACATAGCGGTAGTTTCAGTTATTTGTTAGTATTCGTGGCTTTATTCTTGTTATAACAAGGCAAAGAATAAATAAATGGGGAAAAAATCCTTACACAATTGTTTTCTATCTGGCTATATTGCAACATAGGAAAACAACAAAAGAAGAACCCTTTAGCCTAGACATTCCATTGACTCAAGAAAAATCACACAAGCTCTGAAGACAGCTTTTATTTGGAGAGAGAGAGACTTTTCTGGAGTCTTCCCATGCGGATTGTTCAACAGGAATCCAATGCACGCTTCTGCTCCTCTAAAATGATGATGTCTTTTGCCTAAGAATAGACCCTTCTTTCAGTATAGAAACCAGATAAGCTGTCCTACAGTGATCCAAATAGCTAGCGGCCTCATCCCCACCCAACCCCCAAACTTGAATAACAACCCAGCAATATAGTTTTACCGTTTACAACTTGGCTGACCCAAACATGAACTTTCAAAGAAAACAAGAGTCATTACTAAAAGAGATTCCATTTCTTTCCGGGGCCTAATTTAAGATGACTTTCCAGAACTTTGAAAAAACTTATTCTTCCAATGGCCACTTAATTGTGAAACAAAATAAACACCCACAAGGGAGGCAAAATACAGAGTTCTCTTATGTTTGGATTTTAAAATACCTTTTTTTTGGGGAGGGGTGAGTTTTTTCTTTCTAGGGTTGTCATACATTGTTTGGAATGATTTATCAGGTTCCATCCAATCCTGTGAATTTTAAGGGCGATGATTTATGAATAACTTTAATTCAGTAAGACTTCATTTCTTAAAATTTGCCCTGTTAAGCTTCTCATAATACCTCTCTATTCTATGTGCCCTGGTTATTCAGAGCCAGTGAGTGATGGTGTCAGCACTCTTAAGCCTGGTGGGCCTGGCTTCTAAGCCCTTGCTTGTTGCAGCGGACCAGACCACTTTTTATTGTGTATGCCTTTCTGAACACTTGGAAACGTCCTAGAGCACTGCAACAGCTCTGAGGAACTGCAAGACAGTATTTAAAGTGGCACAGCAGAGAATGCACAGGCTTTGAAGTCAGACAGGCCTGGGTTTAAATCCAGACTCTGCACTTTGAGGTGTTGTCTTTGGGCATAATGAGCCTCATGGGTAAATTGGGTGATTCTATCTGCCGTAGCAGGATCATTGAGATGAGTACCTGAGAGATTGTATGCATAGGATTGAATCAACTAAGTATAGCCGGAGTTTATGAAATGATAGCTATTCTTATTATAATTGAGTCATTATTATTATAATTATCAACTTGACCTAGAACGCCCGTGTTCTGATTTTTGCCATGGTATACGTAAGACCTGTCATTGTACCCATGTTATCTAAGAGATGACTTCCAAGTGTGGGTTACTTCAAGAATAAAGTGAGCAGTCATGAGTCTCAGGTGGTCCTAAACCAATGCAGTGACTTCTGTGAGGTGAGTGAGCCCATATTTGGTTTGTGGTTTAAAAAGGAAAAGGGAGAAAACTCTTTATAGAGTCCTGCATCATGACTTTTCTAAGCAGTGAAATGAGGGAGCTACACTGGATGGTCTGTAAGTTACCTTCTAACTCTGAAATTCTGTGATTGGTGCTAAACCCAGTACTAGAACTCTGGGAGCTTTTAGTTTCCTCAACTCTTAGGAAATCAGGTGTATCAGGGATTATTACATGAGAGTTGGAGGTAAGGGAGTTACTATCAGTGGTCTCTCCACTAAGAACAGAAAAAAAGAACTTTGTGTTTCATTCTACCAGATTTTCAAAAATAATTCCTCATCACACACACACACAATTTAGTTCTCCAAGTGTAAGCTTTCTATTTGTGAGCAGTTTATGGAATTTCATTTAACCAGCTCCTAAGGAGGGCTTTTGTGGGACAGGGAAAGGAAGACCTCTCTGTCCTTAAGAAATTTACAATCTAAGCAAGGCTGAAAATGAAGAAGATCCTAAAACATGTTTCTAAAGGACACATGTCCAAAGAAGACACATATCCATACCATCCAAGTGGTTGCTAACTCCTTGTGAAGGCGTCAAGTTGGAACACATGCTCTCTGGCCGTCTTTTTAGGTGCATTGCTTTTTTAAAAATAATTTTTTATTGAAGTATAGTCGATGTACAATGTTCTGTTAGCTTCAGGTATACAGCACAGTGATTGTTTTATACATATAATTATATAGACACACGTATTCTTTTTCAGATTCTTTCCCCATGTAGGTTATTACAAAATATTGAGTATAGTTCCCTGTGCTATATAGCAGATCCTTGTTTATCTGTTTTATATATAATAGCGTGTATATGTTACTCCCAAATTCCTAATTTATCCATCCCCCCCACCTTTCCCCTGTGGTAGCCATAAGTTTGTTTTCTGTGTTTGTAAGTCATTTTGTAAATAATTTGTATCATTTTTTTTTAGATTGCACATATAAGTGATACCATATGATATTTGTCTATCTCTGTCTGACTACCTTAACTTAGTATAATCTCTAGATCCATGTTGCTGCAAATGGCATTATTTCATTCTTTTTTATGGCTGAGTAGTATTCGTGTGTGTGTGTGTGCGTGCGTGTACGTGTACGTACCACATCTTCTCTTTCTATTCATCTGTCGATGGACATTTAGGTTGCTTCCATGTCTTGGCTATTGTAAATACTGCTGCAGTGAACGTGTGTCTGCAGGGCACATGTATCCTTTCGAGTTATGGTTTTCTCTGGATATAAGGTGCATAGCTTTTTGATTTACTTAATTCTTTCATAAATTTCATAGACCTTTCTAATTGAGTAGTACTAGTACTTTATGGTACATGACTTTCTAAATTCAAAGTCTTTGTTGTAACTTGGAATTCTGTTCATGTCAGTAATCCTTATGGGACCGTGAGTACTGTGTTGATGATATACACAGATTAAAGAGACAGCAGCCAATGGGGATATGTGCACAGTCTGTGTGCGGTTGTGTGTGTGTGGTGGTGGAGTGATGAGTTAGGGAAGACTATATCAGGAATAATCTTGAAGAGGTTTCAAAGGTAAGTTGGTGACTGGGAGAAAAACAGTCTTTGGTTAGATTATTTAAGTCAGTGATATATTGATTCAAGATAGAAAAAATGTTTGGAATATGGATAAATTCAGGGAAGGAGCAACAATTTTTCTGACATTTCCTTAAGTCCTTATTTGGAATTTAGTTATTTCCAATAATTATCCCCATTTTTCTTTGAAAATAATTGTTCATAGTAAAACAGACTACCTTGGAGAATAGAAAGCTCCTGGCACCAGAAGATGTTTAGAGGTTTGGAAAAGTAATTACTCCAGGTTTTCTTTTCACTTTTCTGAACACTTTAAACATTTCCTGCTGCCAGGAGCTTTCTATTCTCCAAGGTAGCCCATTTTAATAGGGACAGTTTCCGTGGTTCTGCACTCCTAGAACTGTGACTTCCATGCTCAGTACTATTCCTGCCTAGTTGGATGACAACATAATTAACCTACTCCTTGTACAGGGCAGCTGTAAATATTTTAAATGTGCTGTCAAATTTCTCCTGAGCCTTGTATTTTTCCCTTCAGGATAAACATCTCTACTTTGTTCAACCATTTTTATATGCCATAGTTTCCAGTTGATTTCCTGACCTGATTGCTCTTCTCTGGGAAGTCTTCAGATGGGATTTCGTGCTCTGAGTACAGTCCTTCTATGCAGAACATGTTGGCACCATTACATTCCTTTATCTAACATTACTGTCACTTAGGACTACATTAGCTTTCTCAGCACATGTCAGTCATCCTGCTTCCCTGCTTCTCCAAGGCTGGGATATGTGGTTGCCACAGCTTGCTGGTGCCCTTACATTTTTTCATGCAGTTATGGTTTGCTTGTGTTTTTGTTTTCAAAAGAAAGATGGATTCATTGTGTTGAATTCATACAATTGGACTTTGTACTAGCAGAGATCCTTGCTCATGGGATTTAATGTTTCTTGAACATTTGAATAAGTAAGAACATTTGAATTGAATAAATAATGAACCTTTATACATTTATACTCCTCGTCATGATATGTGTAGCAGTTTGACCTGGAGTTGTTGGGATTATAGGTCAAACGTTAAAATTGATATTATCAAAGCCTGCCGTTTGGATAAGCAAGTTCACTTCAAAAGAATTTTGTGTTGAACTCTGAGTGCTTTAAAAAAAAAAAAAACTGTTGTTTTTACTTAGGAAATGGTTTATCTATTATGGACGTTTGTCTTGGAGCACAATTTTAGATATTTATTTGCTTACTATTCATTCCCATCTTCCTCTTCCCTTGCTGATAAATGGCCTAGTGGCTTTTGTTAAAATAAAAACTAATCAACAGGGTTCTCTAAATAATTGTAAAATTTCTGAGCCAACTGCTAGTCTTACCCTTCTCCTTCCTGAGTTTTAGGGTGGTCATTATAACCTTTATCAGATACAGAGTATAACTAAGTAGATTTGCCCCATCTGTCCTACCTGTGCAGTGAAGTGGACTGACAGTATGTGGAACCAGAAGTTGATGGTGGTCATTATTGCAAGGGGTAGGGAAGACGATAGCAGCCCAGAATGCCATTTTACCTGAAACTTCTAAGTGACTTGGTAGAGGAAACACTTATTCAAGCAAGGGTGTAAGTGGAATTCCCTGGCAGTCCGGTGGTTAGGACTCTACACTCACTGCCAAGGGCCTGGGTTGGGGAACTAAGAACCCACAAGCCACATGGTGCGGCCGGAAAAAAAAAGGTGTAGCTGATTACCTTTCACAGAGGATTAAGAATTACCATTTACTTCTGCAGTTGGAATTAAATTATTTTACTTCTTTATCCTAACACATGGGGGTGGAGTGAAGGGAGAGGTATTTCAAGTACAGACTATACTACTCTACCTTTTTATGTTTTTCTTTCCCTTTGTATTAATGATATATATTATTAAATAGCGTAGATGTGCCACTGTCTATGTCAAGTTTGTATTTATATACAGAGCTAGAAATAGAAAGATACGGTCTTATTTGAAATGTCTGTTTGTAGAGGGGGAATATTTGAATTTACTTGGAAGTGTCAAACATACTCTGATACTGTAATACTAGTGGTTATTTTGACCTAATTTTAGTTGAAGTTAATGTGAGCTGTGATCAGTCACTAATGTGAAATAATGTTTGGGGGATAAACTTTATGGGTGTGTAAGTTAAAAGTAAATCACTTTAATCCTAAAGCCAGGAGGAAAGGATGTGTTCTTCTATGTTTCCTGTCGAATCTTACAGCTGAGTTGGAGGAGTCCTGAGTCGGCAATTTCTAAGAAGTTAAAAGTAGTTTTGATAAATCATAAAGCAATATCTTCTCCTTTGGGAGTCCTTTCTCAGGATAGCATAATGATGTGGAGGCACTGATTCATGGTTTACAAGGAACCTTTTATAATAGGACCTAAGAGAACCTTAAATAGGCTGACTTGCAGTGAACGTCTCAAAGGAATGCTGTTAGAAATCTTTTGACATTCTGAAAGTTACAAGAAAAAAGTTCTTCTGTAGAGGTAATCTTCAATTTGCTTCTCTCTTGCTAATTGTTTCTTCTTTTATATAATTAAAAAAAATTTTAAATTGTGGTTAAAACACAAAATTTGCCGTCTTAACCATTTTTAAATGTACAGTTCAATAATGTTAAGTATATTCACGTTGTTATGCAACAGATCTCCAGGTCTTTTTTTCTTACAAAGCTGAAACTCTGTACCTGTTAAACAACTCCTCATTTCCCCCCTCCCTCCAGCCCCTGGCAGCCACCATTCTACTTTCTGTTTCTGTCTACTTTAGGTAATCCTGTGTGAGTGGAGTCCTACAGTATGTCTTTTGGTGACTGGCTTTTTTCATTGAGCATGTCCTCAGGTTCATCCATGTTGTAGCATGTGACAGGATTTCCTTCCTTTTTAAAGGTGAATAATATTCCATTGTATGTATAGACCACATTTTGTTTTGTTTGTTCACCCATTTGTTGATGGGCATTTGGATGGCTTCCACCTCCTGGATATATTGTGGATTATGCTGCTATGAACGTGGGTGTGCAAATACCTTTACAAGATCCTGTTTTCAGTTCTTCTGGATATATACCCCGAGGTGGGATAGTTGAATCATATGGTGATTCTATGTGTAATTTTTTGAGGAACTGCCGTACTGTTTTCCATAGCAGCTACACCAATTTGCATTCCCACTAAGGGTGAAGAAGCGTTCCAGTTTCTTCACATTTTCAGCAGCACTTGTTATTTTGTTTGCTTCGTTTTCTATAGTAATTATCAATTTTTCACACTAACCATAATGATCGAATAATTTTTGAGTGCCTGAGTGTACCCGAATAGGAGATTCGGGTGTACTCTAAAAAGCTAGGGTTTTAAATTGTTCTTTAACTTGCTTTTAATAGGTCTGGTATATTGTTTCTTCTTGATTTTTAGCAAAACCAGTAGGGAAATTTTTAACCAGGGTAGAAAAAGCAGTGGAACATTGTGTAGCTAAAATTGCAGACCTCAAACTTGGCACAGGTATTAGGCTGATAGAAAAAAAAGTCAAGTTCAGTAGACCAGATTGTGGGGAAAGCATGATTCATGTCATAGAGTTTACAAATAACAGGTGTACATAGTGCACTAGGATGTTTCTTGCCCATGAATGGAAATGTTCCAGAGACTGAACAGTCTAGAAAGATGGATAAGGTGGTGGATCTCTTCAACTCCCCAGTGTTTCACTTTTTCCATCATAATGCCTAGTTTCTGTCGTTTATCTGTTACAGACGCTAGGTAGTATCAAGATTGTCTCCTTGCTGTTAAATGTGGAAAAAAATGAACCCTCCAGAAATAGAAAAAAAATCTAATGTTTTGGGAGTTTTTCCACTGTACTGTTTATTTATTCGTGTATCCTCTTAATCATATCAGCAACAACATGATCAGCCTCCTATAGACTACACATATTAGAGAAACAAGTAACTTGGATAGAAAAACATGGGAAATTACTGAACTAAGAGCAAGTAGTGACTTAATTTTGAACGATACCTTTTTGGACCTTTACTGTGCCAAATGTTCCCTCTGGTGATATAGGCATAATTAAGCCAAAAAATGAAATAAAACACTTGAGATTCTTCACACTCCGTTTTCTCATTCTCTGCACTTCCAGGTCCTCATCGCTTTTTTCCCTTTTTCCCTTCGTTCTGTAGCAGTCCTGTGTCCCTTGAAGGTTTTCTTCCCTCTTCTCGCTTCCTCTGACTCTGGCAGCTCCCAAATGCGGCGTTGGTGGCACTGTATCTTGTTTCTGTAAACCCTCCCGGCTGGTCACAGCCTTCTCATCTTAATTACATTCTCCCTACTCCTGCCGTCTTCCCTGAAGTCTTCCTGTTTTGCTAAAGATGGTGCCCCTTAGGCCCTCGGTTTGCCGTCTGCCTTTCTCTTCCTTGGACTGATGCATGCGGCACCGGAGAGCAGTCCCCACTGCCGGAAGCTGTGTCGGGTGTGCAGCTGCACTTCTGGTGGCGGGAAACCCCTCCGGCTGCCATCTTGGTAGCGGGGCTGAGGGCACCAGCTGGGCCTGAGCCCGAGCCTGCTGTCAAGAGTGGGAGGGCACCAAGTAAGAGACCTATTAAGTTTCCTGCGGAGAGAAGAGGGAAGGTCAGGATGGCTTTGGGGATGATATTAGTAACTGAATTAAGGTTTCCAGGGAAATGGTAAACAGCTTGGCCATTAGCTGTCACCACGGATGCGATGACTCTTAATCGTGACCTTTTTTTTTTTAACCCCCCCATAATAATTTTTCTTCAATCATAGTGTCGATGTTAATGTCCCCTGAAACATCCACTTGTGACAGTAGGGGCGATTGAAAAAAAGCGTGTGCTTAGACAACTTCCTCCACACCCACTGGCAATGGCTCCTTGATAACCGAAGATGGCTGTGACAGAGCGCATTCGAGCTCTGCCCTGTACCCACAACGCTGATCTGGAGCAATGCGCTGTGTGGGTGTGGTTTATGAAATACAGGCATAAATATAGGCCCAGTCTTTTTCCTAAAATGCAGTACTTATTGTTCTTTTCCTGAAGCCTCAATATGGTTTTTAAGATTTTTTTGTGTCCTGCATGAATAACTTTGGTAATTATGACTAGAAAATCCAAAACCTCATTCATCTGGATGCTATAAAAGAGAGAAGACAAGACTGCATAGCATAATGTTAAGACTCCAGGCTCTGAGCTGCTTGAATTGAAATCTCAGCTTTAACACTTACCAACTTTTTGACCTTGAGGAGGTTCCTTAACCCTTAGTTAACCTCGTTTGCAAATTAACTCCCATCTCAGAGGGTTGTGATAAGGGTGATTGAGTTGATACAGGTCCACACTTCCTTCTCTGAAATCCTTGGGACCAGATGTGTTTCAAAATCTTTTAGATTTTTAAAAGGTAACACAGATTCAAACCACGTGGAGAGCGGGGAGGAGGTCGTGATGACGCCCCGGAGCCGGAAGTGCAGCCCCTGGCCGCAGTCTCTGGCGGAGGACGGAGGACGTGGTGAAGAAGAAACCTCGGGCCACTGCTGAGGCGAGCAGCAGGAAATGTCAGCAAACCCTGGCAGAACTGGAGAGTTTCCTCAGCCACCTGGAGGGTCTCTTTGCCCGGACTCTAGTACCATGGGTGCTGACCCTCCTTGGGGGCAATGCCCTCAGTCCCGAGGAGTTCTACGACTTGACTTGTCTTGCTTGGTCCCCAACAGCATGGACCCGAGCCTGAGCACAGCAGCTTCTTTGTGCCGCCTCTTCCGAGCCATTTTCATGGCTGATGCCTTCAGTGAGCTGAAGGTTCTTCTACTCATGGGCACCATCGTCATGGCACGGAGTCACCACGACTGTGGAGAAGACTGGTTTTGACCCAAGCTCAACTACAGAGTGCCCAGCCTGGGCCACAGATTGGCTGTGACCCTACCCCGCGGCCGACCCACCATCCCAGCTACAGCCTGGGAGGATTACATTTGGTTCCAGGCACCAGTGACTCTGAAGGGCTTCCATGAGTGAATGGGAATGCTCATCGTGAACACAATGGCTAAATTGTCTTTCCCCCTGGCACCAAGTCACCCATCTCTTGCTTGGAGCTAGTTAATTCCTGGTGAGAGGAAGGTTCTCTCCTCCTGGCTGCCTGCCTCCGTTACAGACTTCCCCAGGGGCTGATGGTATGGCTAGGGCTGTAATAATCATCACCGAACAAGCATCTCTGAATCAAAGGCTGATTTCCCCAGAGGGTCCTGGGTCAGGTCTTTCTTTTGGGGGTTGGAAAGCAAATATGGGCCCATAGACAGACACTCCTATGGAGGTGACCTTTTCCTGCTTTTTACTGAGGACTTTCAGAATTTTTACTAGGGACATAATGTGGATGTGACTTGTGAACTTAAATATAAAATGAATGGATTAATGTTAAAAAAAAACAAACACAGTGTATAACCCACTGAACACAATACCCTCAGTGAGGTCTAAGGTAGAGCCTAGGAATTAAGCAGACTACTATTTCTCCAGTGAAACAAACAGTTACACTAAGTGGGAGAAATGAAAACTAGTCATTTCAGGTGATGTTTTGCCACCCGGTGCATTTACATATACGACCCTTCTCCCCCCATCGCACACAATTTTAGGCCTTCTGAGCTTTTAGGTTTTGGAATTGGATGAGGGTCTGTGGATCCCTACATAACCATTTGTAAGCACCGTTTTAATGTTAGTTATATGCAGAACTGAGTTCTTTCTATACTTTAGGACCTTTGGCTTGTCACTATAAGAATAGTTAAATCATTGTGGTTTAAAGTGAATATGGTGGGGGGTCACATAATTATATGTACTTTGCACATATTACCATTTCATTTGGGTTTCAGGTCTACCCCTTTTTCCAATTGTAAAAGAATAAGAAAGATAGAGGACGGGGCGGAGCAGAAACATGCCATGTTCTTTTCTTTTAAAATTTTTATTGGAGTATAGTTGCTTTACAATGTTGTGTTAGTTTCTGTTGTACAGCAAAGTGAATCAGCCACACGTATACATATATCCCCTCTTTTTTAGGTTTCCTTCCCGTATACATCACCGCAGAGCACTGAGTAGAGTTCCCTGTGCTATACAGTAGGTTCTCATTAGTTATCTGTCTTATACATAGTAGTGTATATATGCCAATCCCAATCTCCCAATTCATCCCACCCCCACCTTCCCTGCTTGGTATCCATAAGTTTGTTCTCTACACCTGTGTCTCCCTTTGTACCCACTTTTCTAGATTCCACATATAAGTGATATTATATGATATTTGTTTTTCTCTTTCTGACTTACTTCACTCTGTATGACAGTCTCTAGGTCTATCAGCTTCTCTGCAAATGGCACTATTTCGTTCTTTTTTATTGCCAAGTAATATTCCATTGTATATATGTACCACATCTTCTTTATCCATTCCTCTGTTGGTGGACATTTAGGTTGCTTCCCTGTCCTGGCTATTGTAAATAGTGCTGCAGTGAACATTGGGGTGCATGTATGTATATATATATATATCTTTTAAAAATAAGTTTATTTATCCATCTATTTTTGGCTGCGTTGGGTCCTCGTTTCTGTGCACGGGCTTTCTCTAGTTGCGGCGAGCGGGGGTACTCTTCGTCGCGGTGTGCAGGCTTCTCAGTGTCGTGGCCTCTCCTGTGGCTCGCGGGCTCTAGGCGTGCAGGCTCAGTAGCTGTGGCTCACTGGCTTAGTTGCTCCGCGGCATGTGGGATCTTCCCGGACCAGGGCTCGAACCCGTGTCCCCTGCATTGGCAGGTGGGTTCTTAACCACTGCGCCACCAGGGAAGCCCTGGAGTGCATGTATATTTTTGAATTAAGATTTGCTCCAGGTATATGCCCAGGAGTGGGATTGCTGGGTCATAGCCGTGTTCTTCTTAATTGCCATCTTGTCTTGCCTACCAGTTGACTCCTCATTGAACAATTGTTTTAAAGAACATCTCTTTCAAAGATTTCAGATTTCTGAAATATTTTCTTTTGTTTGTGACTTCTGCTTTCATTTGCCTCTGCCGTTGAGCACACATTAAGAGCAGAAAGCCACCCTGTAAATCTTAATCTTTTGCTCTGGTTTGCTGCCAGTGAATCATTTCTAGAATATCTGATGTAGAAAAATCTTAAATTTTAAGTAACCTAAGTGTTCCTAAGATTTTAGTTTTCTTTTACAAAGAAGGGAGCCTCCTGAGCTTAGGACTGTGGGGTTAGTTGTCTCGTATGAACTCATGGTTAGTATTACAATTGGCCTGAAAGTCTAGCGGTCTGGCACGTCTTATTCTGTTAAAATCCATTGAAAAATCTCTTGACGCTTATAGTAGAAAATCAGTAGATGTCTAGATTTTCATCCTCTTTTCACCTAGTACATATATCTGCCAGTCAGAGCCTGACCAAAAAGAGAATGTGGAATGTTTGAAAAAATAATGTATGCTTTTGAAAAGATAAGACAGATACTGTACACAGAAACTATGTACTCTATGAAGGGCAAATTTAAAATTTTAGAGGAAATGTTACTATCCTTGTGTCTGTAAGAAACAGACATATTGACAAAAGTAACTATATACATAGGTATTTAAGCACTTCAGGAGAATAATTTTTAGATTAATTTGCTGAAGTATATCTGTTCTCTGAAGAACTACAGATTTCATTTTTACTCATTTATAAATCAGTAGTTCATTTGTTCCTAAAAATAACTGATTTCTATAGAAGGGAAGCTGATATTGGGGGTTTTAGATTTTTCTTTTTCTCTAACGTTTATCATTTATCTTTAGTCTGTCTATAAATACATTTGTGTGAGGATTTTGTTAACGGATTTCATTGCCTCCTTAAGACATACCAATGTGGCACATTAAAAGTAACTTGGAAAGTTAGATCTAAATGGGCAGAAATCACCTTGAAGTAAAGCCTTGTTTCTTTGTATAAATTTATCTCTGTTCCTGCTTCACATCATAGTGAGGTGGGTTATTAATTTTAAAGATGATTTTATAGTTTGTGTTTGGTGATTCCTTCTAGTTCAGTTTTCTCTTTTTTGTGTAATCTGTGAGGTGCATTAGGTCACTTGGTATGTTTTACTTTTAGTAGTCTCACAGTATTTTAAATCTTATATTTTACTCCTTTAACAAGTAGGAATCAAGGCCAGCAATCACTAAGGGTGAGGCTGTTTTGTTTCAGACTTGCTGCTCAAAAACCAAGGAGGTTAAGGAAGAAACCAAGATATCTTAGGTTCTTCTGCTTCTGTTTTCTATCTTAAGATTTAACACAGGTAGATTATTTTTTAGTTTTTAGTTTAGTAAGTTTGTTTTTAACATGAGATATTTATAGCATGAGTGTATGTGTGTGTGTGCCCACCATGCACGCAGTATGACATTGCAGCAACGAAAAAAACAGAGTAACGTGGCTTGAACATAATAGACATTTATTTCTCTCACATGAAAACCTGAAAAGTGTTCCATGGTCTGTGTGGTTGGTCCGTATTCATGAGGGTCTCTATTTTGTTGCTCTGCCATCTTCAACAGGTAGTTTTTATCTTATGGTCTAAGATGGCTGCTCCAGTTCTCACCATCATATCTTCTCTGCAACAGAAAAGAGGGACGATATGCTCCCTTTATGGGAACAACTTAGAACTTGCAGGCATTGCTTCTGCCCACACCATGCGCAGACCTTAGAAATATAACCTTAACCAGCAAGGGAGTTTGGCAAATCGTGTACCGAGCTAAAATATATTACTTTGGGACTTCCCTGGTGGCGCAGTGGTTAAAAATCTGCCTGACAATGCAGGGGACAAAAGTTCGAGCCCTGGTCTGGGAAGATTCCACATGTCGCAGAGCAACTAAGCCTGTGCACCACACCTACTGAGCCTGCGCTCTAGAGCCCGTGAGCCACAACTACTGAGCCTGCGTGCTGCAACTCCTGAAGCCTGCGCTGTAGAGCCCATGCTCTGCAACAAGAGAAGCCACTGTAGTGAGAAGCCCGAGCACTGCAACGAAGAGTAGCCCCCGCTCGCCGCAACCAGAGAAAGCCTGAGCGCAGCAACGAAGACCCAACGCAGCCAAAAATAAATAAATTTTAAAAATATATTACTTTGTAAAATGGGAAGAATAGATACTGTAGAAAACTGGCCATTGCTACTAACGTGTGTAATATTAAGTGCAGTGTTCTGTTAACGTTGAATACTCGTCATTGTCAGTATTTACCAAAAGAAAAAAAGACCCAGGAATTCCCTGGTGGTCCAGAGGGCACGGGGTTCTATCCCTGGTCAGGGAAGTAAGATCCCCGCACAGCGGAGCCAGAAAAAGAAAAAAAAGACTCACCTCTGTTATACAGCCATTGGGATCTATAAATCACCAGTCTTGGGTATCCCTGAAAAACATTTCCTTACAAATCTTCACGTGTAGAGAAGGATCTCTAATTCTTAATTTAGGAAAGACTTTGTAAGGACAAATTGTTATTAAAAAAAAAAAAGCATATGGTTTAAAAACTAAATTCAGTAAAGATTAGAAAGTAAAAGTCCTTCATCTAACTGGCTTTGAAATAAATACTTTTAGAGCTTTATTTTGTCAGTATACAAAATTGCACCTGCATCATGTTTTTGTATCTTCGACATCTTTCTCTATCAGCAATGTAGATCTACCTCACTTTAAAAAATGTTACTTAGCATATATTTGGGGATTTTTTTAATTAAAAAGATTTTAAATTAGAGATTTACAGTGTTAGTTTCAGGTGTATAGCAGAGTGATTCAGTTATACGTATATATTCTTTTTCAGATTCTTTTCCATTATAGGTTTTTACAAGATACTGAATATAGTACCCTGTGTTATACAGTAGATCCTTGTTGTTTATTTTATATACAGTAGTGTGTATCTGTTAATCGATTTGGGGAATTTTTAAACAATGCTGTTAATATAGCTGTCACGTACTTCATTTGTGATTACATTTTTTTGTTAGTTGATTAATTATGGATAGTTCCCTGATCAAGACCGGAGACTTATAAAGCCTCTTAGTTCGTTTTGTTCTTGCCTCAGAAATCTATAGCCTGGTCTTTCAGTGTTCCTGATTTTCTCTGAGAATACATACGCTGTTAGAAGTAAGAGGGTGTTGGCATGAAAAGCAAACAAACAAAAATTGAGATTTTTTAATTTTTATTTTTTGCGGTACGCGGGCCTCTCACTGCTGTGACCTCTCCCGTTGCGGAGCACAGGCTCCGGACGTGCAGGCTCAGCGGCCATGGCTCACGGGCCCAGCTGCTCTGCGGCATGTGGGATCTTCCCGGACCGGGGCACGAACCCGCATCCCCTGCATCGGCAGGCGGACTCTCAACCACTGCGCCACCAGGGAAGCCCTGAGATGGTTTTTACAACTATAGTGTCCATTGTTAAATTCAGAATGAAACATTAAAAAATCTGTTTTCTAGTTCTGGATCATTTTTGCATAATTCATGTTAATTAGAATATTAGAATTTAATGGATTAGCTTGTATGTCAGTAAAGCATTAGAAGAGTTGGTATTTTTCACGTTATCTTAACGCTGTAACATTAAGGATGTGTGAAGTCACTTGCGCGTTTTTTAAAAATGTTCGGCATGACGTTCTTGGTGGAAGATGGCAGGATACTTGTGAGGCGGTGCACTCCTGGTGTTTGGCCCCTGTGCCCCTTTTACCGTTGGCATGAGGATTAGCTCTACCACTGTTCTCAGTACTAGTCTTAAAACCAGCTCCCTTTCCATTCTTTACTGTCTTTACGGTGTTGCCTCTCAAATTCAAGACACCTTATCTATCAAGCATAGAATTTTTTGAAATGGAAGCAGCGGTGCATGAAAAAGAAAGGATGACTGGTAGAAACTGGTAAGAATTTGGAAAAGTACATAGAACAGTGGGTAGAAATGGGTATAAAGGATTAGAGGTCTTGGACTCAGGACAATCAGGTCTTGGCTCTGTATCACTTTGTAGTTTTATTACAAGTTACTTAAGCCTCCTGAGCCTCAGTTTTCTCACCTGTAAAGTGGAGACAGAAATAGGACCTAGTTGATCTGGTTGGAGTTGGGATTAAATACTGCATGTGGTAAAATGTTTGGCAGTATTTTTTAAGTATTTTACAACTCTGCATACCCTTTATTTCTTCTCTTTATCCAATTCATCAAAACTTTGTGAGGCCATATTCACTGGAGCAGCTTTTCTCTCTATTCTGTTTATCAAGCCTGCCCTGCCCCTGGAGTTGAAGTCAGGATTAGAAATCTGGGGGTTTGGCATATTTGTTCACTCAGCTCGGAACACTGGAGAAGAATGATAGGTACCTTTTACGGGGGAAACGGCATTTAGATCAGTGCTAACTCCACGTTCTCAGACTTTTGAACAGTTTGCCACTCTGATATCTATTCCTTAAATGCTTTGCTGAGCCTCATTGAATGAAAGAAAAGAAAGTAAGAGAGGAAAATGTGACAGACAAAAAAACATCATAGCATGTATAAACTTGGATTTTTAGTTAAAATACTAGGATTCTCTCACATGGTCCTCCTCTTCTGACTTAGTCTCATATTTTCATATCCTGAAGCAACCTAAATCATTTCCCCTTTTTCCCTCCGCCTTTAGTTCTCCACAGGTCATGGAGCCTGTCCTCACATACCACCTCCTCTCAGGAGGAGACAGATGCCAGCACTGTGACCGCACCTCAAACAGGGAGAGACTGGGCTTCAGGGAGATTCACTGCAGGGGCATCACTGCTCAGGCTGGAGACCAGATTCTAGGGGGTTTCTGCCCCTCTGAGAGTCTCTTAAGCATTTTGTCTTTCAGAGTACTTTTCCATTGTTTTGGAAAGCGCTCCTTCAGGACCAGAGTCTACGGTTTTATGGGCAGAGTTTAGTTTCAACAGAAAATCGTGAAAAATTACATTTTACGTTTAGTTATACTCCAGGTCAACTAGGATGTCCTGTTAGAAGCAGGGCTCCAAGCCTTTTTAAAGAACAGTTTATCTTTCTTTTAAACAAATGGAGGTATTACAAGGGACACAGATGGAAGGCAGGTTGCCACATCAAAATAAATTAATGCATAGTTTCCTTCTCCCAAATAAGTTTCCTCTTAAAATGAAGGGTAGGAGAATGGATTAAAATGACGAAACTTTAGATTGCTATGTTTAGTCACTTTACAGTCAAGAAGCACAATGACTAGCCAACATTCTAATATTTGTTTAAAAGTAGATGGCTTTAAAAGCCCTGGAGGTAGAATATTTAATCACTTGCATGCTAGCTCCTAAGAATTAATAATTAAGCCGTTCAGCATGAAATGGACTTGGAGATGGACTACTTTGCAAAGTCTATCAAGTAGACTTCCTTTCAGTCTGATGGAAACTCTGGATGGTTACAACCTGACTTGTTCGCTTTTATTCCTTATACCCAGAACTAGGCTTTGAGGAGAAGGGTAGGACAGACACCTTGGGAGGTCACTTCTGATAGGGGCTGGAAGGGTGTGAGCAGAACACCACGCCCATACCTGTGGCGTTGGCCGGGAACGTGGGGAACAAATAGCAACTTTTTTTTGTTGTTGGTACGCGGGCCGCTCACTGCTGCGGCCTCTCCCGCTGCGGAGCACGGGCTCCGGACGCGCAGGCTCAGCGGCCATGGCTCACGGGCCCAGCCGCTCCGCGGCATGTGGGATCTTCCCGAACCAGGGCACGAACCCGCGTCCCCTGCATCGGCAGGCGGACTCCCAACCACTGTGCCACCAGGGAAGCCCCAAATAGCAACTTTTGATAGTTTCCCTCCAACCAGCTCAGGCTTTCAGTCTCAGTTCCTGCCTTGGAACTCATGACGCTTGAGTGGGAAGAAGTCATCACATAAAATGCTGCATAATATTTCCAGAGCAGCATGACTGTGAAAAAATAACTGGCATTCTAAAAGCTGGCATAGTCTCCTGTAGCAACGTGGGTGAACGTAGCTATTAATTTATCGGTCATTTTTGGTTTTATTGGGTTTCCCATTGACTGAAAGCTATAAAAGTTAGGTTTTCCTTCAGTTTAAGAAAACATTCTTTAATAGTAGAGAAACTTTGGAGTAAAATTATTTTTCCTTAGCAATTTATGATGCTCACTGATGAAAGGCAGGTGTATTTCTTTAGTAAAAATCCTACCACATATATTGAAATGAGTAGAAAACATACAGTGAGCATGGTGACTAGCACGCATTTTAATATTTGTTTTAAAAGTAGACTGCTTTGGGCTTCCCTGGTGGCGCAGTGGTTGGGAGTCCGCCTGCCGATGCAGGGGATGCGGGTTCGTGCCCCGGTCCGGGAAGATCCCACATGCCGCGGAGCGGCTGGGCCCATGAGCCATGGCCGCTGAGCCTGCGCGTCCGGAGCCTGTGCTCCGCAACGGGAGAGGCCACAACAGTGAGAGGCCCACGTACCGCAAAAAAAAAGAAAAAGAAAAAGAAAAAAAAGTAGACTGCTTTAAAAGCCCTGGAGTTAGAATATTTAATCATTTGCACGCCCTGAAATGTTCCAGTCCTGGGGTCTTGAACAGGCCCTGGGTGCTGCAATATAGGAGTCCTTTTGTTTTTCATAACCTGCTCTGTAGCAGAAGTAGGCAGACCAGCACATTTCACTGGCCTGGGCTTTTGAGGTCTTTAGATTCACACCTGCCATCCCAGTACCCTAAGCCTCAGAAGATTTCATTTTCATACCTCCCTAAGCTAATATCTAATAAACTTCTTGTATAAAATGTATATCAGGTATTACTACAGCTATTGACACAGGGTCTGTACTCATAGGGCTTTGTTGATTAGGCAAGACTGAGCTGTCTTTCATTATTTAGTGGGTGTTTTAATATAGGTCGTGTGAAGGTTGTCAAGCAAAGCAAGAAGGCTTTGCACAGAAACTAAGTTGAGATTTTGATAGATACGGATTATCTCCCCCGAGCCCCAAACAGTTTTCTCTTTGGAAGTAGCTCCCGTTATTTCAGTATCTCTAGAAGTATGAATGGGGTTAGTTTAGTGCCTTTTCTCAGGGAAAACTGTCATTTTACTGATGTTTTCCCTCAAGAAACAGTCTGTTAGTGATGGATATACTGATAAGAACGGAGAACAAGTGAGAAACTGGAGATTTTTGTGCAGTTGGGGGCTGATTTTATTTATGGGGGCATTTAGCCCATTTGTTTTTAAGAATCAAATTAGCTACAAATTGTTCCCATCTTCTAGGGAATGCAGAGTAGTCGGCAGCTGGGTGCAGTGTTGATTCAGGAATTGATATTGGCCTGGAACCACTATAAAGTAGTTGCTTCCAGGTTTCTTCTCCATCATTATTTTAGTTACAGTCTTACTTCAAGGATCCTCAGAAAGATGGCACATCCCTAGAAAACAGTTTTGAGGGATGAAGCAGTGGTCAGAGGTGTTTAGTACTCGAGTGTAGGACTCATAATTCCCTGAAGTGCCTCTTCCTCCATATCCCTCTGCATTCCTCCTCTGTGGGCTCCCCTCGAGGCTGCATTCCTGTTTCTAAGAGATCATCAGTACGAGTAGTAGAGTCTACTAAGTTCAGCGTCAGTTGAACTTCAATAAGAGGAGGGCAGTAATCAGAAATATATTTCACAGTCATCTTTGCTTAGTTGTCATGAAAAATATGGGCATCCTAGCGGCCTTTTATCTCTATTCAGAGGTGGCCGAGAAACCCAGGTCCATCAAGTCCAGCCTGTAGGAAGGCAGGAAGGAATGAGTAATTCATGTTTGATGTGCAGAGATGGTTGTACCGGGCATTACCCCTCAGAGAGAAGGCATCCAAACTGTAATTTTAAAATGTTAGATGTTAGAGGAGGAGAGGTGAAGAATCATTAGGTTGGAATTAGATATTCCACACTGGCGTTTGTTCAGACACTAGATGAACAGATCGTTGCGTCCAGATTGATTAGCTCTCTCCGCCTCTACTGCCCCTCCCATAAGAATTTTTTTTTCTTGTAGTGTATAGGATTGGTCCTTCTTTCATTTCTTTTGGTTTAGTACCTGTCGTTCTATCATCTTTGACCTCTGTAATGATGACTGGGCGGTGGGGAAGAGTACCAAGTGATTCTTAGGCCTCAAATTCCTGCCCATCAATGAGGTGTTTGTAGTATTTTCTGTTATGGAACGTATACAGGGACAAATTGCTTCAGCATCAAACCATTTCTTTCTTTCTTTTTTTTTTTTAAACATCTTTATTGGAGTATAATTGCTTTACAGTGGTGTGTTAGTTTCTGCTTTATAACAGAGTGACTCAGCTATACATATACATATATCCCCATATCTCCTCCCTCTTGCGTCTCCCTCCCACCCTCCCTATCGCACCCCTCTAGGTGGTCACAGAGCACCGAGCTGATCTCCCTGTGCTGTGCAGCTGCTTCCCACTAGCTATCTGTTTTACATTTGTCAGGCCGTTTCTTATCAGAGACTTGGAGCTGATTCCTGACATTTGTTTATTTCCTATGAGGTATACTTATGCTATTTGTCTAAAAACTATTCTTAATAGTTTCTGTTAGCTAGTCAAAACTTCAAAACCTTTTCCCTTCTAAAATATCCATATCTACGAACTTTAGAGCAAATTGTGAGTACTGTTCTTACCGAGTATCTCATACTGCTTTGAAGTATGGCTACCTGGCACAGATGTCTTCTTTCCCATACCCTGTAAATTCCTCAGAAGGACATACCAAACTTTATTCATCTTTGTGACCTCTATAGCAGTACTTCTCAGTGTGTGTTCTATGGGCTGCCTGTATCAGTATCATTTGGGACCCTATTTAAAAACGCACATTCTAGAGGCCCAGCCTTAATTAATTAGAATATCCAGGAATGGAGACCAAGAATCTTCATTTTACATAACCGTCTTGTCCTCCCTGTGAACCTCATGCTCATTAAAGTTTGGGCAGTCGTTCCTGTAGAACGTTTTTAGTATGTTCTCTGGACCAGGGAACTAGTTAGAAATGCAGAATCTCAGGCCCTACACTAGGTCAACTGAATCAGAATCTACATTTTAATCAATTCCTATGAGATAATATGCACACTCAAGTTTGAGCACACCGCTTTACAACTCCTTACAAGTAGTAAGCTCTCAGTAATTAATCATTGCCTATTGGTTCGTCGGTCTGCTTCTCAGATATTCTCCTTTTCTAAAACAAAACAGCCACAACTCTCAGAAATTTTAGGGAGTGTCTCAGGAGAATTATTCTATTATTTTCAATGAAGAATTATAGTGAGAGTTCACTGTGTCACTAGTTTAAGCACAGACTTAGTGATCTCCTCCTAAATAAATGCAGAAGTACCTCATAAAATATAATCACAGATCTGTATCTCATAGGAAAGGGTCTAATTCTCTGCGTGTGTGAGATTCACTCTGGGCCTGGCTCAAAGGCCTCTGCTCCCAGGTCAAGTGAAGTTCTTCCCAGCAGCCCCCATGGCCCTTGGCAGTGAGGAGCTTTCAAGGCCACAACCTCATCTCAGTGGGAGGAAGCATAATTGACTATTGCTTTGTATGTTCTTTTAAAACTAGAAAACCTTTCTGTGGATGTGGTAACTTGCTATATCAGTGTTTCCCAAATGTGTCTGAACAGGAAAATCATCTGTGTTGCTTCTTAAAAGTTCAGACACCTAAGCCTCGTTCCAGATCAACTGAATCAATTTCTGGGGGAGAATCCCAGCAACCTATTTTTTAAGACACCCTGGACATCTTTGTAATCAGACATATTTTGAGAAACACTGAATTATCTGATCTTTCCCTCAGCAGATTACCTTTCTGATTATATTTTTTGTTGTCCCTTATGTTTTCTTGAACATATATTGCCCCGAGAGCAGTAAAGAAGGTAGCTCGGGATTGCCAGTTTAGAACTGAAATATGTATAACTAAGTACTGCATAACGCTGTTTTTCAAGGACTTAAAAATTAACGTTATTTCATACTACTTATGGTCCTTTGAAAATGTTATCAAAATGGCAAGTGTTTTGAAGATGTAAGATGGTGAAATGATGAAGCACCGTAAAATACTTGAGGGGTAGATGTGTGTGCATGGGGCTTGCTTAAACATGTGATTTGTCATCTCTTATCTCAGAGCTCCTTTGCATTTAACTCTTGAATGTGCTTTAACCTAAGATAAACTTTTGTTATTGTTACTATATTATTTAGAGAAATGACTTATGCTTTCTTTCTCTTGTAATTAAATTGTTCATGTACTATCCTTTCTGAATTTTTGCAGAAGAAAGCTGGTTCTTTCCTCTTGGAAAGGAACAAATTGTGTTGACCTCTAATTTAGGATTAGAGTAATTCTGGGTCTTGAGCATTAAAACAAAAATAAATTATCAAATACTTAATGGTACTCTCTTAGAAGTCACTGAATTTATTGGTTTGTGTAAATCCACTATTAGATAATGTTACTTAATTTGGGATCTCAAATTCTTACACTTTATAAATCACTTCACGGGTTTAAATTATTGTTTTTGACGGATAGATAGGAAGGGAGTCGTCTTCTCTTACAGTTAGGATCCTGACCATTTCTGTGAAATAATTTAAGTACTATCCAGTTGTGGTTTTCCCCAAGTGAGTGTGTCATCTGTAAATGTCAGATTCAGAAGGAAACTTTGATCCCTAACCTTAGGAAATTTAGATTCCTAATTCAAGACTACAGTGATAGGTGAATAAGGTAAGGTGCCTGCTCTCAAGGAATTTATAGTTTAATTGGAAAGGACTTAACTAAAGCCTGTGAAACAAATAGAGACAGAATAAGACATATGACCTTGTTAAAAACAGTGCAACAGGAGTTCAGCGAAGAAGGAAGGAAATAATGAAGCAGGCACGGAATGCTACTGCTTTGGAGAAGGAAGGAGACTTGATTGATTGGGGCTTCTAAGTGCAGAAGTGAGCCTTCTACCCAAGTAAAGAATAACTGTAAAAGAAGAAGAGGGGGGCTTCCCTGGTGGCGCAGTGGTTGAGAGTCTGCCTGCCGATGGAGGGGATGCGGGTTCGTGCCCCGGTCCGGGAAGATCCCACATGCTGCGGAGCGGCTGGGCCCGTGAGCCATGGCCGCTGAGCCTGCGCGTTCGGAGCCTGTGCTCCGCAACGGGAGAGGCCACAGCAGTGAGAGGCCCGCGTACCGCAAAAAAAAAAAAAAAAAAAAAAAGAGGTTTTCAGTCAGGAACAAGCAGGGTATGATGGATGTTAAGACTGACTTAGTAGAGCCTAGGGAAGAAATGTTGCAGAAAAGGAAGGAATCATAATTATGAATATTTGAAGGCCAGAGGCTTGGGAATTTTGTTTTCAGGTAGTTGGAAGAAAGTGATGCATGTTATTAGCAGTGCTGATCGTGAGGTTAGAAAAACAGTAATTTTGTTTGTGTCTTTATTCATTTCCAAAACCAAATGTATGTGTATGTGTATCTGATATTCTGTTTTTAACATCTTTGAGCCATAAGATGGCATTGCAAATAAAATTTTAAATTTCTGATAGTTTTAAATTTTATTATGTTCTGATGAATGGGACACTCTCTAGCACAGATTATGACATTTGGAGGAAAAAAAATGGTGCTTGTGCCAGCCTTGCAGGGTCATCTGCGAGTTACGGGCCAGTTGTCTAAGCACTGCTTACGCTTGGATAGTGTTAAAGGGATGAGGTTCCCTGGTTTCCTAGTACCTGGGACACATTTCACTTAGCAAAAAAGTGTATTGCATGTGATGTGTAGTGTTAACTACACTAAAAAGGTTTTAAGTCATTGGTATATTGTAGCTCAGTGTTTTTTATTTTTCTGATGACGTTTTTATATTCTGCTGTATAGAATGTATACATTAGGAGCGTCTTTCACGAGGTTCCAAATAAGTTATCCTTTAATGGCTGAGATGTGGCCGTTTGGAAGAATGAGTGAGAAGTTTTGGCACCACAGGACAGCACAATCTGGAAAGTTGCTTGTACCTTTATTTGGTCTTATTAGAACACAGGCTCTGGCACTGTGAAAACTGTTTTGGCTGTGCGTATTTCAGCCTGTGTCCTACCCAGAGCCTGGACGGCACACTGGGTTCCAGGGAGATCACTGACAGGTCAAGTCATGTCCACTAGGAAAGATCCTTCACATGCCCCCGGGTTCTGACAATTTTGAGAATTCTTCCTCAGTTGGAGAAGAACAGTTTTGGAACCTGCCCGAGCTGTTTGAAGTTCACAAAATGGAAAATATAGAGCTGGTTTCTGGAAAGAGTACTGTTTTGTGTTCTTTACAAATATGTCGTATTATACATGCATATTTTCATTCACGCGTTAAACCTTGAAAAGGAAGTCTATAAGAAGTTCCTGAAAGGGCGTGGAGGTAGCGTGAGCAGCAGCATTTCACTCTGGAGATTCAGTATTAATAAGGGAATATTTGTGTCTTAATGCAATTTGTTCGGTGGTCATGTTTTTTCCTTAATAGCTATTGTTGAAAAACTGTTTTATGGGTAATTTTTCTAAGTATCTTTGGCTAAATGAAGTCCTAAGTTTTGGACTTGAATAATTTCATTCTTTAGTGTTCATTTTGCCCCGCCAGCAAAAAGTATTACCTCATAGCAGTTGAAGGGTTATATTTACTTATTTAACCAAAACTTATATAATGCTTACTATGTGCCAGGTGCTTTTCTATATGCTTTACAAATATTCACGTATTTAGTCTTCTTCGCAACCCTATGGAGTAGGTTTTATTCTGTCCCCCATGTTACCAGTGAGGAAACCGAGGCTCCAATTGGTTACTGTGTTGTCCAAGACCATTTAGCTAATAGGTGTGTCAGCTGGGGTTCAAGTTCAGGCAGTCTGCCTGCAGAGTTTGTGGGCTTAAACACTGTGCTCTACTTAGTCACTCTTTCTCAGGAGGGAAAAAACCAACACAGATGGATTCAGTCATGACTGTTCTGCTGTCGGTTCATCAGATTCTTTGATCTATCAGTAACTCTGCAGCCCATTTACCTTGTTTTGTGCTAACAATTCTGCTGAATTCTTTAAATTTGTGGCTTAAGATGACATTCTCCTTTATTACTGTGAATAAAAACACACAATTAAAAAAATATACTTGTAAAAACAATGAAATATATATTCCAAGGGCTTGATTGAGAGGTTCTCAATGGCAAGAACTAGGTCTTCTTGACTGATGTCCTTTGACCCCAGTATGCTTTCACCAAAAGCCTTTCTTTTCCTTTCACTATACCTTTGGAGTTGGGATGGAACCTGGAGATGAACTATTCCACACCTTCCTTGTATAAATAAGCAAACTGAGGCTCAGAGAGTTCATGCCCAAGCCCTCAACAGCTAGTTCTGAAGCAGAAATGTGACTTAAATTACTTGGCTCAATTTAGTGGTCTTTTCCTTCCATTATAGAAATTGAAAAGTTACAGTGCTATGAGAACCCAGATAAAATATCTAATAAACTTTGAAACATTTTAGATCCATTTGGAAAGCATATATTATACTTTTATTAATCTCAGTTATTTCTCAACCTCAAACCTCATCGTTTCTCTTCTGACATTTGTTTTATCTTTCAGTACTTCCAGCCAATACATACAGTCCTGCTTGTAAGTCATGCCAAGTGTTCTGAGACCGGCATCCCTTTACATAATTATACATACACATAAGTAATATATAAGCTCAATATTGACTTGATTGAAATGACTGCACAAATGGGAAATAGATATGATTATAGGTGGTTATCAAATCAAACAAATATGTATCACTAGAGAGGTAGTTCCTATAGTAGGCTGGGAGATTATAAGTCATAGCCTAAGTATATAGAATGTATTCTAGAATTGAAAATTCCTACCATTGGAAAAGCTAGGAGGTGATCCAAACTTGAACATTGAAGTTTTCTCTTTTACTGGAAGAATGTGTTATAAGCACTGGGCTTTGCAGTAAACTAACTAGTTTATAAATTAGAGGAGGTAGCCAACCTAGAATAGACTGTATTTTAAAAATTTGTATTTCAGTCATGTGGCATTTTAAATGCAAACAAATATTGGCTGAAATTCTCATGTAGAAATAGGTTTAGAAAAGTGGGTGGTTCTTAGTAAGTTCACCTAAAGCCCTATTAATACAAAATATAGCCTGCATATAATATATATCTGTGCTCTGTGGGAGTCTCTGTGACCCTCCCAAGTTTTTCACCTGGTAGTAGTTTAAAATATTTTAAATTTATATATTTGCAATTTTTATTTTCTATATCATATGAGATGAATTTTAAATGAGGTATGGATAATATAATAAAATATAGCTAAGATATGTAGTACAATAAAAGGTAGTGATTGAACAAATCAGGAACATTATAAATTGAGTAAAATACACTCTTTTTTTTTTTTGCGGTACGCGGGCCTCTCACTGTTGTGGCCTTTCCCGTTGCGGAGCACAGGCTCCGGACGCGCAGGCTCAGCGGCCATGGCTCATGGGCCCAGCCGCTCCGCGGCATGTGCGATCTTCCCGGACCGGGGCACGAACCCGTGTCCCCTGCATCGGCAGGTGGGCTCTCAACCACTGCGCCACCAGGGAAGCCCAATACACTCTTTTTTTAAAAAAGTCACATTTGTTTCATTCTAATGACTTTTACAATATGGAATCTTATCAATTAAAAATTTAATAGGAAAAATACCGGTCTTCTTCTGATAGTACTTTAAAATAGAAATGCATGTGAATCCATAACCATATAGTTTCACTGGCTAGTTTTACCAACTGATGTAAGTCTCTTGACTGATGTTTATATAATTATTTATGTCAAAGTTTTAAAAAATATACACTTAAATTTGTTTAAACTTACTTTTAGATAATTGTAGGTTCACATACAGTTCTAAGAAGTAATACAGAGAGATCCTGTGTGCCCTTTGCCTGGTTTTCCCTAATGATAACATCTTACAAAACTGTAGCACCATATCACAACCAAGAAATTAACAGTGATACAATCCACTCATTTTATTTAGATTTCCCGAGTTTTACATGTACGTGTTTTGTTCTATGCATTTTTATCCCACGTGTATGTTTGTGTATCCACCACCACAGTTAAGATGTGGAACAGTCCCATCACCACACGGATCCCTGTAATTGCCTTTGTAATATACACCTTCCTTCTCACCCCTCACTCCCTCTTTGTCTCTGACTTTCACAGACTCATCGGTTTTCCATCTCTAGAATTTTGTCATTTCAAGAATGTTAAATGAATGGGATTGTGTAGTACGTAACCTTTAGGAATTGCTGTTTTTTTTTTTTTTTCTTTTTTTTTTTACTAAACATAATTCCCTTGAGTTTCATCCAACTTATTTGTGTTAACAGTTTTTTATTGCTGAGTGGTATTCCATGGATACTGGTATACCACAGTTTGTTTAACCATTCCCCCATTGGACGACATCTGGCTTATTTCCAGTTCTTGGCTGTTATGAATAAAGCATCTGTGAATGCTTGTGTACAGGTTTTTTTGTGTGAACATAAGTTCTTCTCTGGGATAATTGCCCAAGAATGCAATTACTAGGTTATATGGTAATTGTTACCTTTAGTTGGGAAAGAACTTGCCAAACGGTAATATTTTCTAAGGTGGTTGTACCTTTTTACATTCCCACCAGCAGTGTGAATGAGAGATTCGCTTTCCCCACATCCTCACCAGCACAGTATTGTCATTATTTTTATGTCCTATGAGATGATACAGTCTGATGTGAATATTAATCAAATGGATAATTTAATGAGTTGTGGACATTAATCAATGTATAATGTAGCTAACATTATCTCCAATAAAAAGTAGTAATTAAATAGATCAAGTGTTATGAAATTGAATAAAATGTACTTCTAATATACTTTGAATATTAATACTTAATCAAGAAGTTAGCTCCTACTTTTAATTTTACCATTAAAGTAAGTAGGAAGAAGGCAGGTGTTACTATGTCCAAGTTTTTTTTTTTTTTTTTTTTTTAACATCTTTACTGGGGTATAATTGCTTTACAATGGTGTGTTAGTTTCTGCTTTATAACAACTATGTCCAAGTTTAAAGATTTTAGAGACCGATGATTTGCCTAATACCACTTCACAATTTGTTAACATTCTTTTTCCTTATTACTTTTCCTTTTCCTTACTACTTTTCTTTGATAGGAATGCTTGAACCTATCAGACTTGATTTTTTTTCAATCTCAGAAATAGAATGAAAAGAGAACTTCCTGATGTGATGGGAGCTGAACAAGAAAGAAAGGAAGGAGAAAAGGAGTCTAGGAGGATGCATTAATAGCAGGAGGCTGGGCTGCTGGTCAGAATGTGATGTACTCATGGCCTTCTAAAGAGGAGAAAGAGGGTAGTGAAGGGACTTTGAGCCACACTGTTGGGATTCATAATTTGGACAGTACTTCTAGTTTAACTTGTTAGTTTCTTTTGCTCTGTAAACATATTTTTATTTCCTGTCTTGTCCACTTTAAGCCTTGTATAACGGTTGTGTGATAGTACTGTCAGTTGCAGCCTCTCTTAGAGTTGCCTTTGGAGCATGAAAATACATTTCCTTTTTGATTGTTGTAACCCACCTTAATATAGGTAACATTTTCTGAGCCCTTACTGTGAACCAGGCACTGAACTCTTTATTTAGCTTATTTAATCATAGTGACAACTCTGTGTAAAGAATTACCCCCAAATTTAGCAGCTTAAAGAATGAACATTTATTATTTCAGTTTCTAAGGGTTAGGAATCTAGGATGCTTAGCTAGGTGCATCTAGTTCAGGATCTCTCATGAGGGTGGACTCGAAACATTTTTTTTCCCTGTGCTATACAGTAGGTCCTTGTCGGTTATCTATTTTAAATATACTAGTGTGTACATGTCCCAAACTCCCAATCTATTTCCCACCACCACCACCCTTTCCCCCTGGTAACCATAAGTTCGTTCTCTAAGTCTGTGAGTTTGTTTTGTAAGTTCATTTGTATCTTTTTTTTTTAAGGTTCTGCATATAAGTGGTATCATATGATATTTGTCTTTCTCTGACTTACTTTGCTTAGTATGATAATCTCCAGGTCCATCCATGTTGCTGCAAATGGCATTATTTCATTCTTTTTAATGGCTGAGTAATATTCCATTGTATATATGTACCACATCTTCTTTATCCATTCATCTGTCGGTGGACATTTAGGTAGCCTCCATGTCTTGGTGATTGTAAACAGCGAACAGTGAACATTGGGGTGCATGTATCCTTTTGAACCATGGTTTTCTCTGGATATATACTGTGTATATGTGTGTGTGTGTGTGTGTTTGTGTGTATATATACACATACTGTGGAGTGGGATTGCTGGATCATATGGTAGCTCTTTTTTTAGTTTTTTAAGGAACCTCCATACTGTTTCCATAGTGGTTGTACCAATTTACGTTCCCACCAACAGTGTAGGAGGGTTCCCTTTTCTCCACATCTCCCACATTTATTGTTTGTAGACTTTTTGATGATGGCCATTCTGACTGGTGTGAGGTGATATCTCATTGTAGTTTTGATTTGCATTTATCTAATACTTAGCGATGTTGAGCATCTTTTCACTTGCCTCCTGGCCATCTGTATGTCTTCTTTGGAGAAATGTCTGTTTAGGCCTTCTGCCCATTTTTTCATTGGGTTCTTTGTTTGTTTGTTTGTTTTTTGATATTGAGCTGCATGACCTGTTTGCAAATTTTGGATATTAATCCCTTGTCAGTCCCATCCTTTGCAAATATTTTCTCCCATTCTGTGGATTGTCTTTTCGTTTTGTTTATGGTTTCCTTTGCTGTGCAAAAGCTTTTGAGTTTAATTAGGTCCCATTTGTTTATTTTTGTCTTTATTTCCATTACCCTAGGAGACGGATCAAAAAAGATTTTGTTGTGATTTATGTCAAAGAGCGTTCTGCCTATGTTTTCTTCTGAGAGTTTTATAGGATCTGGTCTTACATTTAGGTCTTTAATCCATTTTGAGTTTATTTTTGTGTATGCTGTTAAAGAATGTTCTAATTTCATTCTTTTACATGTAACTGTCCAGTTTTCCCACACCATTTATCAAAGAGACTGTCTTTTCTCCATTGTATAGTCTTGCCTCCTTTGTTGTAGATTAATTGACCCTATGTGCATGGGTTTATTTCTGGGCTTTCTATCCTGTTCCACTGATATATATGTCAGTTTTTATGCCAGTACCATACTCTTTTGATGAATGTAGCTTTGTAGTATAGTCGGAAGTCAGCCTGATTCCTCCAGTTCCGGTTTTCTTTCTCAAGATTGCTTTGCCTAATCGGAGTCTTCTGTATCTCCATTACAAATTTTAAGATTTTCTTTTTTTGTCCTAGTTCTGTTAAAAAAAAATATGCCATAGTAATTTGATAGAGATTGCATTGACTTTGTAGATTGCCTTGGGTAGTATAGTCATTTTGACAGTATTGATTCTTCGAATCCAAGAACATGGTATATCTTTCCATCTGTTTGTATCATCTTCTATTTCTTTCATCAGCATCTTATAGTTTTCAGTGTACAGGTGTTTTGCCTCCTTAGGTAAATTTATTCCTAGGTATTTTATTCTTTTTGATGTGCTGGTAAAGGGAATTGTTTCTTTAATTTCTCTTTCTGAACTTTCATTGTTAGTGTATAAAAATGCAGTAGGTTTCTGTGTATTAATTTTGTATCTTGCAACTTTACTGAATTCATTGATGAGCTCTCGTAGTTTTCTGGTAGCATCTTTAGAATTTTCTATGTATAGTGTCATGTCATCTGCAGACAATGACAGTTTTACTTCTTCTTTTCCAATTTGGATTCCTTGTATTTCTTCTTCTTTTCTGACTGCCATGGCTAGGACTTCCAAAACTATGTTGAATAGAAGTGGCAAGAGTGGACATCCTTGTCTTGTTCCTGATCTTAGAGGAAATACTTTGAGCTTTTCACTGTTGAGCATGTTGTTAGCTGTGGGTTAGTCATATATGGCCTTTATTATGTTGAGGTATGTTCCATCTATGCCCACTTTCTGGAGCGTTTTTTATCATAAATTGGTGTTGAATTTTGTCAAAAGCCTTTTCTGCATCTATTGAGATGATCATATATATGGTTTTTATTCTTCAATTTGTTGATGTGGTGTATCACACTGATTGATTTGCAGACAATGAAAAAATCCTTGCACCACTGGAATAAATCCTACTTGACCATGGTGTATGCCCCTTTTAGTGTGCTGTTGAATTCGGTTTGCTAGTATTTTGTTGAAGATTTTTGGGTCTGTGTTCATCAGTGATGTTGGCCTGTAATTTTCTTTTTTTTGTGGTATCTTTGTCTGGTTTTGGTATCAGGGTGATGGTGGCCTCAAAAAATGAGTTTGGGAGTGTTCCTTCCTCTGCAAGTTTTTGGAAGAGTTCCAGAAGGATAGGTGTTAACTCTTTTCTAAATGTTTGATAGAATTCACCTGTGAAACCATCAGGTCCTGGACTTTTGTTTGTTGGAAGTTTTTAAATCATAGTTTCAATTTTAGTATTTGTGATTGGTCTGTTCATATTCTCTAGTTCTTCCTGGTTCAGTCTTGGGAGATTGTACCTTCCTCAGAATTTGTCCATTTCTTCTAGGTAGTCCACTTTATTGGCATATAGTTGCTTGTAGTAGTCTCTTATAATCCTTTGTATTTCTGTGGTGTCCGTTGTAACTTCTCCTTTTTCATTTCTCATTTTATTGATTTGAGCCCTCTTTCCAACCTAACCTTACACCTAGAGCAACAAAAGAAAGAAGAACAAACAAAACCCAAAGTTAGCAGAAGGAAAGAAATCATAAAAATCGGAGGAGAAATAAATGAAACAGAAACAAAACAATAGAAAAGTTCAATGAAACTAAAAGCTGGTTCTTTGAAAAGATAAACAAAATTGATAAACCTCAAGACATTTTTAGCTGGGGCTGCAGTCATCTGAAGACTTGGTTAGGGCTGGAAAATCTGCTTCCAGGACGACTTGCTTGTGTAGCTTTTGGTCCATCATCATGTAGCCCTCCCCATAGAGCTTCTTGGATATCCTCATGACATGGTGCCTGGCTTCACCCATAGTGAATGATTCAAGAGAGTTTTCTACTGAAGAAGTCACAGTGCCTTTTTTTATTTATATTTATTTTTGGCTGTGTTGGGTCCTCGTCTCTGTGCGAGGGCTCTCTCTAGTTGTGGCACGCGGGGGCCACTCTTCATCGCGGTGCGCGGGCCTCTCACTGTCGCGGCCTCTCTTGTTGCGGAGCATAGGCTCCAGATGCGCAGGCTCAGCAGTTGTGGCTCACTGGCCTAGTTGCTTCGCGGCATGTGGGATCCTCCCAGACCAGGGCTCGAACCCGTGTCCCCTGCATTGGCAGGCAGACTCTCAACCACTGCGCCACCAGGGAAGCCCATAGTGCCTTTTTTTACCCAGTTGCTAGAAGTCACACAGTGTCACTTCGGCCATATTCTTTTCATTAGAAGTGAGTCACTAAGTGAAGCCCGTGCTGAAGGGGAAAGGAATTAAGTTCTACGTTATGAATGGAGGAGTGTCAAAGATTTTCTGGACATAATTTAAAACTGCCACACCTGGGTTACCAGTGTTGTCTCGATTTTCCAGATGAGGAAACTTGTGAATGGAGAAGTTAAGTGACTGGTCCAAGGTGCATAGCTAGTTGGAGAAGTAGGGTTTAAGTCTCAGCAGCCTGGCTCATGTGACTCCTTTTCTTTGTCTTTCTTTTTTTTTTGTTGTTTCATTTTGTTTTTACTACATATGCTTTACTGCCTTGAGTACTTCATCTCCTGAGTACACATTAAAAAGTCACAGTGACTTCACTTCTTCATACTCATTCACAACTGGATATTTATGGGTTACTTGCCTCTTTTATGCCTCACTCCTAGTACTGTGACTTAATACTTAGATTCACTCATTTAGTTCATTCTGTAGATACTTAGCATCTACTGCTAAGTACTGGGATGCTCACCACTGTCGTGTGGGGAAGAACTTTGATTTTGAAGGTGTACTGACCTAGCAGCAAAGAATTTCAAGGTGTATATTGGGTAGTTTCCCATGACTAAACATTGGGAAGCAAACATTTTTCCCATAGCCTTTTAGTTTTGCAGTTCTCACACCTTCTGTAGTTGTTAGAACTATGGTGCATTGTGGGTGGTTATTTAGAATGCATTGTGAACTAAAGTTGACAGTGGGATCAACTTCCTCAGATGGAGTTTGTCCACTACTGATATCAAAAGCAATAAATGCATTAGACCCCTGGGCAGTGTTAGGACCATAATCTTGCCCCTGCTAATTTTTTCCAGTACTTTAAGTGACTATGAAGAACCCTGTGCTATCTGCGATAGTTTTCCTCTGAGTTTGGGAGGAGTAAAATGAAGTAAAAAAATTTTTTTTCCCCAAGAGATCTGCTTTGTAAAATGACAATCACAGTCACCCAAACTCTGCCGAAAGAGAAAGAGAGAGAGGTCTTAGAATTTTGATAATATTTCTGTATATTCTTGTCTTATATTTCATTTTGTTAGGCCATGGAATAGTCTGTATTATGGGTAGCCCAAGGGATCTTTTTGACATACAATTTTAGGGTACACTATAGGATTAAAAAACCCTAAGGGTAACTGCACTTTGGGGCATCAGAATGCAAACTTCTGTTTATAATGTACTGGATAACGTATCCAATGAAAAATCTTCATGTTTTAGCAATGTAAACAGTGCAGTGTAATTGGATAAAGAGTACGCTTCCATGGGTTAACCAGTGTTAAAACAGAATAAGCCATCAGAAAATTGACTAAAGGAACTTGGAGAATCCATGGTGGGGTGTTAAAGGGTAAAGCTTCCTACCTTTATAAGTAACTTCTTGTTGAACTCGAAGGACTTGACAACCATATATTGTGTTTGACAGCACTCAGTGAATTTCTTAATAATGTGGCTAAGTTCTCACTTGCGCGCACGCGCACCCCCCCCCCCACATACATATATATATAAATCTAGTTTCCTATCTAGGCTAATTCAGACCCTGAATTCCTAATTTGCCTCTGGTACCCACCTCTCTTTGTCTCTGACAGCACTAAGAAAATTTCTTAATGAGGTTAAGCGCTTATGTGTACAGACACCTCTGCCTATACTTGGGCAGTTTCAAACCCTAGAAATTCTTGATTTGTCTTATCCTTTTAAAAATATAACAGATGTGAGGAATGGCCTAGATTAGACTTTGGTTTTAAGAAGTCCTATCAAGGTGAGATTTTGAGACCAACTGATTTTAAATTGATATTGGGTTGGACTGGGGTAATCCTCCAGAATGAAAGTAGAAGCATGGTGTACCTAGTGCTAACTTGTGGCCCAGTTCTCTGTCCATTTTCTGAGCCCTGTACATACGAGTTTATGAAACGTGATGTTTCTCTTTCTTCACTATGTTCTCCCCTGAGTCTTCCTCCTTTACCTCATAAGTTAGTGGAAACTTTCTGATCACCTTGGCAAAGGGGGACCCTGGTTTCCATGGGCCTTAAATAAAGCTATCAATTTAGTTATACAGATAGGATATCCAACTGAATAGCACTTGGGGCAAACACTAGTGGATCCCTCAAAACTAGGGAGTCGTGCATTGTGGGTAATTATGTGGCTTTTTTCTTTAGAAAGGATAGAACAATTATCCATTTAAAGCTAAAACGAAGCTGGGAGTCCATAACAACAGCTTAGTGGCCCTTTTATCTTATGGTTAGTCAGTCCTTGGTGTCTGTAGCAACCTGGCCTCCTGAACCAAAACATACTTTCTCAGGGCTAGAAAAGGAGCAAGTCTTTAAGTCCAGTAGGGGGCCATTGTCAGGAAAAAGGAACTTGACCACCTGTCCAATTTGAAGCCAATGCCAAGAAGAAACTGGAGCTTGACCAAAGGCTGGTCAGTTTCTGCTGAGCTGCAACCAGAATTAAATACCTGGCAGGCCATTTTAATGATTGTGGTAATCCATTTCTGTGGTGGCAAGATACGAATGGGAGGACTTCCCTGGTAGCGCAGTGGTTAAGAATCCGCCCGCTAATACATGGGACATGGGTTCGAGCCCTGGTCCGGGAAGATCCCACATGCTGCTGAGCAGCTAAGCCCGTGCACCACAACTACTGAAGCCCGTGCACTAGAGCCCGTACAGCCCGGTGGCAACAACAGAAGCCACCGCAATGAGAAGCCCATGCACCGCAACAAAGAATAGACCCTGTTCGCCGCAACTAGAGAAAGCCCGTGCACAGCAACGAAGACCCAACGCAGCCAAAAATAGACAAAATAAATAAATGTATTTTTAAAAAAAAGATACGAATGGGAAATCATAGCAGGCCAGCAAAGCCTTCTTTGGAACTGAGAGGACCAGCAGTCCTCAGTGTGGTTCAGTCTTGCAGTTTGGGTTTTCAGCTGGTGCTTATAGAATAAGCAAAGAACTAAATCTACTTACACTTTATTTAAAAAGAATAAAATAATTTATTATTATTTAACCAGAGTGTAAAACTTACAGGGCTCTGGAACACGCAGATCCCCTGCCCCAGCCTCGTGTGTTTAAACAACCCAGCTCTATGGGACTTATACTGCCACACATACGTGGAGCTCTTTTTAACTTCTCTGCCCCTGAAACCACGTTTATTTCATGGTCTCAAGAGATAAGGCACTTCTTGGATGTTGGAAAGTGAGTAGTGATTCCTCTGTTCTTGTCCTAGTGAGAAGTAGGTTGATCACAAAGCAAGAACACCCCTTTGCCTGAAGCTAGGATGAAGGCTCCTGCGCCTAGGGCCTTAGCTTAGAGTCACTAGTGCCCTTTTTTGGGTTCGATTTTATTTTTAGAGTAAGTACAAAGAAACACTCACTGACGGTCAGAATAGAAATGTGAAGCAAGTTACGTAAATGTGTATTTCTACTAGATCAAGTTTGTCCCTTTGGAGCAAAGACAGGCAGAAAATGAGAATTTCTAAGGACAAAAGTGGATGGGAAGGACCCAAGGTTTATATTTTCAAAGAAAGGAGATCTGTTTGGGCTTGTGTTTGTTCTTTTTTAAGAAATAGTTTATGCTTATAAATAGTTAAATGCCAGAGGGTACAAACATATAAAATGAAAGTTCTTTGTAATCCCACCTTCCCTCCCCATTATTAATTTAATAGTTAATGCATTATATATTCTTTTAGTACCTTTTTTTTTTTTACCTGCGCATGTACTTAAAAACACTGAAAGAATTAGTGGGATTATGGGCAATTTCTGGTGTTTGCTTTTTTACTTAATAATCAGAAACCTTGTTCTATATCAGTAGATAAGGATATCTACTCACCATTTTAAATGTGCAAGAGTTTGAGCATTTTCTCAAACTTTTTGTGAATTACTCATTTACCTTTGAACTTGGACTTATTTAAGCAAACAAAAAGTACGTTTCAGTCGTCATTAGTAGAAATGTGATTTTACTGTTTCCCATGTCCTGATCGTTCTCTCCTTGTTAATAGGTGTACAGTCCTGAATTTTCTGTGGTCTGTTTATGACTTTTTATGTCTGCGATTTTTATGTGATTTCAGTCTGTTTTTCATTTTTCTCCCTTGCTTTTTGTCTCATTTCTCATCTAAATTTCTGTCTCTTACAACGTTAATTTTTTCTGACTTTTTGTCACACGAGTGTTTATCATTTGATGTTGTAACTGTACTGATATGATTGTGACTGGGAAGTATGATCACCTCATTTTGTTTGCCATGTCATCACCAGAGGCGTTGACAAGCAAACACTTACTGTTTCCCATGAATACAATGTTACTCTGCAGACTTCTAAAATCAAGGGAAAATTTTATACTGTGTGCTTAGGACTGTGCTACACACTACTCAGAAAAGCACTTTCACCCTCTAAAATGCCCACTGCAAGATCTTACCTGGGAATCCACTTGCATATGTTTCAAAAAACAGTTACACCAAAAGAATGATTTAAACATACAACACATTTGAAAGCTGCTTTTAGGAGTCTACATTTGTATGTGTGAGAATGTGGATAGGTGGAGAGAAAGTTTGCAGAGGATAGATGATCACAGAAGCACCCCCATGGGTTTTAGGATATTTCAAATAAATGATTATACAGTTATTCATGAGTCATTAGAAAATGTGAAGGTGCCTTTCCCAATCCTAGGATTTAAGAGGAACCTCAAGACGTCAGCTCATAGCAGCTAGAGATGATGTCTCAGACCTTTTTTTACAAACGATTAAAATGTCCACAGAAAATGCCCATAGTCTTGGGACACTGTGTGTTTACTGGCTGTGGCCGCTTACTGAAAAGTGTGCATGATTATTCTCTACTGAAATTATATACTGAATTTAACAAGCATTTGTCTATCGGTTTTTATTTTAATGTCTAGATTACCTACAAGATCATGCGTGTTCTTTGTTAAAGGGAGGGCGTTTCCATTTCAGGGCCTGTTTTGGCCTTTCTGTCCAGGAAAGCCCAAGACGGACACAGTGACTTTACTTACTGAATTAGAGTTTAGAAGTCAGTCACTGAAGTGTGGCTCGTCTTTCCCCGTGGGAGCTGGCAGTGCCATTTAAGAACGCACAGCTGGTGTCATCCAAAATGTAACTGTGGCCTCTGCAGGAATGGTTGATAATGGCTGAGCCAAGAAGGCCTTTGCTCTAACTGACCCGCACAGGACGATTTCTCCTAGCATTTATTCTTTCAATCCTGTTGGGGTAGAAATGAAGTTGGAGGTACATCCATAGAATCCATTAGCGTCCCTTTGGGACAGAGCTGTCAGCAGCTTCACATCTTGAACTTCTATGAGGCATGTTGTGTCCTTGACTGAGAAATGTGTTTCCCCATGTGTCTGATAAAGTAGACATCTGCAATGCTAAAGGCGTAGTGCCAGGCACATCTGTGTCCATAGACAATGCTGTTAGATTAAGGGTTGCCCTGGAAGACGATTGACCTGCGACAAAGTTCATTTGGCATCATTCATTTGTTTTGGGGCGCTTTTTTCTGAGTATTTGATCATGGATCTTACATGTCTCTTAAACTTTGATCTCATTGTTTGGGTTCTAATTGTTTACTCTGTGAATGAGCTAAGCTTCCTCTTGTCACAGAAAGCTGCATATTCCTTCAGTGACAGTAAGCTCCCTGCAAGCAAGAATCGTGTCTAGGAAAGGGAACCCTCCTGCACTGTTGGTGGGCATATACTCGGGGCTCTCTGCACGTATTTCTGCCCTCAGGCAGAGGCTGTTGCCCGGCACTGCTGGCTATCAGGGAATCCAGCAGACAGAGCAGATGTCTTTTACATGTCCACACGTGTAGTCACATGGTATTTGACTAAACCGAATGGCCAATTAAATTCAGAATTAGATTGCCTTTTTCCTCTCATCTGTTTGATTTACTATCAATCAATGTGGATTAAACAATCGATTCTCAAAAAAAAAAAAATCATGTCTAGGGACTTCCCTGGTGGTCCAGTGGCTAGGACTCCCGCTTCCACTGCCAGGGGCGTGGTTTCAATCCCTGGTTGGGAAACGAAGATCCCCCATGCCGCACGGCACGGCCAAAAAAAAAAAATCATGTCTAACCTTTGCGATTTCCATAGACATAGCAAAGGCAAAACCCAGAAGTGCTTTACTATTTAATGGCTCAGATAAAACGAGTGGTGGTGAGAAGAGTAGGGAAACTAAAATGTTTTAAAACATCCCCGTGATTTTAGGTCCCAGTTACCATAGAAAAGCATGAATTAGATATTCAGGAAGAGGGTTTTTTTTCCATTCACTATCAGTGATTTTTTTTTTTTTTTTAACTTAATGAAGTTTCCCAGTCTGAGGAGGTCTAGAAAGGATTCAGAACACATAGATTCCAAGCATTTGGATTTAAGAGACCTTTAGTTGTCCTCATAACTTCATAATGTAAGTATTTAAGAGTTATTTTTCCTAGCCAGTCTATCTGTTCTGTCAGAGGAGAGAATAGCTCTTCATTGAGAGATAAGATGTCTTGGCAGGTTTCTGAGACAATAATGGGCTTCACTAGATTCTAGGAAATGTAATTCGTGTCCATGTATAAATAAAGTGTCAGACATCTTAGTTGCCTCTAATTTGATGAACAAAACAGAGTGGCCTTGAGTCTCTTTTTAATGCATGGGCGAGAGGCAAATTTAGGCCTATCAGTTCAGTGGGGTTTTTTTGGTTGTTTTTTTAATGTTTAACAGGTTTTTTTTGTTGAGATACTGAGATAAGAATCTTCTAATTCTGAAATATATAAAAAAGTTTATAAACTTCACAATTTTTATTGATACAAATATTGACATTATTTATGGTTTCCTAAATAAAGTAATAAAAAAATGTAGGCTGTTCTCAGCCTAACAATACATTTATAGTCTCTAAAACATGCTTATTATAGAAAGATAGAAAATACAAATAAGCTAATAAAAAATATCAGAATCACTTATTAGGACTTCGCTGGAGGTCCAGTGGTTAAGACTCTGTGCTTGCATTGCAGGGGGCATGGGTTCAATCCCTGGTCGGGGAACCAAGATCCCGCGTGCCACATGGCACAGCCAAAAAGAAAAAAGAAAAATCACTTATTATTCCACCATTCAGGACTAAGTAATGTAGATATAAACCTTTTGGCATATACTACGGTGTATTTTTCCCCCTTTCCATATACATACATGTGTTGGCTTTTTGTTCTGTAGAATAAAACTGAATGTACTTTTTCCTTGAACATAATTTTTATTGGTTGCATAATACATTTTATGGATGTAGATGAACCTTAATTTATATCAAGTAATCTTTCATTTAACTCCCAGATTTCTATTGGTTTTTTTTTTTTTTGATAAATTGTTTGACTTGCAAGTTTCTAAAGCCTTTTTCTTTAGAATAGTGCTAGAAATGATAGTTGATTTCCTGAGTTAACTCCCCAGATCCTAATTGATACCTGTCACATGGCTAAGCTTTCCTGCTGGACAAATGGTACTACAGTGATTAAAACACAGGATCTGCTTATCATTATTTCCATGGAACTCTATGTAATCCATTCACCACCTGGCATAGTGCCAGATACAATGGGCACTCAACAAAATCTGAATGAGTGGAAGCTGGGATTCCTTCTCTATCCAGGTTGTCGTGGCCGGAGCCGCCAAGTAGAACACATGGTGTTCACTTTCTGGAACGTGGGAAGAGGGATGTGGATAGCAGAGAGGGTGCGCAGGATAGCAGAATTCCCTTGTGCATGTCTTCGGCAGTTGTCAGTAATTCAGCCTTAGCAGCTTTGATAAAGAAAGTTCTGTGGAAAGAGTGTTTATCACTGGCAAAGTTGAGAGAGAAGGGGGAGGCAAAAGGTATACTGAACAACAAACTTGACCTTAATTGAAATGTATGAAACACTATACCCAACAGCAACAGAATATTCATTTATTTTACATACACACAGAACATTTATCATGTTCTAGGCTGTAAAACAAGGAATTGAAGGGCAGTTTTTTAAAAGTTGAAGCATATACCTACCATATCATCCAGCTATTCCATTTTCAGCTACTTATCCAAGAAGAAAGAAAACATATGTCCACACAAAGACCTGTACAAATCGATACATGAACGTTCATAGTCATTTTATTTGTAAAAGCCAAAAAACGAGAGATAACCCTGATGTCTCATAAACAAGTGAATGGATAAATGAACTGTGAGTGTTCATACCACAGAATACTGCTCAGAAATAAAAATAGACTATTGTTACATGCAGCACTGTGGATGAATCTCAGAATAATTATGCTAAAGTGAAAGAAGTCGGACGAAAAAGGATACCTACTTTATGGCTCCATTTGTATGAAACTTTAGAACATACATACTAATCTGTAGTGACAGAAGGCCGATGAGTGATTGCGTGGGGATGAGGATAGTAGGACAAGGTAGAAGGAAGATTAAAGGAGCATGAGATAAGGAAACTTTTTTGGGGGTGATGGATATGTTCATTATCTTGATTGCTGTGACGGTTTCACAGGTTATACATATGTCAAAACGTATTGTAAAGCAAGATGTACAGTTTATGTGTCAATTATACCTCAATAAAGCTGTCTAAGATATAAAGAAGCAAATAATAAAAAGGCAGTCATGATTCTGGGGCTGTTTACTTGATCGTAGTGTTTATTGTACACCTACATGCAAATGGCATTACAACTGAGCATTGATTTTTTTTTTTTTTTCCTTTGAGTAGTAACGTGATTTCTAATGAGAAACTCGATCATGTTGTATCAGCTTGAGTAGAGAAGAGGAATAGAAAACATGGGGGTGAAACCGAACTCATAAAAACAGAGTAGTTAGTTCCCTGGATCTGGAGGGTGAGGAAAATGGGCAGACGTTGACCTAAGGATACAGGCTTCCAGTTAGAAGCTGAGCAAGTTTTGGGGAATCTAATGCACAGTATTGTAAGTATATTTAAGGTACTGCATTATAGGTGTACTTGAAAGTCGCTGAGAGGAGCGCTTAAGTGTTCTCATCTCAAAAAGAGAAATGGTAATTTTGTGGTGTGATGGAGGCGTTAGCTAATGCTGTAGTGGTAAGCATTTTGAAATGTACATAAAAGTTTATTAGGTCAAAAAGTACATTTGAAACTTAATATTATGTGTCAACTATATCTCAAAGCTGGGGGGTGGGTCTGACTAAAGACTCACTAAAATAAGTAGAACCAAAATGTGGTAGTGATGATGATTCAGTGTTTACTCCTTGCCTATTGAATCAAGACCATATTCCTGAGCCGATGACGTCATCCCCCCTCGGTTTGATCTTCCACTACCTGTTCACTTTTGGCTCCCCTTCTCCCAGAATCCACTGCGCTGTCATCCCCCTCTTCATTGCCTTGGTTAATGCTTTTTATCTGCCTGTGCCTCTTCCCCACCTCACCTTTTTATATCTATGTGGTAAAATCCTACCTGTCCTTGAAGTTTCCATTCAGATGCCCACACGTTTACTCTGATCCTCCCAGCTGGAAATGTCATCTGTGTTCTGTATTTTAGCACACATTAAGTACGTATTTTGTACCGTAGCCCTTACGGTACAGCCAAGTCTGCCCTGCTGTTTCAGAACTGAACAGACACAGGGTTATGCATTTGGCTACTATTTAGACACATTTCAATTGCTTAATAAACTTCTACATTTATTAAAATTACTGTAATTATCAATGCCAATGAGGGAAGCAATGACAAGACAAAGTAGGACAAAAAAATTGGTTCAGTTGTATTTTTGAAGCACATTCTGTGTTCATTTGATTAGAGCGGAGGGGAGTGGTAGATTTACTGTCCTCATGACATTTTTGTTTTCCTTAAGCTAATGTTTTAATTATGGACCCTCTTTTTTTTTTTTTTTTGCGGTACGCGGGCCTCTCCCTGTTGTGGCCTCTCCCGTTGCGGAGCACAGGCTCCGGACGCGCAGGCTCAGCGGCCATGGCTCACGGGCCCAGCCGCTCCGCGGCATGTGGGATCTTCCCGGACCGGGGCACGAACCCGCATCCCCTGCATCGGCAGGGGGACTCCCAACCACTGCGCCACCAGGGAAGCCCTATGGACCCTCTTTTCCCTTCACATTTTTAGAACCAGGCAATGGCTAGGAAAGAAGTCAGTTTGTGCGTTTAAATCTGCTAGAAGTGACTCACTCTGATGAATCACACAGGGCTACTCAAGAATTGGCTTAATGGCATCTTAACATTAGAGCAGTCATTGTGTCATGGAAAGAGCACGAATTAGGTAGGAGTTGAGGAGTATTTGAAGAAATGTGTTTGGGGGATTTCAGGTGAGCTATTCTGTGACTGTCCACTCCCATGATCACTTCTTGTATTTATCTTCTAGGTCCGGACTCTCTTTGTCAGTGGTCTCCCTCTGGATATCAAACCTCGGGAGCTGTATCTGCTTTTCAGACCATTTAAGGTACCTTTTCTATCTTTCAGAAATTGTAAAAGGAGACAAAGAGTGTGTGTATAAGCTTCCTGGGGCTTTTTGTAGAAAGAAATGAAATGTCTGTGAAAGCACTGTTTTTAAAAGGTTAGTGAGTAAAGGAGATTTGACAACTCGGTCCTAATATACATTTTCACTTTGGAAGGACTGAAACTGCCTTTTGTCCTCCCAGTAGCTAATCTGGAGAAGTCTCTTACCGAGGTGGACATGCATCTGTTTCTGTTCTACAGAACAGCTTTAGTGTCCTCCCTGTTTATCCTCTTGCCAATTAGGGGTGTTCTTCTGAGTACAGATCACCAAAAATACTATCAATGACTTATTCTGTATTTATATTTCAAATGCAGTAAAAGTCAAGCCCTACCCCAAGGAGGTTCCTTATCAGTTGAAATACTGTTGTTAATACTATTGTTTGGAGACATAATAGGTTAAGTAGGCTTTTATGAACTAGGCTAGGAACCTAACACCATTATTTTTGCCTTATCAGTTGAAATACTGCTGTTAATACTATTGTTTGGAGACATAATAGGTTAAGTAGGCGTTTATGAACTAGACTAGGAACCTAACTAACACCATTATTTTTGCCATGGGCAAAATGTCCAAAGTTGCAAAAACAGTAAAACAAAATTTTAAAGAATTGCTTGGTATGAGTTGAGGGAAATCTTTCCTGTTGCTTCGTGAAATATTTAATGCAAGTTGTCTGTCCATTGTGACTATCAAGATAAAACTATTTTAGAGATAATGAATGTAGCTGGGATTGAAAATTTAACAGGAAATTGAACTAAAGCTGAAATAACCATGCTCCAAGGAGAAACCTTGAAGGTTAGCCTTTGGAGGGTAGGGTAGGGTAGGGTAGCTGGGGCTGGGCATGATGTGGGCTGAAGGCTTTGGCTCTCAAGGAGTGAACCTGGAAGTCATGACAGATTCAGGGCCTGTGTCTGGCCTGGTCACGTCACCTGAGGACATGTCAGCAACAGTGCCTGGCCGGGGCCACACTTACGATCACGTGATGGGCCACCTTGATTGATGGTTAAAGATCCATCCTGATTTGAAGCAGGACCCCAGCCACAGAGGCAAGACAGGTTGAGGGACAATATCTAACTTCTTAGGGGGAGAGAGTAGGATGCGACAGCTGAAAACAGTTGGGTAGTAGAAGGAGAAGGATGGTTGAGCAGGCAGCGAGTTAAAACCAACAAAGATAAAACAGTCTAGTTTATGTGCCCCAAAGGCAGCGTGTAATAATGGACATAACTCCATTCTGACAGCTCTCCTTTTAATGCAACAATAATGATGACATTACAGAGGGAAGGAGAAAGGTTAGCCATGAGGTTGGCTAGAGGAAGTGGGAAAGAAAGAGAAGGTATTGTGGGGAGAGTGCCAGCTTTATAGAATTTCCCGAGTTTCTTCTGCAGGGTTGTAGTTTTTACTGTCTGTCTCTTCTGTAGGATGAGGACTTTTTAAAGCTAACTGATCCTCGTATGTATCCAATAGTATGTATCCAACATAACATAAATAGTTATGTTTTTGTATACATACAGAGAGATTTAGCCAGCAAGCCCCTTAAGAATTATTATCTCACTTAATTCTCATCACAGTCCTTTAAAGTGGGTTAGCCTCATTTTTTTCAAATAAGGAAAATGAAACTTGGAGCAGTTGAATACATTTTGCTCAAGTTTACACACATAATAAATGGCACGGCCAGGATTCAAACCCAAGCAATCATCCCTCATCTGAACTATTATTTGATACTGCTTCTCTTTTTGTGACTTGAGAGGACAGTATATCCCTACTGGTGGTCTTTTACTTGAGTGAAATATCCATTTGTCCTCTGCCTCTGAGGCCTTCAGGGTGTTTAAACCTTCAGGCTTTTCAAAGAGTGAGAGTACCTTGAAAAAGGAAGAGGCGGGGCTGTGAATCACGACCTCTCTGGCTAGAAGAGCTCAAGGCCTTGGAGGTAAAATGTTTACAGTAGCTAATTAGTAACATAGTTCTCTGCTGGGAAAATAGGAGGATGAATCAGTCCCAACATGCTGCCCAGAAACCCAAACGCTGAAGTCAGGACCCTGGTACATTCCTACTAACCCTCTTTTAATTAAAGTCCCCAGAGTCTGACCCTCGTCTGCAAATCTGTCTCTGCACCGATACGTGTGGTGGTCAATCATGTCAAGTGTTGTTTTTTCCCCTCCTGTGTCATCCATCAGTGCAAGCTAACAGTCATTGATTATTTTCAGAAATAAACAGACTTTGTTATCCTTATCCTGGGGAGCCAGGAGGGCTTAAGGGAGGGAGTGAAAGGAGTGTTTCCATCTTCCTTGAGGATGAGCTGGAGTAAAAACCCAACAGGGAATTTTCACATCTCCCAATCAGAATACCAATGTGAAAAACTGATGGCTGCAATAAATAAGCAAAAGAACTCAAAAGATTTTAGCATCACTGCCTATTTAACCTTTCCTGGAAGTTTTGAAATTTTCATTAAGTTCTACCAAGTACGATCTTAATGTTTTATGGTTTTATAGCAAATATATGACCAAGTCATCACACACTCTGACCTTCCTAACTTAATTTATCCCCTTCCCTCTCCTAGTTCTATAAAATGAAAAAGACCTGCTGTTGACATAGACACCATTTTCCTATGCATAAGTGCATTCATGCACTTATGTTTCTTTTCCCTATGTATTTTCATGAATTCATGCACTTACGTTTCTTTTCTGAATTTCATAAAATATATAGAGATAAGAAACATAAGTGCATGAATTTCAGGGCTTGATTTCTTTTAGGCCCAAGTATGCAAAGATTGGCGTATACATCATGCGTGCGTGTGTGTATAAAATTTGTTTTCCCAGTGAACAGGCGTTTGTGAGAAGAGTTGGTCAGTAGTCATAAGGGACTCATTTTCACTTGAGCAGGATGCTGTTACAATTGATCTTTTCTCCTATTACTCTTTATTTCTGGTCTAAATTTGGTTCTTTATTTTCAGGGCTACGAGGGTTCTCTTATAAAGCTCACATCTAAGCAGGTAAGAATTTCAGACTTGCACATAAATGATCGCGTCCACAGTAAGTTTGGATTGGCTTTCTTCAGGAATGTTACTAGGGCTCGACATTCTTTTTTTATTTCCATTAAGATTTTATTTTGTTGTTGTTGTTGCTCTAAAATTAAGGGTGAGATTGCTTAGGAATTAGCACAGGAAAGTGATTCCTAATTCCATAGCCTCCAGCTAGAGTGTCTGAGTCTGTCCTCAAGGAAGGTAAATATAATGCATCCAGCATAGTTATATTGGGATTGATCTGTATATTCAAAAGAAATTATTGATTATTATCCAAATTCACTTTTATTGCCAATTTTTTCCTGGGTGTTTTTTTTTGTTTGTTTTTGTTTTTTTGTAACGTTAAACAGGCAAACTTTTCATTCACAATCAGTATGGGAATCTGATGACGAAGAATCAGCCTGTCTCTTAAACCCTTAATAACCGCAGGCAGAGTCTCAGGTCTAGAATGGAGCATAAAAGGTACAGAATGGAGGTAGTAACCAATGACCCTGATAGTTTCTGCATGTGTCTTGAAAATTTGTAGCTATGTGCTTCTTTTTTTTTTAAATGCTGAGCAACCAGCATCCTCCCTCTGGGTCACTTTTCATCTCTCAATAAGGTATTCTCTGGTTCATCAGAGAATAAGCTATGTTGCAACCATCCTTCTGGACTGAAAGATACTGAGTCCAAAGGAATTGTGACCCCTCTCTTTAGTTGGAACAGTATGGTTTATACACCTAATTAAACACACAGCTTTTTAAAGGCATCCCTTGGGATTTGAGATTAAAATGTTCATGATATAATTTTGATCATGCAGTGAGAATACAGGGCTTTTATCATTGTGTCATTATATTCCTTGCACTTACAGTGTACCAAAAGGTGATTCGGTTCTCTTTCCATTTTAAAAGATGAAGAAACTGAGGTACAGTGAATTCAATTTAGGAAAGTAGAGCCTTTCCACCCAAGTTTTCCTCTGTTCCCTTGTTCACTGCTGCTCACCTTCCAGCCCCTTCTAGATTTTTTTTTATGATTCTCTAAATCTCCAGCTGTGCCCTTGAAGAACCACCCTCACAATCCCTTTGATTCATGTTAGAAATTTGGCTAAGCCACTGAGTCATGATTCTTCTGGACTGGCTTTCTTGTTTCTACCCATTGCCTGTGGTGATTTCTGTATCTTAGCTCTTCAGTTTGATATCACCTTTGACCCAGAAAAACAGACATCCCCAGATATTGTTTTCTTCATATTTTTTTTTTCTTTCCTTAGCCCGTAGGTTTTGTCAGTTTTGACAGTCGCTCAGAAGCAGAAGCTGCAAAGAATGCTTTGAATGTAAGTACTAATGATGTTAATCTTTGGGGGCTTCCTTATGAGGTGGTAGGAAGTAATAGAACCTGTTTGGACAGGAAATCAAATGGAAGGAATAGGACTGCTCGATCTAACAGCAAGGGATTAATTAATTAGCCCTCTAAGGAAATTTTTCCTAAAATTGTGGTTAGATGTGCAAACTATTAAGTAACACTTTGCTCTTCTCTAGCTTTGACTGTAGTGCTCAAAATACCTGATGATGTGGGTCTTTATTCAGCCCAGTCACATCCCATGGTAATGTACAGTTTAGTTTGGCCATCATTATACTCTCAGTGGCTAAGTCTAAGTCAAGAATAGATGAAAATCTTGGCTTTCCTTAACACGTGAGGTTTTTGTTTAAGGTATGTGGCTTAAAAAAACAAATTTACAGGTTGTAGTCTTTATTCTGATTGATTAAAAACTTGCATATACTGCTTTCCCAGAAGACATTCTGCATTGTGGTATAATAAAAGATAGTCGACTATAATTGAGTAGAGATACCTGTATTTGGTTTGTAAGCATTTTGTAAGTAGGTTCTTTTTTTTAGGTTCTCCTTATAAGCAATATCATATGGTATTTGTCTTTCTCCATTTGACTTACCTCACTTAGTATGATATTCTCTAGGTCCACCCATGTTGCTGCAAATGGCATTATTTCATTCTTTTTTTATAGCTGAGTACTGTATATGTGTGTCACATCTTCTTTATCCATTCATCTGTCAGTGGACATTTAGGTTGTTTCCATGTCTTGACTATTATGAATAGCGCTTCTATGAACATGGGGGTACGTGTATCTTTTTGAATTATCGTTTTGTCCAGATATATGCCCAGGAGTGGGATTGCTGGGTCATATGGTAGCTGTACTTTTAGTTTTTTGAGGAACCTCCATACTGTTTTTCATAGTGGCTGCACCAATTTGCATTCCCCCCACAGGAGGCATCTTTCTAAATGCAGAAATATTCTGGGTCCTTCTAAATTGAAGTTTTCACCAGCTTCTTTTTCTTGTTCTTATAAAGGAAATAACAGCAGCTGAAGCTTGTTCACAGAATGGGCTTTCCATTGCCCTTCATCATCTCTGCTCTGGGTAGAAACATGTCACTGACCCACTGTCTGAAAAACAGTAGGTTTTTACGGTGGGTTGTTTATAGCTTGATCTTTTTTAACAGAAGTTTATTTTTTAGATGTTTAAATGGTCATAGTCAAACTGTGTTTCCTTGCCTTATTAGGCAGAGTATAGCTAACATCATTTCACTTTTTCTTAGTACTGAAGGTTGTATCATTACACACAACCGGTATTGAGACATGCAGTAACATTGTGATAGAGGTGTTTAAGCCCATTCCTGTGCCAGCTGGCCCCAGATCATTATGCTCTCTTGTCCTAAGGTCTGGTTTTAGGCTCAGTGTTTGTTGCTCATATATTAATAACTTGGGAAGAACTCCAAGTGAAACAGGTCTCGTTCTGTTCTATTCTGTGGACCTAAGAAGAGTAACTCTTAAGATTTACCTGTGGCGTATTATACCTGAGCTTTCTTCTGCTCAGAGGTTGGCTTGTGAGTTTAGAGCATCTATTAAGGTCCTGGGTCATCTCTTTCTCGATATTTTTAACTTTTATATAAAAGTATTAGAGGTTTTTGTACCTTAGAAACTGTCCTGTTTCAGTTAAGAGAACTGAGACCAGAGAGGATGGATGGCTCAGTCAGAAAGTACAGGTTTAGAGCTACAACTAGAAGGAAGCCTCCTGTGTCTTAGTTCTGTCTACTTTATGTAACTTCTTGCTGTTTGCTTGTTCCATGGAATGTTGCTGCAACGACAGACTATTTAAATCACACTGTCTAGGACAAATGTCCACAGTAAAGTTTGGTACATGACCGTGGAGCAGGGTTTCTTCTCTCTGCAGAGAAAATGGGCCCATTCGGGATAATGTATTTAATTATGAAACCGCCACATCTCTGTGACCCAACATGCTCTTTTCACGATCATTTTTTCTAACCTGGTGAATTAAAAACATCCGATGCTCATAGCCATTACAAAATTTTTTCCTCATGTCATTCGTCCAGCTCCTCTTAAAAGCTTTTCCTCACATTCCTTTGGGGGAAAGTTCCATGTTGTAATGTTTTGTTTTGTTCCACTATTGAGAAACGTAAGCCTCAATCCAGTAAGTTCCTCTATATAGAGTAGTTCACAGTGTTATAAACCACTTGTCCATGTTTAGAGCTTCTCTTCTTATTGTTTCCCTGTCTTGGTTCTTGTCTGGTTCAGTTATTAGTATTAAGTCTTTTCCCAAAATGACTTTAAATGATTTTAAAATCCATTTATTTTCTTCCATTTTTGGAGTATGCTTTAGTTAGTTTGATAATTTTATGGAAAAACATGCTCAGATTGAATTAAGTGGTAACACTGAACTTATATCAGGGTGTTCGTTAAATCTTCTAAAGTAAATACAGTATATTTTGGTTTTATAGCAAAAACTCTCAAATTAAGCTAAAAATAACCCAAACCCAGACTTCCCTTCAGGTTATCTGTGGTCACATTAATCCATATGACTAGAAACCCCATCCATTCTTTAACCCGACAGCAAAATATCTAACCTATCCTTTACCCTTCACACACAGTTATAATTTCTATACCAGCAGTTTTCCATTTTCCGTGCTAATGGAAGGGGGAGCTGATAATCCAAACTATCAAATTATTTTTAGGATTTGTTTATAATTTTGGAATGTAAATCAACTACAGTGATATTGACAGTTATAGTCTGGTTTAGTAAAAATTTGATTTGTGGAAATTTTAAGAAGAAACACACACAGGAAGCAAGGCAGGCCTGGCAGTAGGGACCCTGAGCAGAGGTGGGAATAAGCCATCTCTGGCTCTTCCTGCCAACTATGAAAACCCCAGTGTTGCCATTGTTGTGTAGCTGAAATCGTGTTTTCGTAAGTAAGAAAGACTGTGGTTAACACATGATATCTGCAGGCCTGATTGTGTACACTTCCATGACAGGCTTTGTCTTACGTTGGTGTTTGAGATTCACTCACGTAAAGTATTTAAAAAGGTTACATGTGGCCTGTTGAGTATATGTGCCATTTTGATTGATAGCCCTCCTCCCCTAATTTTAAATAGTTATTGGCCTAAGTTTTATCATAGGCTTTATTATAAGTTTATCAGAACTAAAGAAGTCGGATGCAAACTAGGTGCATTACTACAGATTGCCTTCACAACTAAACATTGCTTAGGCTGTCACAATAATTTGCTTTACTCTCAGTGTAGACTCACTGATGTTAGTGATCTCCAGTTATCATGGCACCCTCAAGTCTATTGGGTTCTTTTATAAGTAGCTTTATTGAGCTATAACTCACCCATTTAAGGTATTTAATTCAATGATTTTGGGTATGTTGTTATTTTTGAGTATATAAAACATATATAACAATTTGACATTTTAATGATTTTTTTTAAGTGTACATACAGTTCAGTGGCATTAATACATTTACCATGTTGTGCAACCATCCCCACTGTCTCTTTCTATTTTTTCATTATCCCAAACAGAAACTTTGTAACCATTAACCAATACCTCCCTATTATTCCTTTCCTGTAGCCCCTGGTAACCTCTAATCTATATTCTCTCTCTATTAATTTGCCTATTTTAGCTATTGAAATATTTGTCCTTTTGTGTCTGGCTTCTTTCACTTAGCATGATGTTTTCATGATTAATCCATGTTGTAGCAGATATCAAAACATCGTTCCTTTTTATGGCTGAATAATATTCCATTGTATGGATATTCCACATTTTGTTTATCTATTCGTCTTATTGGTGGACACTTGGGTTGTTTCCACCTTTTGGCCGTTGAGAATAATGCTTCAGTGAACACTGCGGTACACATATGCGTGAGTCCCTGGTTTTCAATTCCTTTGGGCATACAGCTAGGAATGGAATTGCTAAGTCATACGGTATTTATGTTTTTAGCTTTCTGAGGAGCCTCCAAACTTTTCCATATTGGCTGTACCATTTTACATTCCCACCAGCAATATATGGGAATTCCAGTTTTCCCTGTGCTCACTAATACTTGTTGTTTTAAATTATAGCAATCCTACTAGGTGTGAAGTGGTAATTGGTTTCTTGATAAATACTTTTTGACTAATTTCAGTAGTAGATTTGATTTCTCTTGAAACCCCATATGACTTAAAATATTGTTTCTTTTAATGGGGATTAGTAACGTTTCTTTTCTGTGACGGCAGTTCTGTGTAATAGAATTGTGTTACCCTTAAATAGTTTACCTGTTCATAAAAGAAAGGAGGGAAAAACCCAACCCTTGGATGATTGGTTTAATAAGATAAGACTTGGGCTTTGTATTCTCTTGTATACATTATGCCAGGCATGAAGGAAGGAAAGGTGTTTTCTTAAGGTCTGAATAGACTTTGAATTAAAGAGAAAAAAGCAGTTTGGTTTTGAGGAAGAAAAAGGTGGCGGTCATCTTAATAAGCAGAAAATGAAGAGGTCTTGAGGATATATAGTGCTAAATTATTTCTTGGTTACTGAGGAGATTTATTCAATAGTGTGAGGTAAAAAGAATTTTTTAAAAAATCTTTAGTAGTTTGTAAGAAAGCATGCTGAAAAGGTACTTGGTAGTGTCACACGTTGAAAAAACCGACATAATCAGAAAAATAGTTTTCTCCATCTCCATAAATTCCTGGCATTGAAGTAAACACTGTAGTTATTTATATCACAGTGATTCAGCCTTGTGCATAATTTGTTTTGTTGAATAGCTTGAGCTCTCCAAATAAGTTTTAAAACACTTGTATATAATAAATTCATTATTCCTATACCAGGTTTCTCATCTGTGAAATTAGGGGTATTACTCCCAACAGTATTAAAGGGAAATCACCAAGCAAAAACACTTGCAAATGTCCTAAATGTGAACCCGTACCATGAATATACTTTCTCAGTGAAAAGATGTAGCCATAAAGTCCTGGTACAAACTCTTGAGTACAGAGGAATACCAGGGTACTCGAGAACAGGTATTGGCCACACAGAAACAGAAGTCTGGACTACAGTCTCTGGTTCCTGTAGCACAGGTTCTTCTGACAGTTTGTGCGAGTCAGGACTTTTTATTGTAATATTTGTACAGCTTGTGGGTTAGATGAATTATTTCCACTAAACAAAACGTTTCACATACACAAGCATCCAGATGGCTTGTCTCAGCTCCCTGTTCACCAGGCACCATGTCAATATGTTTCTTATCAGTTTTAAAAATTTCTCCCTAAATTTCTCTTAGCTCAAAGTAGTTGAAGAGGCCCAATTACTGTGATCCCAGCTGGGACTTTTGGATGGGAAATATGCAGGGCTGCCAGATGAGATCATGAGTCTGATCTAGTGTTTATCTGTTAAATCTGTTTATAACTGCTTACTCTTGACTTGCAGTTTTAAAGCAGCCATTTAATGTCACTGGGTTGGGGACTATGCCCGTGTCGGTCTAGAGCCGCCATAATGCAGGGTTGTTGGACTCTCCTCTTTTTCTCAACGACTGCGTGCACTTCGGGGCTTGACAAACAGCTTAATCTGCCTAGCCCCGCTCCAAGAAATTTGAAATAGCCCCTTTTTTTGCAGGGGAGGGAGTGCTGTGCTCTGTTCTTTCTTGCAATTTGGGGTTGTTATAAAATCTCTCAAGGATGGTGCGGCACATAATTTAAAAGTGGTTCTGAAAGAGCAAATGAAGGTGAACGTGAGGAATTTGCTGAATTCCCAATTAGAGTCTTTGCCTGAAGAAAAGTAGGTTATTTAGATCTATTAAGCATTCACATAGGAAAGTAGGAAATAAAATGCTGGTAAAAGAAATCCTAAGGAAGCTTGAAGAAGGAAAAGTAGCTGGAAGTGTTAGCATCACCCTTTCCCCAAGGAAATTCTCAGGAAGAAGCACAGGTTCTCACACGTAAACCGGTCTGTATTCTAATGACAAGTATATGTGGAGATCTCAAGGTTGCCCAGTTTTTCCCTAGGTAAAATAGTTCATCAGATATTACACGGCTGTGTGAAACTGCCCTCAGACTTTGCATTGTGGCCTTTCTTCAAGGATCTACTTGTTTAAACTTCTCTAGACTCTCTTTTTAAAATGCTATCTTGTATTGGCCTTGCCCTTACTCCATGGTTCTTCAGGCATTTCGAAATGCTGAGAAGGTATTTGCCCCTGTTGTAAATGAAAGTAGAAAATATAGCTAGTGTTCGTGGTACCTGAAGTGCAAAGAATGAGTTATTTGCTAGGATTCCTGTCCGTAAGGAAGCCAAGCTAGTTTTAGAACCAAAGATCTTGACTCCCTAGGCCGTGTACGTTACTGATCGTTCTGCAGTGCAGCACATTTTGGTGCCTTAAGTCACTGTCTTTGTTGTAAAATTACTCTTCTACTCCTTAGTGAATGATCAAACCATCATAATGACAAGCGGCTATGGATCTCCCTTCAGCATTGGCTTTTATGTTTCTGATTATCTACACAGATTTGAACTGTTGGTCCACAAAACTGAAACCCTTTGTCTTGCTCTGTAATTAGAATGCATTAGAACATTTTAAAGCCTTGGGGAGTAGGGTAGGACTTAACCCCCTTAAAGTGGAATAGGTTATCTTGACAGGGCATTTGTTAATTATTCTATTCTTATTTCCTTACACATACATACAGCATTTCTTTCTTTATAATTAAATGCAAACTTTTCTTGCTGTTTCAGTAGACTTTAGTACTTATTACATGGAAACATTTTTTAAAATGAGAGAACCACAAATAGTCAAGGATTTTTTTGTACGTAAAAATAAGAAGAGGCAAGGAAATAGAGTAAATCCTTCTAGGATATGGAAAATATATCTAATGCATTATAAACATGGGAATAGGATAAGAAATAAAACAATTCTAGTGAACATTAGGCTAGTCTAGAATCTGTCTAAAAAGGCTAATATTTATAAAAATAAACCATGAAATATATATATATTTCTCCCCCCCGCCTCCCCCCAAAAGCTGACGTCTTCTTTATTGACAGAATCAACAGAACACGCGTGGCCGAGTTGGCCACAACGTCCCAACACAGCACATTCTAACATTCAAATTAGACTTATTTAAATGTGGCTCCTTTTGATTCCTTCACCTTGGTACCATGATGATTATCTGTATGCAGGGATTCTATATTGAAACAACCTCACTCACATCACCATTATCACTCAGTTTTTGGAGACTTAACAGCTTGGTCCAAATTTTAAAAAAGGTGATAGGCTAAAAGACAAAAAAATAAAGTCAACTAACCTATCAGGCCTAATCAAGAATGACTTCATATTATTCACTGTCTTCTTTGAACATTTTCCTTAAGTGTTTTACTAGCGCTACTAGCTCAGGGTTCCCGCCACATGCATCAGTTTGTTTATAGACTTTAGATTCAAGCTCTTTAAGAGTATTCCGAGTGTGTTCAAAAGAACCTACGTTCTCAGAGAAAGATAACGTACACAGTATTTTTAAAGATCTACATTTTCGGTTCTCTGGCGCAAGGTATTGTGTACCTGGGTGCTTTCAAGCCTCGAGCAAATAGCATGAATAGTAGGGAATGAGAACTTCCCTCTGTTAGATCTTCACAAAAGCTTTTGTTTTCACTATATTCTTTGGAGTGTAGATTAGCATAATCATCCCTGATTTGGAAAAAGAGCCCACGTGTATTCAGTAGTGGCTTTAAATCTTCTTTGTAATCAGAGAACAACTGCATGAGACCTACTGCTAATCCAAGTAGTCCAGCTGTCTTTCGCAGCACCGTTGCTTTACATTCTTCTTCAGTGGGAGAAGTGTAATCCTCCCTCCAGTAGATATCTAGGCCTTGTCCCTGATGGAGTTCTAAAAGCTGGCGGGTAAAAAGCTTTACTGCATCTGGGTGATAAAGGGTTAAGACTTTCTCTAAGCCAAGAAGATAGACATAATTGGCAGAATTGATGACAGATGGAATTCCATAGATGCTGTGTGCCACTGGAAAGCCACGTCGGAGTTTTGAGTTGTCTTCACTATCATCGATGAGTAAACTGGCATTATGCGACATTTCCGTCACTTCAATGATAATCTGTAGCTTGTCTTCTGGAACCTTTAGCCAATGATTAAACGCCTGTGAAAGTTTGGTTTTCACTTTTGTTTACCTTGTAACTGAAGTAAGTACTTGTAAGGTTCTAGAAGAATTCTTCGGGCTGTTTCTTGAGTATTCTTCATTGTTTTTTAATTTCAAAGCTGATGGTTCGAGGATGATATCACAACTTTCATGCTGGGGGTCCGGGAGTAGCAGTACCCAGCATCAACTTCCCACCTTATAGTTCAGAACAAGGCTCCCCCGGACGCCTGCATGAATCCCTCCCCTCACTTCACCATAGAACTCTCCGCCCTCCTCACCTGGCCGCAACGCCGCATTACTCGGTGCAAGAAAATGCACCATCCCGTGAACTATATTTTTAAGATTAGAATTTCTCTTCTAAAAATGTAGTGATAAATTTCAGCAGAAAACAATTTGAGAAAAATTAAGGGGTACCTTGAGTAACCCTGACATTGCATAAAAGGATGTAAGTTTTTGTTTTCTAGCCATAGTGGACAAGTTATTTATTTATTTATCTATCTACCTACCTACCTACCTACCTACACCGGGTCTTCGTTGCAGCACATGGGCTCTTTAGTTGTGGCTTGCAGGATCTTTAGTTGTGGCGTGCAGGATCTAGTTCCCTGGCAGGGGATTGAACCTGGGCCCCCTGCATTGGGAGCATGGAGTCTTACCCACTGGACCACCAGGGAAGTCCCTAAAGATTAATGTTTTAAAATTAAAAGATCTAGATAATTTCCTTGGAAAATACAGTTGGGTAGAAAATTCCTAGTGTAAACCATTTTAATCTATTTTATTCTTTATTTGCCTGACAAAAGATATCACTCAAAAGTGAATGGATGAATAAATACACAGAACTTAAAGAGTATAGAAATGTATTATGGGAAATGAAAATAAGTTTAGATGGAAAAGAATTCACTCAAGCAGAAAGTTTACAACAAAGGAGCAAAAACAGGCAAAGTATAAAAGCGTTTCTGCACTTTTCAAAAGTAGGAATAAAAATTAGAATTCACACATCATTATAGTATAATTTTTAAATTTTTATTGGAGTATAGTTGATTTACAATGTGTTAGTTTCTGCTGTAAAGCAAAGTGAATCAGTTATACATATACATATATCCACTCTTTTTTCGATTCTTTTCCCATATAGGCCATTACAGAGTATTGAGTAGAGTTTCCTGTGCTGTACAGTAGGTCCTTATTAGTTATCTATTTTATATGTCATACTGTGTACATGTCAATCCCGATCTCCCAATTTATCCCTCCCCCCGGTAACTATAGCTTTGTTATCTACATCTGTGACTATTTCTGTTTTGTAAAAAGGTTCATTTGTACCATTTTTAAAGATTCCACATATAAGCGATATGATATGATATTTGTCTGACTTACTTCACTCAGTGTGACCATCTCTAGTTCCATCCATGTCGTTACAAACAGCATTATTTCATTCTTTTTAATGGCTGAGTAATATTCCATTTTCTATATGTACCGCATCTTCTTTATCCACTCCTCCGTTGCTGGATACTTAGGTTGCCTCCATGTCTTGGGTATTATAAATAGTGCCGCAGTGAACATTGGGGTATGTGTATCTTTTTAAATTATGGTTTTCTTCAGATATATGCCCAGGAGTGGGATTGCTGGATCATATGGTAGCTCTATTTTTAGTTTTTTAAGGAACCTCCATACTGTTCTCCATAGTGGCTGGTACTAATGTACATTCCCACCAACAGTGTAGGAGGGTTCCCTTTTCTCCACACCCTCTCCTGCATTTATTGTTTGTAGACTTTTTTGACGACGGCCATTCTGACCAGTGTGGGGTGATACCTCATTGTAGTTTTGTTTTTCGTTTCTTTAACTCTTAGCGATGTTGAGCATCTTTTCATGTGCCTCTCAGCCATCAGTATGTCTTCTTTGGAGAAATATCTCTTTAGATCTTCTGCTCATTTTTTGATTGGGGTGTTTGTTTTTTTGATATTGAGCTGCATGAGTTCTTTGTATATTTTGGAGGTTAATCCCTTGTTGGTTGCTTCGTTTGCAAATATTTTCTCCCATTCTGTGGGTTGTCTTTTCTTTTTGTTTATGGTTTCCTTTGCTGTGCAAAAGCTTTTAAGTTTCACTAGGTCCCATTTGTTTATTTTTGTTTTTATTTTCATTACTCCAGGAGGTGGATCAAAAAAGATCTTGCTGCAGTTTATGTCAGAGAATGTTCTGCCTATGTTTTCCTCTAAGAATTTTATAGTATTGGTCTTACATTTAGGTCTTTAATCCATTTTGAGTTTATTTTTGTGTGTGGTGTCAGAGAATGTTCTACTTTCATTCATTTATGTGTAGCTGTCCAGTTTTCCCAGCACCACTTATTGAAGAGACTGTCTTTTCTGCATTATATATTCTTGCCTTCTTTGTCATAGATTAGGTGACCATAGGCACATGGGTTTATCTTTGGGCTTTCTATCCTGTTCTATTGATCTATATTTCTGTTTTTGTGCCAGTCCCATACTGTTTTGACTCCTGTAGCTTTGTAGTATAGTCTGAAGTCAGGGAGCTTGATTGCTCCAGCTCTATTTTTCTGTCTTAAGATTGCTTTGGCTATTCAGGGTCTTTTGTGTTTCCATACAAATTGTAAAATTTTTTGTTCTAATTTTGTGGAAAATGCTATTGGTAATTTGATAGGGATTGCATTGAATCTGTAGATTGCCTTGGGTGCTATGGTCATTTTGGCAACATTGATTCTTCCAATCCAAGTACATGGTATATCTCTCCATCTTTTTGTGTCATCTGATTTCTTTCACCAGTATCTTACAGTGTTCTGAGTCCAGGTCTTTTGCCTCCTTAGGTAGGTTTATTCCTAGGTATTTTTTTCTTTTTTGATGCAACGATAAATGGGATTGTTACACTATAATTTTTCATAGAATTTTGGTATTCATTTAGAACGCCAGTGTAATGTGCAAATAAAGGAAAATTGAATAGAAGGTGGAAAAAGACTGTTCACGGTTACAGGTCATAGATACACCTCAATGAAAAAAGCAAACAGCCGCATTATGAAAGAGAATCTGCCTGTTTTCCACATCTTAGAATGCTGAATAAAGGAGAAACGGAAAGTCTTTTATATAGGCTTAGAAAAGTCCACGGTAAGATGTTGATTTTTGCCAGCCTCCACTCTGTCTTCTTGGTTTATCTGTGGGGCCTTTCACCAAATTCTAAAAACATACTTAACACAACCCTAAGAATGAATTCTAATTCACTGATATTAAAAGTATGGTGTGTATTTGATTTATTAGGGTGTTTTTTTGTATTTGTGCATAACATTAAATGTATACCTGTGAAAAAGTACTGAATCTCTAAATTGCAGCTAAGGGGAGGGCAAGGAAAGTGTGTCTTCTTGGTAACCATTTATCACGTCTGAGGGGCTTTCTGGTCAAAAGCAGTGTAATAAATAAAGGTGTCAGTCAGACTCACCTGGCTCAAATCCAGATTTTGCCACTTACTAATCCAAAGTTGTTTTCTCCCGTTAAGACTGACAGTACCTATCACAAAAGGTGAGAGGATCAAATTAAATGAGATAGGTATTTTTAAAGCCATAGAACTCAGTAAATGGTAAAAATTCTGATAATTGATGGTGATGATGACTTACACAAGGAACTGGTTTTAATTCCTTAGGTCCCCTTTTCTACAGACTGATTTAAAAATAATTTCTGTAGAATCCCGAATTCTCCTGGGTTCAGAGTACTTTTATAAACATCGGTTTGTATTATAGTATGATTAATGAAGTAGATTCACCAGTGCTTCCTTGGAGTTTTTTAGGGAAGCAGAGTGCAGAGTAACAGTGTTGTCCTTAATGTTCTCAAGTCTTCAAAATATCGTGAGCCCAACAAGCACGCTCTCATCTCCCTTTTATCCTATTAAGCTAACCATGCATGTCTTTCTCCATTTCCGGTTCCAGTTGAATCTGTTGCAAACCAAAGAACCCCACCTCAATTCCGTATAAACTAATTTGTTTAACAGCCAGTGAGATTCTTTAAAGTTTTTTTTGTCTAGGCAGCCTATTAGAGAGGGAGAAATTCAGCCTCTGCCTTGTCAGATCACCAGTAAGTGGCCTTGAGGTGATGCATGAAAGTGGAGGAAGAGTGCGGATTAAAGTTGCTCAGAGGCGAGATCTGTTTTGACGGTTTATTTTGGATCCCCGTGCAGCACAGGAAGTACTTTGCAGTGAACTTCCGAAGTTTGGACTTCACTGTTTACATTCTTTTCAACCAACTCTTGCTTAAGCCCCAAATTCTTGGTTGGAAAGAGCTCACAAGCCATTTGATGGTCTAAGCAAGAGTTTTTTTAAAAAAACAAGTTTAAGGAGCAAATGCTACCGTCCTTTTTTAATTTCTATATTTTTGCTGTATTCATCAGAGAACAGATTTCCCACCACGGATCGATTTATCTGTAATGGTGTTAGTAAGTGACTTTGAGGACCAAATAAGTAACTTATTGGTAAAGTTGGCACTCATTTCTATCCTCAGTAAAGTTGAGGGTATAACATCATTGACTTTTAAAAATACTTTTAATCTTTAAATATAATGAAACCTTTCTTCTCTAAGGACTTGTCATTATCCTGATGTGTAGCTTAAAAATCAATAGCTAGGATGTACATGTTTCGCCTCCTCTCAGTATTTAACTTTAAGATTACCCTAAATATGGTTATACACGCGCAGTGTGGGAGAGTCCTCTGGATCCTATTGGGATGAGGGATGTTCACTGCTGACAAACTGGAAAGCAGAAACAGGGCTGTAAAAATATACTTGGGGTCTATTGTGGGCTGTGTCTGATCTTTTTTTTTTTTTTTTGGCTGCATTGGGCTTTCTCTAGTTGCTGCAGCGAGCAGGGGCTACTCTTCGTTGCATTGCATGGGCTTCTCATTGCGGTGGCTTCTCTTGTTTCGGAGCACAGGCTCTAGGCGCGCGGGTTCAGTAGTTGTGGCACATGGGCTTAGTTGCTTCACGGCATGTGGGATCTTCCTGGACCAGGGCTTGAACCCGTGTCCCCTGCATTAGCAGGTGGATTCTTAACCACTGCACCACCAGGGAAGCCCTGTGTCTGATCTTTAAACGGAAGTCTTTTCAAAATGATTTTGGAACGTTTAGGCAACTGTCTTTTTTCAGTTATAGGGTTCGTTTACATCAGCACTGTTCTCCCCTCTTCCCTCCTTTTTTCTCCTACGCCAGCCACTAATAAAGACTCAAAGGAAACTTTGCAGAATGATGCTTAAAGCACATACAGAAAGTTAAGGTGGGTGCTCAGATGATCTAACACACACTTTAGGTGAACCTGAAAGAAGAGTGTGTTAAATACATTCTCTCTTCCTGCCTACCTCGCAAGTAGGACTTATTCTTCATATGCTTTTCTACGTAGGCACAGAAATAGTTGGTTGTTATAATTCTGAGGCTGTTTACTTTGCAGAGTGTTAATCATTCAGGCTGTCTCAGAGTTCAGAAAGTACTTTAATAACACACACACACACACATATATCCACTGTCTTATTTTTCCTGGCATGCACCTAATACGTGTTCGGTGCAGAAGCAGGTTGGTTTCCTTCTTTTCATTAATTAGAAAATTAGTGTGTAATTAGTATGATTATTGTTTGCCTTGAAGAGCTAACACCACCACTAAACTCTGGTCTCAACACCAGTAACCTTTTCATCTTTAAAGGACTAAGTCATCTATTAATGATACATTGGATGTGGAATTAGTAAGCATTTAGAGACACATCCTTTCCCAGTTTAATTCTGGGTTTTGTGATTTCCTCAAGCTGCATGAACACATGTGTGGCCATCACTAGGAAAAGAGATTTAAGCTTTTTTTTTTTTTTTTTTTGGTGGTACGCAGGCCTCTCACTGTTGTGGCCTCTCCCGTTGCGGAGCACAGGCTCCGGACGCACAGGCTCAGCGGCCATGGCTCACGGGCCCAGCCGCTCCGCGGCATGTGGGATCTTCCCGCACCGGGGCACGAACCCGCGTCCCCTGCATCGGCAGGCGGACTCTCAATCACTGCGCCACCAGGGAAGCCCTAAGCTTTTTTTTTTTAATAGTTGTGATTGATAGGAATTTGAACATAAACACCCTTGCTTTTTCATCAAATATACTATGTGACCAACTGTGTATATTTTCTAGACTGGTTGGTGTAGAAATATAGACTGTGGCTAGCAATAGGGTGTGATTTCTTTTGTTAGTTTTATTGTTTAGTTTTCTTTTTTCTTCAGTGCCACACTCGCTGATTTAAGCTCACAATCTGGGCTTTACAGAGACAAACTACATACCCTAGAAAATCATTTACACTGGCACAGCATGGTTTACCCCTTACCTTTCTTTAGGCTGTCTCTTTCATCCCTGAAATTTTTGCTGTGACAGCCATAAGGTTGTGGACAAGTACAGGGAAGTACCTGGTTGAGGCAGAACCTCTTTGTTGATTTCTCAAATAAGTTAACCTCAAAATTCTGCGGTTCCTCTGGTGTTCAGTGGGGCAACAGACATCGGACTAGATGTCACAGACCAATATTAAGCAGATGTGGACCATCAAAAGTTTGTCTGTAGGTTTGCCCCATATCACCTCAAGATCTTCTCAAACACTTAAATGAAAACCATTGCCTAGAATCTGCTTTCTTTTAAGCTTTCATTGTGAGTGCTATTTGAGTGCCGTCATTCGGCAGATAGCAGGAGTGAAAGGCGGTCATTCAGCTATTACCTTTAACCCCAGGGGAAAGAGGAGATGCTCATGGTTGTGGTCTCTGTCCCAACAATGAGGTAGGAGAGAAAGAGGCTTGAGGACTAGACAGTAAAAGGGACTGCTGGCAGCACAAGTCACATTTGGCATTTGTGGGTTAAGGATTCCAAGAGACGCCTTTGTCCCTACCAGAACAGTTGACCCCCTGTTTACCTTCAGAGTCCTCAGGGTAACAACGTTAACGTCGGGATTCTTGAATGAAAGAATACTATGTGCACTCTGTCCTGTGTTTCTTTCCGTGTAATATTATCTATTTCAAAGTGTCGCTGTAAAATACTGCTTTAACGGGTAACTGACTGTGCGTGAAGTGGAGACATCCTCTTCCTAACATTGTCAGGGCCCAGCTCTCTCAGTCATCCTTTTCAGGACAGTTTGAGAGCATAGTGGCAGAAGTTCAAACGATCATGCCCTCTCGACCCTGTGGAAAATAAACTCCGTTTGACTCTGATTCTCTTGACATGTTAAAGATTGAGTTTATAGCTTCTTCAAAGGCCCTGTCATGACTTTATAGTTGTCCTATACAAAGCAGATTCTTCCCGGGCATGGTTATGTACACAGGGGGTGGCTGCCTAACAAAAAGTGTGCTTTAGTGGAAAAGAAAGAAATTTAGCTGTGGTGAATGGTCAAGTCACCAGATAATGGAGACCCAGATATCTCCGAATTAGGTACTTTTACCTAATTCTCCTCCATAGTGGATCCCGTCTCTGGAGTTACCAGCCAGTCTCCCAAGAGCTACTCAGACTGTGAGAACATTGCAATAGAAATGGGCAAGAGAAGCAGGATACACATCTGTTCCCTGTGGGGGGAATGAAACCAGGTAGAATAAAAGAATTCTTTGAACCTGTACAGCACCATCTCCTCAAAACAGCAGCTCAGGTATCCCACTTTCTGCAGTTGGAGGAAATCTCATAGTTGAGCATGAATCACATCCTTCTCTTTTACAAGTGGTAGAAACACCTTTCCAGAAGGTCCAAAGGCGAAGAAACCCCTATGAGTCCATGTTAGGAGGAACAGCTCTTTAGTTGGCCACAGGAGTGTTTCATAGGCCAGCATTAATCTAACCATTTTTTCTTACAATCAACCCTATGAGGTACGGACTGTTATTCCCAGTTTACAGATGAGGAAACTGAGGCACAGAAAAAGGTTAAATAAACATACCCAGGATCGGTAGTGGAGATAGATACAAATGCCCACACAATTGCCACATTTTAAGCCTCTTTTTTGGGGGGAGGTTCTACCCAAAATTGGTTGTGTCCTTGAGTGGGGTATCTCCTTTATAATTGTCACTTTAATTCACTGCCACTGATGGTACCTCTGGAGAACCTGTTTTCTTGCTTCTTTCACCAGTAATTGGCAGGGGATCCACCAAGACCATTTTCTTTTTGTTTTTTTCTAGTCCTTCTGGATTAGGGGAGTGGGGTGGTCAGAAACAAAGTTTCCCTCATTTTGTTCTTGGGTCAGATCTGTCCTAATGGTAACCACTTTGTAGGTTTTACCTTAAGAGTGTGGCTTAGTGTTGCGAGGGTATGAATTTGAGTTCTACAGTTTGTTCACATGAAAATGAAGCCCCTTGGAAGTGTATTTTAAAAGTGGCTGAGTCACTAAGAAATATAAAAATTCTTTTATTCCAGGCTCAGGTTGGCTAGTGAGGAATGAGAATGGGTTTCTCTATCACAGCCAAGCTGATTCCATTATAACACTCACCTGAGCTTGCTCCACAGTATTATCGGAGGAGGAATTACATAGGCTTCAAATCAAGGGTAAGCCTCTGGAGACATTTTAGGGTAGACGTGGATATTCCTTTCACTAAAAATTTCCAAACAAGATAAAGTTTCATTGTATTTTATGGAACATCTGGTTTAAAAAAAATTCTACGATTTTTTTTTTAATTCAAGGGGTTAAAAAAGAGGGGCTATAAGACATCTAGAAACCTAATACTTATTGGAAGACTTTTAAATTAGTCAGTGGAGCAGGAATTGTACCTGGACTTATAGCCCAGCTCCAACTCACATAGCCACATAAGCCCAGAGAGCCCTTTGGAAAGGGGTCTCTTTGTTAAAGTATGGTCTAGATATGTTACCAATGGAGAGGGACGCCTTCTTTCCAAATGACTCTGCTTAGGCGAGGAGGAGTGAGTAGTAAATCAGATTATTCTAGGTAAATCCAGGGCAAGCATTCTGAGGTAGTTGGATTAAGAAAAAGAGCAAGGCGTAATTGGTCTGATAGTTTTTCAACGGACAATGACCCAGTAGCACAAGCTGTTGTATTAACAGTACTGATATTTCTGCAAGCAATGCCCTTTTTTAGGAATAACATGAAATATGTTTTACATCTGATGGATTCTTCTCCTCACTTGTTCATTTTCTGTTGGAACTCACGTCTATCTAAATTTTAGCACAGTGGAAACTGAACAACAACCTCCACTTTATGTGAAAATAATGTAGTCTTTGGAATATAAGGAACTTCACAGAGCTGTAATGTACACACACGCACACAATCAACAGGAATGAAAATTAAATTCCGATCTTTATTCTACCAGTAGTTAACTGGGAATTTAGGCAGATTACGTGACTTTTCTCCATGTTCATTTCTTCATGTATGTTGGGGAGCGTATGGCACTTTGGATGAGGCAGTTCTTATATTGTATGGGACTACCCTGCCCATTGTAGGAGTTTAACATCCTTATTATTTTCTGCCCACTGAATGCTCTCATACATTTCCAAATATCCCTAAGGAGTGTGCAGGATAGTGGGGGTAGGAGACAGGTGCAGTGAGGAACACTACACATGGTTGAAAACTACTAGGTTAGGAGGTCCCCCCCCCAATTTTCTTTTCTTATCTTCTCTTTATGTATAACATACAGCTCTTCCCTTAACTTCCCTCCACACTGTTGTCTCTGAATGAGCCCCATCCACTCCATAGTAACAGGTTACCCAGGTGTGTGTTTCTATTTGGCCTGTCATTGAGCCATTTTAAGGCCCTGACTGAATGTAACAATTGTTTTCAGAATCCTGGGGAAACTTCTGCATGTACCTCGCCTAGAGTCTGTTTCTAATTCTATTGAATGTTTTATGCTGCCTTTAGAAGAGAAAGCTGAATGTATTCAGAAAACTGTAAATATATTTTTTGGTCCCCTGAGACGTCAGAATATCTCTGAAGTACGTATTTACTTCCTCTGAGTTTCTGATGGAAGTGACATGTCTATCAATAATTTTCAGAAAACAGTTAATATTTCCAACTTCTTTTTAACTCTAAAAGGTAAATGTTAATTCTTCCAGCTTCATTCCCTTTTATATGTTGAATGATTTGTGGCCCCCAGGTTATTTCCTTTCCTTGTGACCAAAATGCTGTTTGAAAATAGAAGGCTTTTATTTTCAGTCCTCTTTACAAAATGTTTTAAAATTTAACAAGCATAGAGAAATGGACATCGAAGCCACGTTGAGACACCACTTCACACCTACTAGGATGGTGAAGATAAAGACAGGCAATAACAGGCATTGGTGAGGATGTGAAAAAATTGGGATCCTCATACATTGATAGTCGGATTGAAATGGTATAGCTACTTCAGAAAACAGCTTCACAGTTCTTCAAAAAAGTTAACATAGGGGCTTCCCTGGTGGCGCAGTGGTTGAGGGTCCGCCTGCCGATGCAGGGGACCACGGGTTCGTGCCCCGGTCCGGGAGGATCCCACATGCCGCGGAGCGGTTGGGCCCGTGAGCCATGGCCGCTGAGCCTGCGCGTCCGGAGCCTGTGCTCTGCAACGGGAGAGGCCACAACAGTGAGAGGCCCGCGTACCGCAAAAAAAAAAAAAAAGTTAACATAGAGTTACTATATGCTACAGCAGTTCTTCTAGAGAATTGAAAACATATCCACACAAAAACGTGTACACAGTGTTCATAGCAGCCAAAAAAGTGACAACAACCCAGTGTCCAACTGATGAAAGGATAAACGCAATGTGCTATGTTTGTACAGTAGAATATCATTCAGCAGTAAGCAGTGGATGAACCTTGGAAACATTCTGATTAAAAGAAACCAGTGTGACAAAAGACCTCATGTTGTATGATTCCGTTTATAGGAAATATCCAATATGAATAGGTACTTTCTCAGAGACCGAAAGTAGATTAGTGGTTGGGGGAGGGGAGTGAGTGAAGAGGGAGAGGGAGGAATGAGCAGGAAGTGCGAATGGGTGCAGTTTCCTTTTGGGGCGACGGAAACGTTCCAAAGATGTATTGTGGTGATGGTTGCCCAACTCTGTGACTGTACTAAAGATCTTGACATTTAATGCAAAAGAGTGAATTTTATGGTATGTGAATTATTTGTAGTACCAGCTGTATGAAGTATATCTATAATAGCGGAAACTATTCCAGAAACTTTAAAAACAAGAGCGTTGAATTTTTAGTTAAGTCAACGTTAAATAGAAACTTAAGTCATAAATAAGAGACCTCAGTGTTTGGTCACTTAGCAAGAAAGGACTTAAATACATTTTTGTGCTTGAATGAAGCACCTTTTGAAGGTAGCATGGTGTAATTGTGCCATCTCCAACCTCTGAATACCTTGCCTGTATCTTCCCCCACATACTATTATGACTGGAAATCTGTTGAGTACAATGCGTACAAGAGTAAGTAATAAGAACCATTTTCTCATTTATTTATTAGCTTGTTCTAGTCAGCAGTAGGGGAAGGAAGTAATTTATTAGCTTGTTCTAGTCAACTGAAGTGGAGGGAACTGGTGTTGGGGCACTAAGGGTTAGTTTATGAGGACGCCATCTTGGTTTCTCAGTTGCTGAGAAGCTGGGTAGTTGTTTACTAAAGCTCAACCAAGTCATGATCTCAGTGAGTTGGAATATAAGTGCTTTGCAAAATCCTCACAGCCTCAGCAGAGTATGCCTTTCTCTTTAGCTACTCCTGAGAACTGATTTAATTCTTCCCTCCCTATGGATCTTGTTTTATGTACTACTGTTTACAGAAATCAGCAGTGTTGGTTCAACTTTTCTGTTGAATGCTTGATGATTCTGATCATTTAGAAGGAAATCACTTTACCACCCCACCCCCTAATCCCACTGCTCTCTGATTTCTTCTGTCTTGTAGGATCATAATCACGCCTCAGTAATAGAAAGGTCAGTGGGCATCAGGTATATCAGCTACCACCTGGTGGAGCTCCGAGTCTTGGTGGTTTTGACAGCAGTTTTTGAAGCAGCCCTGGAGATTTACCGGGGTCTCTGAGTAAACCTGAAGAGGCATATCAGAACTCCAGCCCTCAGATGACCTGGGCTTTAGTACCAGAAACCGAGATAGGGCGGGTGGTGTGGTGGAGCAGGGAGATAGGATCCAGGTACTGAGATTATTACAAGATCAGAGGGATATTAGTACTAAGTTTGACCTTGATTTGAGCTCCTTATTTCCTGGACACAAGATGGGGGGTTTCATTAACCTCATCTGTAAAGGTTAAAGGAAGTCCTGAAGGCTAGGGAAGAACCGAGCCGATTATTGCAAAAGAAATACTAGGATTTTCCTACACCGGGATACTGTTGTTCAACATACATAGTTGCTGGTGACAAATTATTCTCATTCTGTATTAGAAAGTCCGAATGAATTGGTTAAAACCTATAACCTGAACGAGGAACATTATTTCTCCCCTTCAGCACAGACACCTGGCTAGGCAGGGCTTTCTGGATACTCCACATTCCTTACAGCAGCAGTGGGTATTCGTTTGGAGTGGGGTATAGACTAAAGGGCAGTAAGAAGCTTATTAGACTCAACCAGCAATCTCAGCAATGATATGAAGTTGACTCTTAGGAGATTGCTGCTACTTTACTATTTTTATTCTACACACAAGAAGGTAGTTTTATCTGGTTCAATACCGAAGCCTCAGATCCACTGGATTACTGGGTCAGAATGGGGTGTGTGTGTGAAACACCAGGAGATTCTGATAGGAAATGACCTTAGCTCTAGAAGAAATGGGTCACTTGCGGCTGTGTCTCAGAGGAGAGCAGGGTCCACTGGCGGTGGAGTGAACAGTAGGGGCAACCTGTTGCTTTCCAGTAGAGTTTCATGTAGTTCACCGGAATGGAATAGTATTCTAAACATTTGAATTTGCGCATATCGGGACACTGTAAAGGCGATTGGCCCAGGACTCAATAGGAAAAGCCTGGGCATCAACCCAGGTTCATTCAGGCCTCGAACTTAACTGAACCTTTATAGCAATATTTATTACAGCAATTTTAGCCCCAGTTGTCTTTACCCCTTCCCCCCCCCTTTTTTTTTTTAACATTTTGACATATTTCAATTAGAAATTGAAAATTAATTAAAAAATTAAGTTCAATAAACAACATTGAAAACCTTGGTTATTTAGAAACTTCCTTCAAAAGATTGGGTGTCTCAGGAAGTCACGGCAGGTTGGGGGGATGTTAAAATTCTGAGTCCTCAGCCTTTTAGGCAACATACGTAAAATTATTCAGAAATTCATAACCAGAAATTCAGAAATGGGTAAAAATGAGTGGGTTGATGAATCAACTTTAACTTTTCAAGTGGTAAAACAGTTTTACCTGCTATGAATATACAGAGAGAGAGAAAGTGAAGACGACAGAATGCGGGGAGACCCCAAACAATGCAGATACAAACAAATGAATCTATTTCAAGTGAATAATACAACCACAGTGAAGTTGGGAAGAATGGGGAGAGCTGACCCAAATAATTCTTGAATGTACATATCGGTTATATACTTTCAGGCCTAAGACAAAAAGAACTATATATACTGAACTGTAGTTAATAGGTTTCCTTTTTATGTTGATATCGTTTAGCGATTATGAAACTTCGTTCCCGTGTTGAGCGAATAAGTAAATGTATAGTGGATAATGAGAGCTAGGATTCAGAAGGAGTTATTGATACAAATGTGGAGAGGGAAGGCTAGAATTAACCTAATGGTGTTGGATTGGAATTGGAGGTATCAGTACTAACTTATGTTTTTAATATATCTAAATAGATGTAGAGAAATAGATACAGATGTGAAAGCATGTATGTGTTTCCGTATAAATCTGGGACAATTTGAGCACCGAAACAAATAATAGTAATAAATTATAAATCATAAAATAAGGTATGAATCGTACTGATGTGTGAGTGAATGAATGAACAAACGAATGTAGAAAGGAATAAATAATAAACAGGGCCAAAGGGTAAGCTTTTCCTTAGAGTAGAAGACTAATGAATATGAAAGGAATGATAGGATTAGAAAAAATCACTATTTGGCAATCACAACAGTAAAGATTGCTTCAGGTAAGAATTATCAATAGATGTTAAAACAATAGATCAATAGATGTTAAAATCTGAGAAACAAAATATTTAGTCTCAAAGTTATCTCCCTATGAGATACTTATTAGTTAAAAAGAGAAAAAATAGTAACCTCACAGTAGAGAAACTTGGCAAGTGATCAAAGTTATTATCATTAGTAATGAGACAAAAACGACATCATGTGTCTCCTGATACGATGCACTGAGAATGACACTTCTGTGATACTCCTGCCAAAAATGTATAACCTTAATTTAATCAAGAAACAAATCAGATAAACCCAAATTGAGGGACAGTCTACAAAAAAAATAGCCTGTACTCTTCCAAAATGTCAAGGTCACGGAAGACAAGGACTGAGGGAAATATTCTGGGAGACTAAAGAGATGACAACTAAATGCTATGTATGCCTCTGGATTAGATCCTGAATCAGCAGCACAAAGAGATGTCCTTGCTTTTAGGAAGCCAAACTGTAAAGGGTAAAGGGTATAGTGCTTTCAACATATTCTTAAACAGTTCAGGGAGGACAAAGGTGTATGGGGAAATCTAGGCAAAGGGTACACAGGAATTCTTTGTACTATGTGTGCAACTTTTCCATAAATATGAAATTATTTCAAAGTAGGTATTTTTTAAGAACTAAGCAGAGGGCTTCCCTGGTAGCACAGTGGTTGAGAGTCTGCCTGCCGATGCAGGGGACACGGGTTCGTGCCCTGGTCCGGGAAGATCCCACATGCCGCGGAGCAGCTGGGCCCGTGAGCCATGGCCGCTGAGCCTGCGCGTCCGGAGCCTGTGCTCCGCAACGGGAGAGGCCACAACAGTGAGAGGCCCGCGTACCGCAAAAAAAAAGAAGTAAGCAGAAAGCACCAACATATCTGGTTGAGTGCTGTCTGCCAGGATATCTGTTACTGTTAGTTATGCTCTGGCTCTGCTAGCGCTCCACAGGAACCCTTTTATTCCCGCTCTCTCCCTCTTCTTTCTTCTTTTAACCTGTGTCAGATCCTGTAAATTATAACTTTATAAATTATACATATTTGTAATAAATTCAAACTATACAAAATCATACAGACTAGAAATCCCGTCCCCACCCTGACATTGCCACCAAAGTTACCACTATTAACGGGGTGGTTGTCCCATTATAAACATTCCTGGGTTCACACACTCGTACATACACAAAGGCTCCTCCTTCTAAGGCTACTAAACATGGTTGAGTATCTTTTTCTTTTTTAAACCTCATATTGCCATGACATCTTTCTCAGTAAATATATATATTTTTGCCTCATTCTTTCCCTTTTTCCCCCTCTAAATGAATGCTTCCTTTGTCTCTAAAGCTAGTTGTCAAGGGCTGATAAACCCACTTACTTTAATGGTAGAACCATTTGTAAAGACACTGGGCTATAGCTCACAGATTTGAAGGATGTCCCAAATAAAGAAGACTCCATCCGGCATTAGGACAGCACTGAAGACCTCAGTGACAGGAGTTTAGAGACCTTTTCTCTAGTGGGAGACTGTTAGGGTAACTCAGCTCCAGCCACCTCCATTTTCTGTATTTTTATACTCAAGGTTGAAATCCTCAGAAGAAAAAACATGTTTGGTCACTCATGGCCACATCTATCTGTCCCTTAACTAGTCAGCTGTCACTAGGGGAGTGAGGGCACAGAACCTGGATGTTGGCCTCTGGGCGCTTCCCAGAAAAGAAGAGCCAGCAGAGCAGTTATCCCAGTCAACCTCTTTCCAGGGCTGTTTGAACTGCTTCGCGTCTGGTGTGTTCCAGTCTGTTTAAGTCCAGCTGCCCTTCCACCACTAGAGTTAGCCTCCACTGCAGTGATTCTCAGATGTGGTCCCTACGCAAGCAGTGTCAGCGTCAGCCTGGCAACTTGTTACAAACGCAGATTCTCAAGTCCCATCCAGGACCTACTTAATCAGAAACTGGAGGCGCGGGTTCAGCACTCTGTGTCTAGGAAGTCTTCCAGATGATTCTGATACGTGCTAACATTTGAGGATCACGCTCTACTACATAAATCTGATCATAATATTTCCCCAGTTAAAAAAATTTTAGCGGCTCAGCCATGCAGATACTCCAGAGTCCTCACTCATGACCTGAAAGTTCCTCGTGATCTCATCCCAGTGCTTATGCAGTCTTACACACACACACTCTCTCTCTCTCTCTCTCTCTCTCACACACACACACACACACACACACACACACACACACACACACACATCCACACCGTCTTCACATCCTGTCATACAGAACTTTGCTGAGCTCTTTCCTGGACTACCACCTGGTAAATTTCTGCTCTTCTGTCACTTCCTCTGTGTTGCCTTCCTGGTCCCCAGTCACTCAGGGCCGTGGCTCTGTTTCCCGTGGAGTCCTAGACATTGTGTTTGTTTGTTTATCTAACCATCAGTGTACCTGTACAGCTCCCTCACCAGAGCCTGAGATCTGAACTCCTCAAGGCAGGGACTTATTTTCACTGATCCTTGTGTCTCTAGTACATGACAAACGTTATGTGCTTGGTTGAATCTGTTCTGTTTTTACTTTTTATTATGAAATTTCAAGCATACCAAAAGGTAGAGAGCATAGTAATGAGCATCCATTAATCCATCAGAATTTACCAACTTAACATTTTGCTGCATTTGCTTCCATTTTTTTCTAAGTATTCTAAAGTAAATACCTGATATTATGACATTTTGTCTTCTTTGTATTTCAGTACAAAAACTAAAGACATTTTCCTACATTACCATTTTATCACACCTAATAAAATGGGCAATTCCCAGATATCACATAATGCCCATTCTGTGTTCAGCTTTCTTCATTTTCCCACGAGAGGTCTTTTATATCTGGTTGTTCAATCAAGGACCACACATTGCATATGAGGGTAGGCCTCTAAGGGTTTTTTTTTTTTTTTTTTGGCGGTACGCAGGCCTCTCACTGCTGTGGCCTCTCCCGTTGCGGAGCACAGGCTCCGGATGCGCAGGCTCAGCGGCCATGGCTCACGGGCCCAGCCGCTCCGCGGCACGTCGGATCTTCCCGGACCGGGGCATGAACCCGCGTCCCCTGCATCGGCAGGCGGACTCTCAACCACTGCGCCACCAGGGAAGCCCTAAGGGTATTTTAATCATTCTAGAATAGCCCTTCTCTCTCTTTTTTTCCCCCATTATTTAATGAATAAACTCCTGACTAATATTTCCACTCTTGTGGCATGACATTAATACCAGGGACACTACTAAGGACTTGGAATGGTCTTGAACCTTTATGTTCAGCATAATTATATGACTCCAAATCCACGATTTGCAGCCAATAAATCCTTTCCAGCACAGCCTATGTGCATAAGAAGCCAGTATCACCACAGCTAGAGAAACAGGAGAGCTACTTGGGATCTGAGCTTTGCAGCACATTTAATTAATAGCTTCTCCATTTTGTCTTCCAGAAAGTCACTGAAAGAGCTGCAGGTCATTTACAGTGACTCTCTACATTCCTGTAGGCTTGGGTCTTCAGGATTTGGTGATTTCCTTTTACCTTGCCCATTTCCTTGTGTTTTATTATATACTAGCTCTTGCCTTATCCTTCTAGGACTCCGGCCTTTGATGTAGTTTGTAGAGCACTAAAATGGCATTTTAAAGCTCTGTAACTTGCTGAGGATCTTAATTCAATTTAAATAGGAAGCACAAATTTGCATTGAGGGGTCTAGGTCTACAATTCAGAAAATTCTCTTTTTCAAGATTTTCTGTTTACAGAGAGTTCTTAAGCTTTAATTTTAGGAGACAGAGGAGGAGGAAAAAAGAGGATTTTAAAAACTTCCCTCAACAGAGTCCTAAATGCAATAATATACTCTGTTTGAGTTTAGAGCATTACAGTATGCAAATGCAGGGTTTGAATTGTCCTTCAAGCCTCTGATTGCTCTCTGTAGCTTTTGAGATTGAACTGTTAGGACTTCCAGTAATCACATGTATCAACCAAGGTGGTTGAATAAAAGTGTTCCTATAGGCTGAGTCACTTGCAGTGAGGGAACAGGTGGGGCTGGGGATGAGGCTGGTGGAGAAGAGGAGAGTTACCTGGACGAGACTGTAGAAAGTTCAGAAAGAGTACTGTGAGGTATTTTAGGAACTACGGTGCAGGAAAGGAAACCGTGTCATTAAGGTATCTCAGCTCTGGCTGCCATAACAAAATACCACAGATAGGGTGGCATCAACAACATTAATTCTCTCAGTTCTGGAGGCTAGAAAGTCCAAGATCAAGTTGCCAGCAGATTCAGTATCCGGTGAGGACCCTCTTTCTGGTTTGTGCAGATTCCACCTTCTCACTGTGTTCTCACGTGGCCTTTCCTTGGTGTGTACTCCTGGAGAGAGAGGTCTCTAGAGTCCCTTCCTCTTCTCCCAAGGGCGCTAATCCCTTCGTAGGGGCCCTACCTCCGAATGCCATCACATTGAGAGTTAGGGCTTCAACATGGATTTGGGGAGGACACCAACATTCAGTCTGTGACACATAAGCATGTGGATTTGCTGCTGCCCTGATATACTCTTAGGTATAGTAGGCTACTAAGGATACTTTCTATCTCCCAGAGTTTGCCCTGGGTAGGGAGTTTAGCCTTTGTAGATCACAGTGAACCTGTGTTGCTTTGGTCACAGTGTTCTAGGCCATCTTGCAGAGACTATTGGCTGTTTCTATAGCCAGTCAGATTGGGTTGCTTCTAAGTAACTTCTCAAACTGATATCATACTGATACCTAGAAACTGTCCTTTTTGGACACCAAGGAAATAAGACACCATTTACAATTGCAAGAGAAATGTTTCTGTTCACTTACCAGAAGGGTTTTGGTGAATTATAGGCAAGAGAGGAAAAAGTTGATTTTGAAAGGCACAGATTCCCCCTTTGATTTAGTAGTAATCTTTTCCTGACAGCATTTAATGAGAAGTCACTGTGGCCAGAGAATAATCTTATTGGGCTTTAATTAAAAGCACAAGGGGATTTGTTTGTTTTGTTTTGTTTTCACGTCTCCTTCCTATCTGTCTCCCTCTTTTTCCTCTTTCTCCCCTCATTCTTCCTCTTCGCTTCCATGTTCTCCCTACCCCTGCCCCACTCTGCCTCCTCCTCTTCATCCTTTAACATTTAAAATGTTTTTGGCTTGGCTGGTCCCTCTGGACAGAAACTGAGCTGAGCAGGATATTGATTACCAAATATGGTATTGCTGCTAAAGATGTTAGAGGAATGTGACTTGTTGTAAGCCTCCGGCCTCTGAATAAGCTGCCAAACAAATTAGGTCATTTTAACTTCTGAGCTTTTTTTTTTTTTTTTTTTTTTTTTTAATAAAGAGCTGGAACTTTGATCTGGAACATGATGGTGGTGTTATTTTAGCTCACACAGGGAGGAGGGGTATGAAGACGGGGGTGGGGAGTAGAGGAGACTCAGTTAAGCATGTTTTAGGACCTGAGTCATGAGACCAGGTTGTGTAAGAGGCAAGCACGTTGTATGGAGCCTCGATGAACAGCTCTGGCACCTCAGTGAAGGAGCTGAGGCATAGAATGCAGACGTCCAGCCCCATTCTCTGAGACTAGAAACTCCAGAGGACCCCTGACAGGTCCCAGGGTACTCTTCTCATGTTACCCATGCTGCTCACGTGGATGGGGGCTCAGGGTTATTAGGAAAGCTGCTGCTTCACAGGAAGGATGGGGGAGTTAAGTGCCAAGGAGGACACTTGGACACACTTGGAAATTGATAGCAAGTTGCTTCTGTGTGTAGTTGGATGGGGTGTGATAAGAATAAGCCAGTCCTTCCACAGCATACCTTGAAATGACAGCGGGGAGACAGTGCTCGTCTCCCAGCAAAGGCCACAGCTCTTCAGATCCGTATTTGGAAATATTCACTCTGTTGTTGATAGCAGCTTTGATAGAGTGAAATGCTCGTAGTGGAAGTGAATGGAAGCAAACACTGCTTCAGGGTGCTGCTTTGTCTTTTTCCCCTTATGTACATTTTTCTCAAGATTAATACTGAGGCTTCTCAAATTAAAACGAAAACTGAGACCAGTTAAAGAAAGAATTTCTTTTTATATCTCATATACCTGGCGCCCCCTTTTCACTTTTTGTCATTGGTTAGGGCTGCACCAGAGGATTCCTTTTCTTCTTGTCCACCCGCACCTGTCTGCGCCTTCAGTTGGAAATTTCACCCACTCCAGGACATCAGTGGGTCACGGCTCTGTGGCTGTAGTTGTGCCTCCCTGAGGGCCTCGCTTTCCTTCCGCTCCCCGCCCCCTAACCCCCTTATTTCTCTTATTGCCGCTCCCGTCACGTCACAGGCTCTTCCTCCCGTCTTTGGAGCTGAGCCTGAGAAGTTCAGAGTTGTTCATCCTGGTCTACAGAGTTAGAGACTCTTACTAATTTCTTGTGGAAATTGCTCTTGTCTTCAAGCTTATAAAAAGAAGAAAGGGGCTTTGGGGTGCCCAGGCCCACGTGGGTGCTAAACTGAGAACCTGTGTTCTTAAGGTACTCATTTTCAGAACTTCACTCCTTTTTCAGAACATGCCATACAAACAAACATGGTACCTAAGCCTGTTCTGAATGCACGTTTATGCATTTTTGATACTATTGTTGGGGTCCAGAATCATAGCATTGGACGTAAATATCATGAGATTATTCATTATGCTCAGTAGTAGAGGCATTCTTAAATGGTGGGAGGGTTTCGGAATAGATTTTTCTTTTCCTAAATCTTGTACTTTATAGTGTTTGTGACTTATTTTATTGAATATATTTGGTTTAGGTAAACTGCAATAATAGGGTTAAAGGTAATTGAAATTACTATCCTCTCTTAGGCCCATATAATCTGTGGTCTGTCTGTCCATGTAGCTAGTAAGCCAGCTATAACCAAAATCAGGACCATACCACATTCAAGACATTCATATGAATTTATAAGCTAACTGGAATTAAGTAACACTAGTTATATTGAAATCTTAAAACTGTTTAGTTCCTGTCTACTTAGTAACTCAGAGTACGTGTATCACCAGTATGAAAGCTCTCCAGTTAGAAAGGGACGGGAATTTTCCCCCTCTAGAGGTGATGAAACTGAGGCATTGAAGAATTAACATTGTTTTAAACACTGGTCAAAGCCTTGCCTCTTACGATTTCAGGTGTTAGACTTTTCCAGTATTACACAGGGCTTTACATTAATTCATTCTTCTTGGTAGCCATTAATTAGTTTTTAACTATGCTAGGCATTTGCTGGTCCAGATTTAAAATTTGAACCTGAACGTTTTAGTCCAAAAAGAAAAGGAATAGATGAAAAACCATGCAACTCAATTTTTAATACAGTAGACTAAATCTCCCTGACTTTGTGGACATGCTGTGTTACGGGTTTTCGTGTATTCTGTGTAAGTAGTAAGAATGAGAGCTCTTACTAACTTTTTTTTCCTGATAGGCCGGGTTTACTGGTGTGTTTATTTTGTCACCATTCCGGTTTGACTCTAAGGAAATGAAAACATCTTCCATTTGTTCTTTATTTCCAAAGGGCATCCGCTTCGATCCTGAAATTCCACAAACACTACGACTAGAGTTTGCTAAGGCAAACACGAAGATGGCCAAGAACAAACTAGTAGGGACTCCAAACCCTAGTACTCCTCTGCCCAACACTGTACCTCAGTTCATTGCCAGAGAGCCATGTAAGTTGATCTACTTTTCATTTTGGAAAAAAAAAATAAGAGTTGTTCGAGTACTTTATGTGAGATTACACCATGGGACATAGAGCTGGCTGAGTGTCATTTTCCATTTGAGAAGAGACTGCCTTTTCTTGCTGTCTGAATTCCAAATACAGCAATCTTGTTCGTGATTGGCTGTCCCAAAAGATGGTTCAGCTTGATCAGAACTGTAACTACAAAATTTCGTTTCAAGTGCTATAGATTTCCTTAATGTGATCTCAACCTTATGGTGAGTGTGCCCTGTTTGCCTTGGGGTTTAAATCCTTATTCGTTTCCCCATCCCTGGACCATGAGTGCTGGTTGTCAGCATTCACTTTACTTCATCTGTTGAAGAATATCAGTTCTGTGGCTTCAGGGAAATAGAATATTAAATATGAAAGAAGCAGATAATAAGTTTGTTCTGTTTTTGAGAACAGTTTGGCCATAAATCTAGGAGGGAAAGTAAACATACACAAAGAATTTATATAGTAGAACGGTCAGTTCTAACAAACTAATACCAGTAAAGCTTTAAGAAAATTCGGGGCTTCCCGTTTTAAATTAATTGGGTAAAGACACTGACTAATTGCAAAACAAGTCTTTTACCCCACCTAATGAGCTTAATTCCCTTAAATGTCCAGGCTACAATTTCTGCCTTTGAGTAACCTGAAAATGTTGTCTTAATTTTCTTTCTCAACCTCAGTCAGTAGCAGAAATGAGGCGTGAGATGGGCTCTAGCTTTTCCTTTCAGTGCATGGCCATACGTGATTGAATACGGCAGGACATTCAAGGAATCCCAAGTGCCTTGCCGTTACTTGGAATATTTCCATTCTTTTTTTTTTTTTTAAACATCTTTTTTGGGGTATAATTGCTTTACAATGGTGTGTTAGTTTCTGCTTTATAACGAAGTGAATCAGTTATACATATACATATGTTCCCATATCTCTTCCCTCTTGCATCTCCCTCCCTCCCACCCTCCCTTATCCCACCCCTCCAGGCGGTCACACGTCCTATCATTCTTAATCTTCTTTCTAAGCCACATGATCTTGATCTTCTCCCTGCCTTCCCTGACAATACGCTTCAACTTTTCTTATTGAAATCGAAGGGCACGTGGGTGGGTTCCTCCC